>NC_136069.1:1043734614-1043937320 GCF_964261635.1 Lissotriton helveticus | reverse complement strand
ATATTCCATATTATATATTCCATATTATATATTCCATATTATATATTCCATATATATTCCATATTATATATCATATATTCCATATTTTATATATTCCATATTATATTCCATATTATATATTCCATATTTATTCCATATTATATATTCCATATATACTCCATATTTATATTATCTATATTATATATTCCATATTATATTATATTATATATATTCCATATTATATAATATTCCATATATATTCCATATTATATATATTCCATATTATATATTCCATATTATATATTATATATATCCATATTATATTCCATATTATATATTCCATATTATATATTATATATTCCATATATATTCCATATTATATATTCCACATATATTCCATATTATATACTCCATATATTCCATATATATTCCATATATATTCCATATTATATATTCCATATTATATATTCCATATATATTCCATATTATATATATATTCCATATTATATATATATTCCATATTATATATTCCATATTTATATATATTCCATATTTATTCCATATTATATATTCCATATATACTCCATATTATCTATTCCATATTATATATTCCATATTATCTATTCCATATTATATATTCCATATATATTCCATATTATATATTCCATATCATATATTCCATATATATTCCATCTTATATATATTCCATATTATATATTCCATATTATATATTCCATATATATCCCATATTATATTCCATATAAATTCCATATATATTCCATATTATATTCCATATATATTCCATATATATATTCCATATTATATATTCCATATAAATTCCATTTATATATTCCATATATTATTCCATATTATATATTATATATTCCATATATATTCCACATTATATATTCCATATATATTCCATATATATTCCATATTATATTCCATATA
Organism: Lissotriton helveticus; assembly: GCF_964261635.1. Classification (NCBI taxonomy): domain Eukaryota; kingdom Metazoa; phylum Chordata; class Amphibia; order Caudata; family Salamandridae; genus Lissotriton; species Lissotriton helveticus. The sequence continues at coordinate 1,043,936,390 of NC_136069.1, read as the reverse complement.
TTCCATATTATATATTATATATTCCATATTATATATTCCATATATATTCCATATTATATACTCCATATATTCCATATATATTCCATATATATTCCATATTATATATTCCATATTATATTCATTATTCCATATAATATATTCCATATATATTCCATATATATTCCATATTATATCTTATATATTCCATATATATTCCATATTATATATCATATATTCCATATATATTCCATATATATTCCATATTATATATTCCATATATATTCCATATTAAATATTCCATATAATTTATTCCATATTATATATTCCATATTATATATTCCATATCTATTCCATATATATCCCATATATATCCCATATATATTCCATATTCTATACATCCATATTCCATATTCTATATATATTCCATATATATTCCATATATATTCCATATTCCATATTCTATATATATTACTCCATATATATTCCATCTATATTCCATATATATCCCATATATATTCCATATATATTCCATATTATATATTCCATACATATTCCATATATATTCCATATTATATATTCCATATTATATATTCCATATATATTCCATATTATATATTCCATATTATATATTCCATATATATTCCATATTATATATTCCATATTATATATTCCATATATATTCCATATATATTCCATATTATATATTCCATATTCTATATTCCATATATATTCCATATTATATATTCCATATATATTCCATATATATTCCATATTATATATTCCATATATATTCCATATTATATATTCCATATATATTCCATATATACTCCATATTATATATTATATATTCCATATATACTCCATATTATATATTCCATATATAATCCATATTATATATTCCATATATTCCATATATATTCCATATATATTCCATATTATATATTCCATATTATATATTCCATATTATATATCCCATATTATATATTCCCTATTATATATTCCATATCTATTCCATATATATTCCATCTTCTATATTCCATATTATATATTCCATATTATATATTCCATATATATTCCATATATATTATATATTCCATATTATATACTATATATTCCATATATATTCCATATTATATATCCCATATATATTCCATATATATTCCATATTATATATTCCATATTATATATTATATATTCCATATATATTCCATATTATATATTCCACATATATTCCATATTATATACTCCATATATTCCATATATATTCCATATATATTCCATATTATATATTCCATATTATATATTCCATATTATATATATATTCCATATTATATATATTCCATATTATATATTCCATATTATATATTCCATATTATATATATATATTCCATATTTATTCCATATTATATATTCCATATATACTCCATATTATATATTCCATATTCCATATATATTCCATATTATATATTCCATATTATATATTCCATATTATATTCCATATTATATATTCCATATATATTCCATATTATATATATTTCATATTATATATTTCATATTATATATTCCATATATATTCCATAATATATATTCCATATTATATCCTCCATATATCCCATATTATATATATTCCATATTATATATTCCATATTATATATTCCATATATATTCCATATTATATATTCCATATAAATTCCATATTATATATTATATATTCCATATATATTCCACATTATATATTCCATATATATTCCATATATATTCCATATTATATATTCCATATATATTCCATATTACATATTATATATTCCATATTATATATTCCATATATATTCCATATTATATACTCCATATATTCCATATATATTCCATATATATTCCATATTATATATTCCATATTATATATTCCATATTATATATTCCATATTATATATTCCATATATATTCCATATATATTCCATATTATATCTTATATATTCCATATACATTCCATATTATATATCATATATTCCATATATATTCCATATTATATATTCCATATATATTCCATATTAAATATTCCATATAATATATTCCATATTATATATTCCATATTATATATTCCATATCTATTCCATATATATTCCATATATATCCCATATATATTCCATATTCTATATATCCATATTCCATATTCTATATATATTCCATATATATTCCATATATATTCCATATTCCATATTCTATATATATTTACTCCATATATATTCCATATATATTCCATATATATCCCATATATATTCCATATATATTCCATATTATATATTCCATACATATTCCATATATATTCCATATTATATATTCCATATTATATATTCCATATATATTCCATATTATATATTCCATATTATATATTCCATATATATTCCATATTATATATTCCATATTATATATTCCATATATATTCCATATATATTCCATATTATATATTCCATATTCTATATTCCATATATATTCCATATTATATATTCCATATATATTCCATATATATTCCATATTAAAACTCTTCTATCTCCTCCCCCATCCCCAACCACCACACCCCACCTTCCCCACACCACATTCCACACACCACATTCCACACACCACATTCCACACACATTCCACACACATTCCACACATTCTACACACCACATTCCACACACATTCCACACACCCACTTCCACACACCACATACCACATTCCACACACATTCCACACACCACATTCCACACACATTCCACACACATTCCACACACCATATTCCACACACATTCCACACACCACACACCACATTCCAAACACATTCCACCACCACATTCCACACACATTCCACACACCACATTCCACACACCACATTCCACACACCACCACATTTCACACATTCTGCACACCACATTCCACACACAACATTCCACACACATTCCACACACCACATCCCACACACCACATCCCACACACACCACATTCCACACACATTCCACACACCACATTCCACACCACATTCCACACACCACATTCCACACACCACATTCCACACACATTCCACATTCCACACACCACATTCTACACACATTCCACACACCACCACCCACATTCCACACACACACCACATTCCACACACCACATTCCACACACCACATTCCACACACACCACATTCCACACACACACCACATTCCACACACCACATTCCACACACCACATTCCACACACATTCCACACACATTCCACACATTCTACACACCACATTCCACACATATTCCACACACCACATTCCACACACATTCCACACACCACACACCACATTCCACACACCACATTCCACACACATTCCACACACATTTCACACACCACATTCCACACACATTCCACACACTACACACCACATTCCACACACCACACACATTCCACACACATTCCACACACCACATTCCACACACCACATTCCACACGCCGCATTCCACACACATTCCACGCACATTCCACACACCACTTTCCACACACCACATTTCACACACCACATTCCACACACCACATTCCACACACCACATTCCACACACATTCCACACACATTCCACACATTCCACACACCACATTCAACACACATTCCACACACCACATTCGACACACATTCCACACACCACACACCACATTCTACACACATTCCACACACATTCCACACACCACATTCCACACACATTCCACACACCACATTCCACACACATTCCACACACATTCCACACACCACATTCCACACACATTCCACACTCCACATTCCACACACCACATTCCACACACATTCCACACACATTCCACACACCACATTCCACACACCACATTCCACACACATTCCACACACCACATTCCACACACCACATTCCACACACATTCCACACACCACTCCACACACCACATTCCACACACATTCCACATACATTCCACACACCACATTCCACACACATTCCACACACATTTCACACACATTCCACACGCATTCCACACACATTCTACCCACACACACTCCACATTCCACATTCCACACACATTCCACACACATTCCACACACACTCCACATTCCACATTCATACACTCCACATTCCACACACATTTCACACACATTTCACACACATTCCACGCACATTCCACACACCACATTCCACACACCACATTCCACCAACACATTCCACAAACCACATTCCACACACATTCCACACACCACATTCCACACACATTCCACACACATTCCACACATCACACACCACATTCCACACACATTCCACACACCGCACACCACATTCCACACACATTCCACACACATTCCACACAACACATTCCACACACCACATTCCACACACCACATTCCACACACCACATTCCACACACATTCCACACACATTCCACACATTCTACACACCACATTCCACACACATTCCACACACCACATTCCACACACCACACACCACATTCCACACACATTCCACACACCACATTCCACACACATTCCACACACATTCCACACACCATATTCCACACACATTCCACACACCACACACCACATTCCACACACATTCCACACACCACATTCCAAACACATTCCACACACCACATTCCACACACACATTCCACACACATTCCACACCACATTCCACACACATTCCAAACACATTCCACACCACATTGCACACACATTCCACACACCACATTCCACACACCACATTCCACACACACCGCATTCCACACACATTCCACACATCACATTCCACACACCACATTCCACACACATTCCACACACCACATTCCACTCACCACATTCCACACACCACATTCCACTCACCACATTCTACACACATTCCACACACCACATTCCACCCACATTCCACACACACACCACATTCCACACACCACATTCCACACACACACCACATTCCACACACACACCACATTCCACACACATTCCACACACCACATTCCACACACCACATTCCACACACATTCCACACACATTCCACACATTCTACACACCACATTCCACACATATTCCACACACCACATTCCACACACATTCCACACACCACACACCACATTCCACACACCACATTCCACACACATTCCACACACATTCCACACCACATTGTACACACATTCCAAACACATTCCACACCACATTGCACACACATTCCACACACCACATTCCACACACCACATTCCACACACACCGCATTCCACACACATTCCACACACCACATTCCACACACATTCCACACACCACATTCCACTCACCACATTCCACACACCACATTCCACTCACCACATTCTACACACATTCCACACACCACATTCCACCCACATCCACACACACACACCACATTCCACACACCACATTCCACACACACACCACATTCCACACACACACACCACATTCCACACACATTCCACACACCACATTCCACACACCACATTCCACACACCACATTCCACACACATTCCACACACATTCCACACATTCTACACACCACATTCCACACATATTCCACACACCACATTCCACACACATTCCACACACCACACACCACATTCCACACACCACATTCCACACACATTTCACACACCACATTCCACACACATTCCACACACTACACACCACATTCCACACACCACACACATTCCACACACATTCCACACACCACATTCCACACACCACATTCCACACGCCGCATTCCACACACATTCCACACACATTCCACACACCACTTTCCACACACCACATTTCACACACCACATTCCACACACCACATTCACACACCACATTCCACACACATTCCACACACATTCCACACATTCCACACACCACATTCAACACACATTCCACACACCACATTCGACACACATTCCACACACCACACACCACATTCTACACACATTCCACACACCACATTCCACACACCACATTCCACACACATTCCACACACCACATTCCACACACCACATTCCACACACCACATTCCACACACATTCCACACACATTCCACACACCACATTCCACACACATTCCACACTCCACATTCCACACACCACATTCCACACACATTCCACACACATTCCACACACCACATTCCACACACCACATTCCACACACATTCCACACACCACATTCCACACACCACATTCCATACACATTCCACACACCACATTCCACACACCACATTCCACACACATTCCACATACATTCCACACACCACATTCCACACACATTCCACACACATTTCACACACATTCCACACACATTCCACACACATTCTACCCACACACACTTCACACACTCCACATTCCACACACATTTCACACACATTCCACACACATTCCACGCACATTCCACACACCACATTCCACACACCACATTCCACACAACACATTCCACAAACCACATTCCACACACATTCCACACACCACATTCCACACACATTCCACACATCACACACCACATTCCATACACATTCCACACACCGCACACCACATTCCACACACATTCCACACACATTCCACACACCACATTCCACACACCACATTCCACACACCACATTCCACACACCACATTCCACACACATTCCACACACATTCCACACATTCTACACACCACATTCCACACACATTCCACACACCACATTCCACACACCACATACCACATTCCACACACATTCCACACACCACATTCCACACACATTCCACACACCATATTCCACACACATTCCACACACCACACACCACATTCCAAACACATTCCACACACCACATTCCCACACACATTCCACACACCACATTCCACACACCACATTCCACACACACCACATTTCACACATTCTGCACACCACATTCCACACACAACATTCCACACACATTCCACACACCACATCCCACACACCACATCCCACACACACCACATTCCACACACATTCCACACACCACATTCCACACCACATTCCACACACCACATTCCACACACCACATTCCACACACATTCCACATTCCACACACCACATTCTACACACATTCCACACACCACATTCACCCACATTCCACACACACACACCACATTCCACACACCACATTCCACACACCACATTCCACACACACCACATTCCACACACACACCACATTCCACACACCACATTCCACACACCACATTCCACACACATTCCACACACATTCCACACATTCTACACACCACATTCCACACATATTCCACACACCACATTCCACACACATTCCACACACCACACACCACATTCCACACACCACATTCCACACACATTCCACACACATTTCACACACCACATTCCACACACATTCAACACTACACACCACATTCACACACCACACACATTCCACACACATTCCACACACCACATTCCACACACCACATTCCACACGCCGCATTCCACACACATTCCACGCACATTCCACACACCACTTTCCACACACCACATTTCACACACCACATTCCACACACCACATTCCACACACCACATTCCACACACATTCCACACACATTCCACACATTCCACACACCACATTCAACACACATTCCACACACCACATTCGACACACATTCCACACACCACACACCACATCTACACACATTCCACACACATTCCACACACCACATTCCACACACATTCCACACACACATTCCACACACATTCCACACACATTCCACACACCACATTCCACACACATTCCACACTCCACATTCCACACACCACATTCCACACACATTCCACACACATTCCACACACCACATTCCACACACCACATTCCACACACATTCCACACACCACATTCCACACACCACATTCCACACACATTCCACACACCACATTCCACACACCACATTCCACACACATTCCACATACATTCCACACACCACATTCCACACACATTCCACACACATTTCACACACATTCCACACGCATTCCACACACATTCTACCCACACACACTCCACATTCCACATTCCACACACATTCCACACACATTCCACACACACTCCACATTCCACATTCATACACTCCACATTCCACACACATTTCACACACATTTCACACACATTCCACGCACATTCCACACACCACATTCCACACACCACATTCCACCCAACACATTCCACAAACCACATTCCACACACATTCCACACACCACATTCCACACACATTCCACACACATTTCCACACATCACACACCACATTCCACACACATTCCACACACCGCACACCACATTCCACACACATTCCACACACATTCCACACAACACATTCCACACACCACATTCCACACACCACATTCCACACACATTCCACACACATTCCACACATTCTACACACCACATTCCACACACATTCCACACACCACATTCCACACACCACACACCACATTCCACACACATTCCACACACCACATCCACACACATTCCACACACATTCCACACACCATATTCCACACACATTCCACACACCACACACCACATTCCACACACATTCCACACACCACATTCCAAACACATTCCACACACCACATTCCACACACACATTCCACACACATTCCACACCACATTCCACACACATTCCAAACACATTCCACACCACATTGCACACACATTCCACACACCACATTCCACACACCACATTCCACACACACCGCATTCCACACACATTCCACACATCACATTCCACACACCACATTCCACACACATTCCACACACCACATTCCACTCACCACATTCCACACACCACATTCCACTCACCACATTCTACACACATTCCACACACCACATTCCACCCACATTCCACACACACACCACATTCCACACACCACATTCCACACACACACCACATTCCACACCACACCACATTCCACACACATTCATCACACCACATTCACACACATTCCACACACATTCCACACATTCTACACACCACATCCACACACATTCCACACACCACATTCCACACACATTCCACACACCACACACCACATTCCACACACCACATTCACACACATTCCACACACATTTCACACACCACATTCCACACACATTCCACACACTACACACCACATTCCACACACCACACACATTCCACACACCACACACCACATTCCACACACCACATTCCACACGCCACATTCCACACACATTCCACACACATTCCACACACCACTTTCCACACACCACATTTCACACACCACATTCCACACACCACATTCCACACACCACATTCCACACACATTCCACACACATTCCACACATTCCACACACCACATTCAACACACATTCCACACACCACATTTGACACACATTCCACACACCACACACCACATTCTACACACATTCCACACACCACATTCCACACACCACATTCCACACACATTCCACACACCACATTCCACACACATTCCACACAACACATTCCACACACATTCCACACACATTCCACACACCACATTCCACACACATTCCACACTCCACATTCCACACACCACATTCCACACACATTCCACACACATTCCACACACCACATTCCACACACCACATTCCACACACATTCCACACACCACATTCCACACACCACATTCCACACACATTCCACACACCACATTCCACACACCACATTCCACACACATTCCACACACATTCCACATACATTCCACACACATTCCACACACATTTCACACACATTTCACACACATTCCACACACATTCTACCCACACACACTCCACATTCCACATTCCACACACATTCCACACACATTCCACACACACTCCACATTCCACATTCACACACTCCACATTCCACACACATTTCACACACATTCCACACACATTCCACGCACATTCCACACACCACATTCCACACACCACATTCCACACAACACATTCCACAAACCACATTCCACACACATTCCACACACCACATTCCACACACATTCCACACACATTCCACACATCACACACCACATTCCACACACATTCCACACACCGCACACCACATTCCACACACATTCCACACACATTCCACACAACACATTCCACACACCACATTCCACACACCACATTTCACACACCACATTCCACACACATTCCACACACATTCTACACACCACATTCCACACACATTCCACACACCACATTCCACACACCACATACCACATTCCACACACATTCCACACACCACATTCCACACACATTCCACACACATTCCACACACCATATTCCACACACATTCCACACACCACACACCACATTCCACACACATTCCACACACCACATTCCACACACATTCCACACACCACATTCCACACACACATTCCACACACATTCCACACCACATTCCACACACATTCCAAACACATTCCACACCACATTGCACACACATTCCACACACCACATTCCACACACCACATTCCACACACACCGCATTCCACACACATTCCACACATCACATTCCACACACCACATTCCACACACATTCCACACACCACATTCCACTCACCACATTCCACACACCACATTCCACTCACCACATTCCACACACACTCTACAACACACATTCCACACACATTCCACACACCACATTCCACACACCACATTCCACACACCACATTCCACACTCCACATTCCACACACCACATTCCACACACATTCCACACACATTCCACACACAATTCACACACCACATTCCACACACCACATTCCACACACATTCCACACACAAACACTCCGCATTCTGCACACATTCCACACACATTCCACACACACACACTCCACATTCCACATTCACACACTCCACATTCCACACACATTCCACACACATTCCACACACATTCCACACACATTCCACACATATTTCACACACCACATTCCACACACATGCCACACTCCACATTCCACACACACACTCCACATTCCACACACTCCACATTCCACACACATTCCACACACATTCCACACACCACATTCCACATTTTACACACATTCCACACACATTCCACACACATTCCACACACCATGTTGGAAGGGGCGATCCCAGAGGCCAGGTTATGTCTACCCGACTGCTCCGTGACCCACCTCTCCCCCCAATAATGCCGAGCCTTAACTAGGGATCCCCTCCGGGGAGGACCTCAAGTATTGAATCGTACACACGAGGACCACACCACCCTTAGGAACAGACACTACAACGTAGGTTTTCGATATCAAGTTCTAGGTAAGGAATTAGCACTCTTATGTACACAGGATCGAGAGATCGCCAAAGTCTCAATGCTCCCGGAAGTGGGAAGCGGGACAGTCTCAGTCGTAGACCAGTACGTAGCGTACCCTGCGCACGGCTCTCAATCCTCGAGCCGGGAGGTACGGAAGATGGTGATCGTACCGGTTGTCCTACTCACTTGAGGATGACTCAGTTCGTGATGGTAGTGTCGATGGTCCAGCCGGACCAGAGTACTCCTCGAGCTGCGACGAGGTCAGCAGGGCTCGATCCGGAGGGTAGTTCTTGAGGAGCCGCGACCACGTCAGCAGGGCTCAGAATGTTTGTTGAAGATCTTTAAGGTTCAAACTCGAGCCGCGACGGGGTCAGCAGGGCTCCGATGTTCTAGTTCCAAGGATGAGCCGCGACGGCGTCAGCAGGGTTCGTAGAGTTACAGAGTTCAGTTCTCCCAAGGGCAGCCGCGATCAGATCAGCAGGGCTTTCTTGTCTAGGATACAACTGCCCGCTAGTTCTGGGGCGGGCCTTGATATAGTCCAGTGGCCCTTTGATGTCCGTACTCTCGCAGGCGGAGGTCTGAGGCCTTGGGGGCGGCCCGTTGGTGAGGTCCGGCGGTTGGCTCTTTGATCTCTTGGTGGATGCGTCCGGGATTTCCCAGACACCCAGCAGGTCTGGAGCCAGCACTCGGGGAGGCCAGAGGTGCAATCGAAACTGGCCCCCGGGGGAAGGCCAGAGGTGTGACAGAAACCAGTCTCTCAGGGGAGGCCGGAGGTGCCATCGAAACTCCCTATCTTTCCTCCCTATGGGAGCCCTCACCCTCCCAACAGGGGCTGGCATGTCTGGAGCCTAAGTTTCGCTGGGGCTGGGGTCATGCTAAGACCAGGGAGTCAGGGACCTCGGGAAGGGAATATGGCTGCCGGTGGGTGTTGGACACGGCCTCGTGGCGTGGTCCGACCCCGTCCGCATGGAGGGCCCGGGACGACATCGGCCCTCCATTTACCTACTATCGACCCCCCTGACACGCACATTCACAAACCATCGGCGCGAGCAGCCTCCCCGGCCACCTACAGCTCTCCCCCTCCCTGGTACCCCGGCAGAACCTGCTCGCCAACGCTGCCAGCCTGGCACCCTGACCAGGCCACCCTTTCCGGCCCGACTCCATCTTGGGACCCTCACGCCCCGAACACGTGGCCGCAGCCATCCCGGGCCCGGCCCCAGTGAAGCCCAGACATTGAGGCACCAGGATCCTCCCAGGTGGTAAAGTGGCCACTCGACCAGACCCCGGAGGAGGAGAGTCTCGATGGGCCTTCCACCGCCCCCGGACGCCTGGCATCGATCGCTCTCCCGGCTCCCTGGGCGCTGGCTCCGCCCCCCTGCTGGGTGTCTGGACACCTTCATCCTGGCCCCTCTGACCCCCAGGCGCGAGGGTCCGGACATCAAAGCCCTCCAGTCCTATATCTGGGCCAGCCCCGGATCAAGACGGCAGTTGTATCTGGAGTCGAAGCCCTGCTGACCTCGTCGCGGCTGATCCTGATCCGAACTCTTGCACCTGGAACTATCTTCGAGGCCCTGCTGACGCTGTCGCCGCCTGACCAAGCTAAACCACCTTCGAGGCCCTGCTGACGCTGTCGCGGCCTGACCAAGCTAAACCACCTTCGAGGCCCTGCTGACGCTGTCGCGGCCTGACCCAACTAAACCACCTTCGAGGCCCTGCTGACGCTGTCGCGGCCCGTCCAAGCTGAACTATCTTCGAGGCCCTGCTGACGCTGTCGCGGCCTGTCCAAGCTGAACTATCTCCGAGGCCCTGCTGACGCTGTCGCGGCCTGAACCCTAGAACTATCCACGCACCAGTGGGTGCCAAGACTGTCCCGCTACCCCCTTTCCCCGAGACCACGACATTACGGATCCCTCGATCCTTGCCGCTACCCTGCCAAGAACTTGCCTTGATTACTTATATAAAGATTCTTGTGAATATCCTTCCTGTGTGGTGTCTATCTGTAAGTAGTGTGATTGCTCTGCGGGTACGATTGTAGGAGCCTCGCCTCGCCAAGGAGGCCTCCCTACGGCGCTCGGCCTATTCCACAGAGAGAGGTGGGACTCGGGGCGGACAGTCAGACACCTTCTGTCTCCCCTGGGGTCGCCTTTCTAACATTGGTGGCAAGCGACGGGATCCGAGCCCACGCAAATCGTACAGCGAGTAACACGTCACTACTGACAGAGACCCACAGCCACGATGACTACTAAGGAAGCCGGAACGACTGCAGAATTCCAGAAAGACCTGTTAGAGGAGTATACCCATAAAGAACTTAAACAATTTTGCAAAGACTTGGGTATCGCTACCACCGGACTAAGCACAAAGGACGATTTCAAAGAAGCGCTGCAAACCTGGGTGGAGACCAGAGAGACCCCACCCCAAACGAACGATGACATTGTCCGAGAAGTACCCGTGAGTACCGTCATAGCCCCCATAGAGGGAAGAACCGCCAACAGAGACCCGGGCCTCTCCCACGAAGACGCCCGGGAGCAAGAGAGGAGTCGGCTCCATGAACTAGACCTCGCCCGACTCCGGCTGGACGGAGAACTCCAATTAGCAGAAAAGAAAATGGCCCTTGAACAACTGCGATTAGAGGGAGATCTGGAAGAGAGGCGGCGGCAAAGAGAATTAGAAGAAAAAAAACTCGCATACAAACACGAGCGTGGCCTCAAAGAACTCGAAATCAAAGCCAAACTCGAAGAGGCTGGCGCCACGGTAGCCCGGAACCCCCCACCTCCTGCCGACCCAAAGGTCCACATCCCGAAGGATATCGTCAAGGAGTACTACAAGAATGACGATATCCAGCAATGGTTCAAGGCGTACGAAGTTGCCATGACCGCGCACCGCATTCCGCGAAAGGACTGGGGTGCCGGCTTATGGGGGAGATTCGTCAGCGAAGGAAGAGACACCCTGCTGGAGCTGGCCGACGACGTAATGTCCTCCTATGACCACATGAAGGACGCCCTGCTTGTCCGGTATGGCCTCACCCCAGAGATGTACCGGCAGAGATTCAGAGACTGCAAGAAAATCCCCGGTACCACGTGGGTCGAGTACGTGAACTTTTATAGCAGGGCCCTGGAAGGGTGGATAAAGGGCATCAAAGTGTCCACCTACGAGCAGCTGTTCGACCTCATCGTTTGGGAGCACCTCTCCAACAACTGCTTTGTCGAGCTCAGACAGCATCTACTCGACAGCAAGCTCACCGAGCCCCGGAAACTCGCCGTCGAGGCGGATCGATGGGTGAACACCCGGGTCCCCCGAACACCAATAGGAGAAACCGGTCAGGGCGCCCGGGGGCACCCCCGCCAGCGGGGAGGCGGAGGAGGACAGAACCAGAGCCGAAGCTTCCCGCCGGCCTCGGACCGGGGCCCCCCTCCAAGGTCCCCCCCGAGTAACACTTCGCCGTCCCTGAAGAGGGACCCCCCAGCACGGCCGGGGCCCCACCCGAACATTACTTGCCACAGATGCCAGCGGACCGGTCACTATGCCAGTGACCCCCTCTGCCCCATGAACCAGCGTCCCGGCACCACGGGGCCTCCGACCCGCCAGTTCGCTGCTGCAGCTCTGGGAGAAGAGGGAGAAGAAGACGTAGGGGTCTACGAGGAAGATCAAATCGAGTATGAACCGGCCGCCATGGCCCTAGCCTGCCTGGGCAATAGAGACCTGGTCCCCCAGGCCCCACTACCGAGCAAGACTCGAAAATACCGTCAGTGGGTCCACATCAATGGACGACGGATCGAAGCCCTCCGAGACACGGGAGCCAGTGTGACGGCCGTCCGCTGCCACTTGGTGACCCCCGAACAGATCATCCCGAACGAACGCTGCCCCGTGAGGGCCGCCGACAACTCCGAAACTCTATGCCAGATGGCCCGAATTCCCTTCGAATGGGGGGGAGTGTTGGGCACCCTCAAGGTGACCGTCCGGGACGACGCCCCCGTGGACTGCCTCCTTGGGAACGACCTCAAGAGCTCTCCCTGGGCCCAAGTCGAGCGGAGAGAGCACCTAGGAATGATGGGATTACCAGAGTGGGTCTGTGCGACAACCCGATCTATGGCGGCCCGAGCCCCGGCAGCGACCGAGGCCGCCCCGACCGAAGAGCCGGAGTGGCCCGAGCCACCACCCTCTGCCATCCATGAAGAATGCGACTCCGAGACCAGGCCCTCGGAGCCCGGAAACCACCACGAGCTCAGCGACATCCCCGAACTCGCCCAATGGCGCCAAGAGGGTGGTCCCACCCGAGAACAGTTTCGGCAGGAACAGAAGACCTTCCCTTCCCTCGAGGGGACCCGCCAACAAGCCGCTGCCCAAGCTACCGGGGACACCTCAGGGTCCCACTGGGTCTACTGGGACCACGACCTCCTATATAGTGAACAGAAAATTGCCGAGCTGGGGGCCAGCCGAGTGCTAGTGGTTCCCCTGCGATTCAGAGACTTCCTTTTGAACCTGGCGCACGATATGCCCCTCGCAGGGCACCTGGGGCAGGACAAAACTTACAGCCGCCTGGTGACCCATTTCTACTGGCCCAAAATGCGCACTGATGTACATAACCACTGCCGCACCTGCCCGACATGCCAAGCCAGCGGAAAGAGCGGGGGGAAGGTGAAGGCCCCGCTCCAACCTTTTCCAGTAGTGACCACCCCCTTCGAGCGAGTGGGAATAGACATTGTGGGGCCCCTGGACCCTCAAACCTCGCAAGGGCATTGCTTCATACTTGTCCTAGTGGACCACGCCACCCGCTATCCTGAGGCCATCCCCCTCAGAACCATCACCGCTGCCGTGGTGGGGCGAGCCTTGATGGGGATCTTCTCCCGAGTAGGATTCCCCCGGGAGGTCGTGAGCGATCGGGGCACGAACTTTATATCTAAGTATATGCGGTCCCTGTGGCAACAGTGCGGGGTCACATACAAGTTCACCACCCCGTATCATCCCCAAGGGAATGGACTTGTGGAGCGGTTCAACCGGACACTCAAGGGAATGATCCAGAGCCTAGAAGAGCCACTACGACACAAATGGGATGTCCTGCTGCCCTGCCTCCTGTTAGCCTATCGGGAGGTACCACAGAAATCCCTGGGGTTCAGCCCCTTTGAACTCTTGTACGGACACCCTGTCCGAGGTCCGCTCAGCCTAGTCAAAGAGGGCTGGGAAACTACCGTCCAAGGCGCACCACCGGATGTCTACCGGTACCTCCTGACCCTCCGAAACCAGACTCGGAAGTTCCGGGCCCTGGCAGAGGCCAACCTGTAGGCCAGTCAGGAGGACATGAAACGCTGGTACGACCAGCACTCCTCCTCCATCGAGTTCGAGCCGGGCCAGCGGGTCTGGGTCATGTCCCCGGTCGAACCATGTGCCCTCCAGGACAAATGGTCGGGGCCCTTCAAGGTGATCGAGCGCAAGAGCCCCGCCACTTGCCTCGTGGATATGGAGTCTCCTAACAGTGGGCCTATGATTTGGGAAAGGACCGCCCCGACACCGTGCTCCGAGGCATCGGTTTGGACTACGAATTCCTGGCTGTAGTCGGGGGCTTGGAGCACGGGGGCGGTACACATCGCTGTCTTCAGAGTCTCAAAGGCGGCCTGACACTCAGGTGTCCAGTGCACCTTCTGTGGCTGCTTCTTGGAAGTGAGTTCGGTGAGGGGGCCCACAATGCTCCCATAATTCTTCACGAAGTGCCGGTAATACCCAGTGAGCCCCAGGAAGGCTCTGACTGCTGTCTGGGTGACCGGGGGCTCCCAGGCCATGATGGCGTCGATCTTGGGTTGGAGGGGAGCCACTTGGTGTCCCAGATAGGTCACGGAACCTTGGCCTATCTGGAATTTGCTCGCTTTGATGGTCAGTCCGGTCCGTCTGAGGGCCGCCAGGACCTCCCAGAGGTGCTTGAGGTGCTCGGCCCAGTGGAGGCTGTACACCGCAATTTCGTCCAGATAGGCAGCGCTGAACTCTTCTAGCCCCGCCAGCACCTTATTCACCAGCCTCTGGAACGTTGCGGGGGCGTTTTTCATCCTGAAGGGCATCACCCTGAAGTGGTAGTGGCCATCGGGGGTTGAGAAAGCGGAGCGCTCTTGGGCGCCCGGGGTGAGTCCGATCTGCCATTAGCCGGAGGTTAGGTCGAATGTCTCAGGTAGCGGGCCGCCCCCAGGCGGTCGATCAGTTCATCGGCCCGGGGAATGGGGTGGGCATCGGTCCGGGTGACGGCGTTCAACCCCCGGTAGTCTACACAAAATCGCAGTTCGGGAGTGGAGCCAGGGGCCAGGGGCGGCGGCTTTTGGTACCAGGACGACGGGACTGGCCCATGGACTGCCAGAGGGTTCGACTAACCCCAGGGCCAGCATCTTGGAGACCTCCGATTGAATGCAGGTCGAAACTCGGTCGGGAACTCGGTAGGCCCAGTGTCGCACAGGCGGGCTGTCCCCGGTGTCGACATCGTGGACGCACCACTGGGTGACTCCGGGGGTGAGAGAAAATAAGTCTGTGAATTGACCCAACAGCTTTTGGCAGTCTTGGTGTTGTTCTGGGGTCAGGGCGGAGGAGAGGGTGACCCCCTCTACGGAGCCGTCTTTCTCTGAGGTGCTCAGGAGGTCCGGTAGGGGCTCGGAGTCGTCTTCGGCCCCGCCATCAGTAGCCATCAGCAGGCTAAGTTCCGTTCGGACAAAGTGAGGCTTGAGCCTGTTTGTGTGGAGGACCCGGAGGGGGTTCCTGGAGGACTCCATGTCCACCAGGTAGGTGACAGGGCTCTAGCGCTCCACCACTTTGAAGGGCCCAGTCCACTTGTCCTGGAGGGCACATGGTTCGACCGGGGACATGACCCAGACCTGTTGGCCCGGCTCGAACTCAATGGAAGAGGCGTTTTGGTCATACCAGCGTTTCATCTCCTCTTGGCTGGCCTCGAGGTTGTCTTTGGCAAGTTCCCAGAACCGCCGAGTCTGGTTTCGGAGGGTCAGGAGGTACCGGTAGACGTCGGGGGGGAGCACCTTGGACTGCAGCCTCCCAGCCTTCTTTGACCAGGCTGAGGGGACCCCGGACGGGGTGTCCGTACAATAGTTCGAAGGGGCTGAACCCCAGAGACTTCTGAGGGACCTCCCGATAGGCGAAGAGGAGGCAGGGCAGCAACACGTCCCATTGGCGTCGCAAGGGCTCTTCCAGGCCCATGATCATCCCTTTGAGGGTTTGATTGAAACGTTCCACTAGTCCATTCCCTTGGGGGTGGTAGGGGGTCGTAAACTTGTACGTGACCCCGCACTGTTGCCACAGGGACTTCATGTATCGGGAAATGAAGTTCGTACCCCAGTCACTGACGACCTCTCGGGGGAAGCCCACCCGGGAGAAGATCCACATCAGCGCCCGGCCCACCACAGGGGCTGTCACGGTCCGGAGAGGGATTGCTTCGGGATAGCGGGTGGCATGGTCCACCAAGACGAGAATAAAACGGTGCCCTTGAGAGGTTCGGGTCTCCAGAGGCCCCACAATGTCGATCCCCACCCGCTCGAATGGGGTGTTGGCGACTGGGAAGGGTTGAAGGGGGGCCTTGTGCTTCCCTCCGCTCTTCCCGCTGGCTTGGCACGTTGGGCAAGTCCGGCAGTGATTGTTCACATCATTCCTCATTTTTGGCCAGTAGAAATGGGTCACCAGGCGGCTGTAGGTTTTGTCCTGCCCCAGGTGCCCGGCGAGGGGCACATTGTGTGCCAGGTTCGGGAAGAAGTCTCTGAACCGGAGGGGGACCACCAGCACCCGGCTGGCCCCCAGTTAGGCAATCTTCTGTTCGCTGTAGAGGAGATCGTTGTCCCAATAGACCCAGTGGGACCCCGATGGGTCTCCGGCGGCTTGAGCGGTGGCTTGCTGTCGGGTCCCCTCGAGGGAGGGACACGCTTTCTGTTCTTGACGGAACTGCTCTCGTGTGGGGCCACCTTCTTGGCGCCATTGGGCTAGTTCCGGGAGGTCGCCGAGCTCGGCAATTGCTTCACGGTTGGGCCCCAGTGGACCGGGCTCGGGGTCGGCGTCTTCGGGGTCAGAGGGCAGGCGCGGCGCGGGCCACTCCGGTTCTTCGGTCGGGGTGGATTCAGTCGGGATGGTGGCCCGGGCGGTCATGGATCGGGTGGTCGCACAGACCCACTCGGGAAGGCCTAGCATCCCCAGATGTTCTCTCCGCTCGACGCAGGCCCAGGGGGAACTTTCTAGGTCGTTCCCGAGGAGGCAGTCCACGGGGGCATCGTCCCGGACGGTCACTGTCAGCATGCCCGACACTCCCCCCCATTCGAAGGGGATTCGGGCCATCTGGCACAGGCTCTCTGAATTGTCCGCTGACCGTACTGGGCACAGCACATTGGGCAGGATCTGGTCAGGGGTCACCAAGTGGCAACGGACGGCCGTCACGCTGGCTCCGGTGTCGCGGAGGGCTTCGGCCCGGTGCCCATTAATGTTGACCCACTGGCGGTACTTCTGAGTTTGCCCGGAATCGGGGCCCGGGGGACCATGTCTCTTTCGCCTAGACATACCAGGGACATGGCGGCGGGCTCCCACTCGGTCTGGTCTTCATCATAGTTCTCTTCTTCGCCCCTTTCTTCTCCCAGGGAGGCGGCCGCGATCTGGCGGTTTGGAGGACCAGTGGTGCCGGGCCGTTGGATCATCGGGCAGTGGGGGTCACTGGCATAGTGACCGGGCCGCTGGCATTTGTGGCAGATAACGTTCGAGCGGGGCCCCGGCCGTGCTGGGGGGGCCCCTCTTCTGGCCAGGGATGGCGAAGTGTGGGTCAGGGGCGGCACCGCGGGGGAGTCTCGGTTCCTGTTCTGGCCTCCTCCGCCGCCTCGCTGGCGGTGGGGCCCCTGGGGAGCTCGGCCGTAGTCGCCCATCGAGTTCCGGGGGACCCGGGTGCTCACCCATCGATCGGCCTCGATGGCGAGTTTACGTGGCTCGGTCAGCTTGCTGTCGAGGAGATGCTGCCTGAGTTCGACAAAACAGTTGTTGGAGAGGTGCTCCCATACAATGAGGTTGAACAGCTGCTCGTAGGTGGTGACCTGGCTGCCTTTGATCCACCCCTCTAGGGCTCTACTATAGAAGTTCACGTACTCCACCCATGTAGTACCGGGGATTTTCTTACAGTCTCGGAATCGCTGCCGGTACATCTCGGGGGTGAGTCCATAGCGAGTAAGGAGGGCGGCTTTCATATGTTCGTAAGAGGTCATCTCGGCGTCTGGGAGCTCTAGCAGGGCGTCTCTCCCTTCGCTGACGAACTTCCCCCACAAGCCGGCACCCCAGTCTTTTTGGGGTACTCGATGAGAGGCCATGGCTACCTTGTAGGCCTTAAACCATTGTTGGATGTCGTCGTTTTTATAGTATTCTTTGACGACATCTTTGGGGATGTGGACCTTCGTGTCCGCAGGAGGAGGTGGGCTCCGGTTCCCGGAGGCGCTGGCCTCACCATTTTTGGCCTTGATCTCAAGTTCTTTTAAGCCACGCTCGTGCTCGAACGTGAGCTTCTTCTCCTCTAAGTCCCTCTGCCTTCGTTTCTCCTCCAGGTCTCCTTGCAGCCGTAGTTGCTCAAGGGCTATCTTTTTCTCGGCCAGCTGTAGTTCTCCGTGTAGGAGAGTGGGGTCTGCAATCCTATGGTCACCCCAGATTTTTGCTTTTTGCTTCACTGGTTTACGACTTTCCCTGGCTGTGGGCCTGCTAATCAGACCCACGGCCTAGCTGTTCTCTCTCTAAATTGACAACCATGTACCTTAGGTGCATTTACCAATTGGTACTGGGCCACCTTATCAGTCCCTGTATAGTATACCTTAGGTATCCAGGGCATAGGTGTACCCAGGGCCTACCAGGGGCTGAAGCGTGTATTATGCCACCCCTGGCTGGCCACCTAAAACTGACACAACTGGCTGCACGACAGCTGGGGCAAGGTAGTGTAAACACCCTTTGCTGTAGATATAGTATACCTATATCTAACCCTAAAATGGACACATATATTCCTATCAGTCACTCCTATGGAAGGCATTATCAATCCTGAAGGCAGAGTGCTTGGAATTATGTGAGATGGTGCTCTGGCATGAGCTGAGCCCGTTTGCAGCTTGCGGAAACAAGTCCTAATAGCTGTTCCATGATAACGCTATACCATATACTCTTAAGTGCATTATAATCCTCGCGGTTAAATGCCAACTCTGGTATAACATTATCAAAACATGTCGAGTAAGGTGTCATACGATTTGGAATACTACCCCCTCGCCAATTCTGGCGACGGGGGTAGCATTCCACCCTTCTAGAGGGACATGACATGTATGTAACTGAGAACCCCGGTTAAAGTTAACTCGAGCCTTGGCATCACAAAATGGATGCTGCCACCACAGACACAAGTCTGACCTCCTGCTGCTGGGAGTCCTTCCAGCGAGGGAGGCTTGGACAAAGGGTTTCCTGCCTTGGGAGGTGCTAGCACCACCCCAGACAGGATTTTGTGTATTGGGTAGGGTAGGCTTGAAAGGAATGAGACATGCCCGGGGCACACAAGGTGTCCTGTGCATACACCGGTTCCAACCAGTTGCTGGGGCACTCCAGCCCCAGCTCTGGCGGGAAGCCGGACAAAGGATTGGGGGTGTAGCCACCCCCCTTCCTGGTCCCACCCAGGGGAGGGACCTAGTCAGTAGTGCAGCCCCCTTTAGGAGAATAAAGGTAGGAGCTGGTCCCATTCCAGATTAGATTATCCTGAACTATTCAAGAGGAAGAAACTCTGGCCTTCGACGTTCTGCTCCACAGAAGACTGAAGAATCTCCCTTGTGGACAAGGAGTGTCCACCCTGCACAAGCAGGCACCACCAAGCGTCCAGAGGCTTCCCTTTGTCGTCTTCCCTCGAGGATCCAGACTTCAGAGCCCAACGAGACCCGGATTCCCAGACCTCTCCGACCTCTACCTACATCTGCAGCAAAGCTGAGACCCGTGGGTGCGACGAGACACGTCTGACCGGCCATCTTGGAAGAAACTGCACTTCGCTTCCAGCATGACTCCCGAGGTAAACTCGACCAAGTGCTTTGGGGACTGAGAAGCCCCAGCCCGAGCAGCCCCTGCACCGAAGATCAGCCCTCCAGCATCCACGAGATCTGCGTGGGGCCCTTCTGCTTGGTTCCTGCTCGACGCGTTGTCTGGTCACTTGCCGGCTGGCTAGTGGCCTCCTAGACGACGAACCTTGAAACTTTCACTGCTGGTCTGGTTGCTCCAGACTGGCCCTTGCTCCCTTCCAAAAGAGGGGCACCCCGGACTCTCCTAGTCCGCACCAGACGCTTTTCCTCCTCCCCGCGTGGGTTGCCTTTGCCAAGGCCTGTTGACGCCGATTCTGGATCCAACACCCCCGACAGCGAGAGCCTGCGTGGGACAGCTTGTGCCTCCATCCTGGTCATCGAAGACACTTCCTGGTCCACGTGGCTGCAGAGTCAAGCGTCCACTCTTTACCTGAACACGACAACGACATCTGGTTCCTTCCTGGTTCTACTCCAGTCACTGGCTAGTGACTGTGACCATTGTCCCCTCTGTTTTCAGGTCTCCTTCTTCAACAATCCACCCTTGGATTGCACCGGACATCTTCCTCCTGGTCACCTGCAGCATCTTTTCTTTCAGGCTCCATTGACTTCAACGCGAGAACCCGACGCACTTTGAACCCTATGCACCCGCGGCCCGTGGGTGAGGTAACAAGAGCATTTCGGTGCTCAAGGGTAGTTTAACTGTCCTAGTGTCCAGTTCCACAGTCGTTTTAGTCCTATCTAGTCAGGATTGTCCGTACTCACCTTTAACTTGAACTGTACTGTCCATAGACGTTGTTACGCATCTCGCGTGTGAGTTCACACTCTGCACACGCGTTCCGTGGGCCTCCTATTACTTACCTGAATTTAGTGTAGTGTGGTCCCACCGATCCTACAGCCTCTGGACAGCTCCATTCCTTCTATTGACTTTCACATTCCACTTACTTAGTATATGGTTTGTCGTGCCCCTAGGGCACCATTGTGATTTTGTGCAACTTAACGTATTTTTCAGAAGAGATTGTCATGTGCTTAGCCCTCTGACCTCATAAAGAGTTCAGAGGTGTTGTTATTAATAAATATACTGTTTATTTTCATAACAACCTGTGTGGTGTCCTTTCATCTGGTATTCAAGGGGTTATATTGTGGTAAAACAGCTGGCTTCACATGCCAAAAGAGTTTAGCCTAAGACTGCTTTGTCCATGCTACCATTAGGATAGCTGGTCTATAAGGTTGACTTACAACCAATCACCATAAGGGTTGTTTGGACTGATACAAGGTGATCACTAGAACTAGTGAGCATCATATATCAGGCCAACTTCTCACATTGGTGTGCAGCGGTTGGGATTTGAGCTTGCTGTTGTTTTTACCACGTATAATCTTGAAATATCATCTGAAAGATCACATAAGGTACTCTAGGTACATATAACAAGCTTAGAAATACTCTGAGTTCTACTGAACCAGCTGTTGTAGTAGAAAGGGCCTAGCACACCCTGACTACAACTCTTAGCAAGAGATCAGTAGGAAAACCCATAGTGTAGGTAGGTGCATCACTTACACCACACTAGAAGCATGTCTACCCATGGAGAGTCTTCAGAGACTCCCCTAGTGGTTAGTGACCCTCCACAGGTCCTTTCCAGATATGCAGCTCTCAGTTTCCAGGAGATGAGACAATTGTGTACCTCCAGGAAATTGAAACAGGGTTCTAACCCTACCACTCCTTTTCTGTTAGGTCTCTTAGAGACATATGATGCTAGAAAGGCTTCTCATACAGATGGGAGCATGCCAGCCTTAGAGCGTACCCTTGGTGATCCAGACCTCCCTGAAACTGAGAATGTAGAGGAGGAGGAGGATGAAGAGGATCCTTCTGGGGATGAGGCAGACAAAGGTCCTGAGCTAGTCAGCAGACTTACTAGGGCCAACTTAGACCTACATAGGGAAGGATCTGGGGGACCCCCAGTACTGACCCTCAGCAGGCCTAACTTTGGAGTTAGAAGAGACAGGTCTCATTCTAGGGACTCCAATAGATCTGTGCACTCTCATGCCTCTTCTCAGAGGAGAATGACTTCCCCTCAGAGGAGAGAACATGACGCAAGGATGAAACAGGCTAATCTGAGGATCCAGAGGGAAGAACTTGCCCTTGCCAATGAGAAGCTTGTCTTTGCTAGAGAGCAACAGTTGAGTGGGGTAGTTCCCACTGGTGGCAGCAATATCCCTAAGGATAAAGACAGGAGTTTTG
Source organism: Lissotriton helveticus (assembly GCF_964261635.1). NCBI lineage: Eukaryota > Metazoa > Chordata > Amphibia > Caudata > Salamandridae > Lissotriton > Lissotriton helveticus. Next base: position 1,043,911,886 of record NC_136069.1, on the reverse strand, counting down.
ATAATAGACACCTGAGTAAATTAGTGCCCCCCTATAAGACAGGGGAGGACATCCACAAGTGGATGACTGCTTTGGAGAGAGCCTGCAAAGTACAGCAGGTACCCCAGAGTCAGTGGGCAGCTATATTGTGGCTCTCCTTTGAAGGTAAAGGTAGAGATAAGCTCCTCACTGTTAGAGATGAGGATGCTAATGATTACCAAGTCTTGAAACTTGCACTGATTGATGGGTTTGGCTTAACCACTGAACAATACAGGTTAATGTTCAGGGATACCCAGAAAACTCAGGCTCAAGATTGGACTGACTTTGTTGATTGTGCCACTAAGGCTCTGGAGGACTGGTTACTGGGAAGTAAAGTTACTGATTACCCAGGATTGTATAATCTAATTATGAGAGAGCAAATCTTAAATAATTGTCAGAATCAGTTGTTGCATCAGCACTTGATTGACTCAGATCTGACCTCTCCCCAAGAATTGGGAAAGAAGGCAGACAGATGGGTCAGGACAAGGGTCAAGCAGCAGAACCAGAACCATGGTGGTGGCCAGAAGAAAGCAGACCAGAAGGGTAATGAGAATAAGCAAAATGACCAGAAGTCTGGAACAGGGCCCCAACAACCTAAGGAGGGTGGGTCCCAGAATTCCCAAAAGAAGAAGAATGATGGTGCTAAGAAACCATTGTGCCAGTACTGTAAAAGTAAGACTCACTGGTTTAGTGATTGCACCAAGAAAGGCCAAACTCCTACCACTACTGTCCCTAAGACACCTGCACCCCCTAGTACAGTTAGTAGTGGTAGTGTACCTCCCAATGCTATAGTTGGGTTAACCCTGGGAACTGAGGTGGGTTCTGACTTAGTTAGAATTCCTACTCAGGCAGTTCTTGTTTGTACTGGGGACACGGATATGACCCCTACTATAAGTCCCAGTACTCTGGGCAAATACAGACAAACGCCTTTAATCAATGGAAAGATGGCCCAGGCCTACAGGGACACATGTGCCAGTGTTACTACGGTGACACCAACATTTGTGGACCCTGACCAGATCATGCTAGGTTCAGACTACCTAGTGACCAATGCTAGCAATGTCACTACCAATCACAGTATGGCAATTGTTAATTTCTCCTGGGGAGGGGTAACTGGCCTCAAAAGGGTTGTAGTTAGTTCAGACCTCCCAGTAGATTGTCTTTTGGGCAATGATTTGGAATCCTCACTGTGGTCAGATGTGGAGTACAGGACTCATGTAGAAATGCTAGGTCTCTCCTCACATGTGCTTGCTGTGACTAGGTCACAGGCCAAGAAATGCCCAGCTGAACTAGTGCTGGATCCTGGAAGAATGGACCAGACACTACCCAAGAGAAAGAGCAGTAGGGGTAAGGTTGACCCTTCCCCCCTGCCTCAGGTTGAGGATCAGCTCTCTCAGGAGACTGACCCCAAGACCCCAGAAGGAACTGTCCTAGAAGAGCTTGAGCCTGAACAGGTTGAGTTTCTTGGGACAGGGGGACCTTCCAGGGCAGACTTGAGGCAGGCACAGTTAGACTGTTCCTCTCTTGAACCCCTCAGACAGCAGGCTGCTGCTGAGGCCTCAGGGAATGCTACAGGTGCCCATAAGGTATATTGGGACGATGGACTCCTATACTCTGAGGCAAGAGACCCCAAGCCTGGTGCTAACAGGAGGCTGGTCCTCCCCTTGTCTCTTAGAGATTTCCTTCTCACCTTAGCCCATGAGATTCCCCTTGCAGGTAACTTAGGCCAGAACAAGACTTGGGACAGGCTTGCCCCACACTTTCACTGGCCTCATATGTCTGAGGACACAAAAGAGTCTTGTCGCTCATGTGTCACCTGTCAAGCCAGTGGCAAATCAGGTGGCACAACAAAGGCCCCCCTTATACCACTACCTGTGGTGGGGGTTCCCTTTGAAAGAGTGGGGATTGACATTGTTGGACCAATGGACCCCCCAACAGCATCTGGGCACAGATTTATACTGGTGGTAGTGGATCATTCCACCAGGTATCCAGAAGCTATTCCCCTTAGGACCACTACAGCTCCTGTTGTGGCTAGAGCCCTAGTTGGAGTTTTCTCCAGAGTGGGGTTTCCTAAGGAGGTTGTCTCTGACCGAGGTGCAAACTTCATGTCAGGGTACTTGACTGCTATGTGGAAGGAGTTTGGTGTAAATTACAAATTTACCACACCCTATCACCCACAGTGCAATGGGCTTGTTGAAAGATTCAACAAGACCCTCGAAGGGATGATAAAAGGGTTACCTGAAAAGCTTAGGCGAAGATGGGACATCCTTTTACCCTGCCTTCTGTTTGCTTACAGAGAGGTCCCACAGAAGGGGGTTGGTTACAGCCCTTTTGAGCTTTTGTTTGGACATCCTGTAAGAGGACCCCTATGTCTTGTGAAGGAAGGATGGGAGTTACCTCTCAAAAAGCCTAAACTTGACATAGTGGACTATGTACTTGGTCTCCGCTCCAGGATGGCAGAGTACATGGAGAAGGCATCGAAAAACCTTGAGGCCAGCCAAGAACTTCAAAAAGCTTGGCATGACCAAAAGGCTGTCCTAACTGTTTACCATGCAGGACAGAAGGTGTGGGTGTTGGAGCCAGTGGCCCCAACAGCTCTCCAAGACAAATGGTCTGGAGCCCACATCATCATTGAGCAAAAGGGAGAAGTCACTTACTTGGTGGACATGGGAACTCCCAGGAGCCCTCACAGAGTACTTCATGTGAATAGGCTCAAAGCATTTGTTGACAGGGAGGACATGGGCTTGCCCATGGCCACAGATGAGGGGCAGGAGGAAGAGAGTGACCCTCTCCCAGAACTGCTCACTCAGAACCCTGATGATGGGTCAGTAGATGGTGTAGTCTTTTCTGACAGCCTCTCTGAGCATCAACAAAAGGATTGTAAGCAGGTCATTCAATCCTTCAGACAAATGTTTTCTCTGACCCCCAGTCAGACAAACTGGTGCACACATGAGGTGGACACTGGAGACAGTCTGCCTATAAAGAGTAAAATCTACAGGCAACCTGACCACGTCAGGGACTGCATAAAAACTGAAGTACAAAAGATGTTGGAATTGGGAGTCATTGAACCCTCAGAGAGCCCTTGGGCTAGTCCTGTAGTTCTAGTGCCAAAACCTCACACCCAAGATGGTAAGAGAGAGATGAGGTTCTGTGTAGACTACAGGGGTCTCAATGCTGTCACTAAGACAGATGCCCATCCAATACCTAGGGCAGATGAACTGATAGATAAGTTGGCTTCTGCAACTTTCTAGTACATTTGACCTAACAGCTGGTTATTGGCAAATCAGGTTAGCTTTGGATGCCAAGGCCAACACAGCATTTTCTACCCCAGGAGGTCATTACCAATTTGTGTTGATGCCCTTTGGTTTGAAAAATGCACCTGCCACTTTTCAAAGGTTGGTGAACCAAGTTCTCACTGGGTTGGATGACTTTTGTGCAGCATATCTAGATGATATTGCTGTCTTTAGCTCCACCTGGGAGGATCAGCTGATCCACCTGAGGAAAGTTTTGGCGGCCCTGCAGAAGGCAGGCCTCACTATCAAGGCTACTAAGTGCCAGATAGGGCAGAGTCAGGTTGTGTACATGGGCCACCTTGTGGGTGGAGGCCAGGTTCAACAATTGGAGAGCAAGATACAGGCCATAAAGGACTGAGCTCCGCCAACCACCCAGACACAGGTCAGAGCTTTCTTGGGCCTGTCTGGTTACTATAGGAAGTTTGTCAAGAATTATGGGTCCATTGTGACACCACTTAATGACCTGACAAGCAAGAAAATGCCAAAGAAAGTTCAGTGGACAGTTAGCTGTCAGAAGGCATTTGATGACCTAAAGCAGGCCATGTGTACTGCACCTATTCTCAAGAGTCCTGACTACTCAAAAACCTTCATTGTCCAAACAGATGCATCTGAGTTGGGTATGGGAGCTGTTCTTTCTCAACTGAATATTGATGGTCATGACCAGCCCATTGCTTTTATAAGCAGAAGGCTGACCCCTAGAGAGAAACGTTGGTCAGCTATAGAGAGGGAGGCCTTTGCTGTGGTTTGGGCCCTGAAGAAGTTGAGGCCCTACTTGTTTGGAACTCACTTCAAGATTCAGACCGACCATAAGCCCCTCTTATGGCTAAATCAGATGAAGGGTGAAAACCCCAAACTTCTTAGGTGGTCGATTTCCCTACAGGGGATGGACTTTACAGTGGAGCACAGACCAGGGACTGACCATGGCAATGCAGATGGTCTCTCCAGGTATTTCCACTTAGAACAGGAAGACTCACCTGGTCAAGGTTAGTTTAATGTCCCTAGGTTTGGGGGGGGTTATGTAGGAGAGTGGGGTCTGCAATCCTATGGTCACCCCAGAATTTTGCTTTTTGCTTCACTGGTTTACGACTTTCCCTGGCTGTGGGCCTGCTAATCAGACCCACAGCCTAGCTGTTCTCTCTCTAAATTGACAACCATGTACCTTAGGTGCATTTACCAATTGGTACTGGGCCACCTTATCAGTCCCTGTACAGTATACCTTAGGTATCCAGGGCATAGGTGTACCCAGGGCCTACCAGGGGCTGAAGCATGTATTACGCCACCCCTGGCTGGCCACCTAAAACTGACACAACTGGCTGCACGACAGCTGGGGCAAGGTGGTGTAAACACCCTTTGCTGTAGATATAGTATACCTATATCTAACCCTAAAATGGACACATATATTCCTATCAGTCACTCCTATGGAAGGCCTTATCAATCCTGAAGGCAGAGTGCTTGGAATTATGTGAGATGGTGCTCTGGCATGAGCTGAGCCCGTTTGCAGCTTGCGGAAACAAGTCCTAATAGCTGTTCCATGATAACGCTATACCAAATACTCTTAAGTGCATTATAATCCTCGCGGTTAAATGCCAACTCTGGTATAACATTATCAAAACATGTCGAGTAAGGTGTCATACCATTTGGAATACTACCCCCTCACCAATTCTGGCGACGGGGGTAGCATTCCACCCTTCTAGAGGGACACGACTTGTATGTAACTGAGAACCCCGGTTAAAGTTAACTCGAGCCTTGGCATCACAAAATGGATGCTGCCACCACAGACACAAGTCTGACCTCCTGCTGCTGGGAGTCCTTCCAGCGAGGGAGGCTTGGACAAAGGGTTTCCTGCCTTGGGAGGTGCTAGCACCACCCCAGACAGGATTTTGTGTATTGGGTAGGGTAGGCTTGAAAGGAATGAGACATGCCCGGGGCACACAAGGTGTCCTGTGCATACACCGGTTCCAACCAGTTGCTGGGGCACTCCAGCCCCAGCTCTCGCGGGAAGCCGGACAAAGGATTGGGGGTGTAGCCACCCCCCTTCCTGGTCCCACCCAGGGGAGGGACCTAGTCAGTAGTGCAGCCCCCTTTAGGAGAATAAAGGTAGGAGCTGGTCCCATTCCAGATTAGATTATCCTGAACTATTCAAGAAGAAGAAACTCTGGCCTTCGACGTTCTGCTCCACAGAAGACTGAAGAATCTCCCTTGTGGACAAGGAGTGTCCACCCTGCACAAGCAGGCACCACCAAGCGTCCAGCGGCTTCCCTTTGTCATCTTTCCTCGAGGATCCAGACTTCAGAGCTCGACGAGACCTGGATTCCCAGACCTGTCCGACCTCTACCTACATCTGCAGCAAAGCTGAGACCCGTGGGTGCGACGAGACACGTGGGACCGGCCATCTTGGAAGAAACTGCACTTCGCTTCCAGCACGACTCCCGAGGTAAACTCGACCAAGTGCTTTGGGAACTGAGAAGCCCCAGCCCCGAGCAGACCCTGCACCGAAGATCAGCCCTCCAGCATCCACGAGATCTGCGTGGGGCCCTTCTGCTTGGTTCCTGCTCGACGCGTTGTCTGGTCACTTGCCGGCTGGCTAGTGGCCTCCTAGACGACGAACCTTGAAACTTTCACTGCTGGTCTGGTTGCTCCAGACTGGCCCTTTCTCCCTTCCAAAAGAGGGGCACCCCGGACTCTCCTAGTCCGCACCAGATGCTTTTCCTCCTCACCGCGTGGGTTGCCTTTGCCAAGGCCTGTTGACGCCGATTCCTGATCCAACACCGCCGACAGCGAGAGCCTGCGTGGGACAGCTCGTGCCTCCATCCTGGTTGTCGAAGACACTTCCTGGTCCACGTGGCTGCAGAGTCAAGCGTCCACTCTTCACCTGAACACGACGACGACATCTGATTCCTTCCTGGTTCCACTCCAGTCACTGGCTAGTGACTGTGAACATTGTCCCCTCTGCTTTCAGGTCTCCTTCTTCAACAATCCACCCTTGGATTGCACCGGACATCTTCCTCCTGGTCGCCTGCAGCATCTTTTCTTTCAGGCTCCATTGACTTCAATGCGAGAACCCGACGCACTTTGAACCCTATGCACCCGCGGCCCGTGGGTGAGGTAACAAGAGCATTTCGGTGCTCAAGGGTAGTTTAACTGTCCTAGTGTCCAGTTCCACAGTCGTTTTAGTCCTATCTAGTCAGGATTGTCCGTACTCATCTTTAACTTGAACTGTACTGTCCATAGACGTTGTTACGCATCTCGTGTGTGAGTTCACACTCTGCACACGCGTTCCGTGGGCCTCCTATTACTTACCTGAAGTTAGTGTAGTGTGGTCCCACCGATCCTACAGCCTCTGGACAGCTCCATTCCTTCTATTGACTTTCACATTCCACTTACTTAGTATATGGTTTGTCGTGCCCCTAGGGCACCATTGTGATTTCGTGCAACTTAACGTATTTTTCAGAAGAGATTGTCATGTGCTTAGCCCTCTGACCTCATAAAGAGTTCAGAGGTGTTGTTATTAATAAATATACTGTTTATTTTCATAACAACCTGTGTGGTGTCCTTTCATCTGGTATTCAAGGGGTTATATTGTGGTAAAACAGCTGGCTTCACATGCCAAAAGAGTTTAGCCTAAGACTGCTTTGTCCATGCTACCATTAGGATAGCTGGTCTATAAGGTTGACTTACAACCAATCACCATAAGGGTTGTTTGGACTGATACAAGGTGATCACTAGAACTAGTGAGCATCATATATCAGGCCAACTTCTCACACTCCGTCCAGACGGAGTCGGGCGAGCTCCAATTCGTGGAGCTGGCTCCTTTCTTGCTCTCGGGCGTCTTCGTGGGAGAGGCCCGTGTCTACTTTGGTATGTCTTTCCTCCGCTGGTGTTGCGAGGGTTTCCGGGTGCATGTCTGGGACCGTGTCATCTTTGATCTGGGGTGGCGTCGCTCCTGCCTCCACCCATGTTTGTAGGGCCTGCTTGAAATTGTCCTTGGTGCTTAGTCCAGTGGTAGCGATGCCCAGGTCTTTGCAGAATTGTTTCAATTCTTTGTGGTTATATTCTTCCAACCGTTCCTTCTGGAACTCTGCGGTCGGTCTGGTTTCTTTGGTAGTCATGGTTGTGGTGTGTTTCTGTCAGTAGTGGGTGAGTCACTCTCTGTACGATTTGCGTCGGCTCGGATCGCACCGCCTGCCACCAATGTTAGAAAGGCGATCCCAGGGGGAGGCAGAAGCTGTCTGACTGACCACCCCGAGACCCACCTCTCCTTCTGGAGTTGGCCGAGCGCCGTCGAGAGGCCTCCGGGGCGAGGTTCCTCTCCTAGAATTGTAACAGCTGAGCAATCACACCACTACAAATGGACACCACACAAGAGGATAGATACTTAGAGTCTTTATCAGCAATCAAGGCAGGTTCTCTCAGTAATATATATACAAACGGATCAAGGGATCCTTAATGTCTCGGTAACTGTGGGAATAGGGTAGCGGGACAGTCTTAGTACCAGCCTGGCATGGGGATACCCTACGCTCAGCTCTCAATCCTCGAGCTGGGGGGTTCCGCAAGGTCGAGCCGCGACGTCGTCAGCAGGGCTCCGAAGATGGTTCAGCGAGGTCGGGCCGCGACAGCGTCAGCAGGGCTCCGAGGAGGGTTCAGCGAGGTCGGGCCGCGTCAGCGTCAGCAGGGCTCCGAGGATGGTTTCAGCGAGGTCGCGCCGCGACAGCGTCAGCAGGGCTCCGAGGATGGTTTCAGCGAGGTCGAGCCGCGACAGCGTCAGCAGGGCTCCGAGGATGGTTCAGCGAGGTCGAGCCACGACAGCGTTAGCAGGGCTCTGAGGTTCCAGGGTTCAGAGTAGCGAGTTCTTCTCAGGGTCAGCCGCGATTCAATCTGCAGGGCTCTCGACTCCAGGATACAACTACTGACCCATTCCAGAGCTGCCCCAGATATAGGTCTGGAGTCCTTTGATGTCCGGACCCTCGCGCCTGGGGGTCAGAGGAGCCGGGATGAGAGTGTCCAGACACCCAGCAGGGGGGTGGAGCCAGCGCCCAGGGAGGCCGGAGGGCGATCGAAACCAGGCGTCCGGGGACGGATGGAGGGCCATCGAAACTCTCCTCCTCCTTGTTCCGTCAAGTGGCCGCTTTACCACCTGGTCGGATCTTGGTGCCTCGATGTCGGGGCTTCGCTGGGGCCGCGGCCGAGGCCACGTGGTCCGGGCGTGGAGGGTCCAAGATGGAGTCGGGGCCTGAGATGGCGGCCCGGGATAGGGGTCGGACCAGCAGAGTGGGGCGAGTAGGGGTCACCGTGTTCCTGAGGGGGAGAGCCGGGGGTCGCCAGGAGTGGCGACTCTCGTTGAAGGTTGGAGAGGTAGTTGCGGCGGGGAGGACAGGGGTCGATGCTGTCCAGGGCCCGCCATATGGGAGGAGTGGGACCACGCCACGAGGCCGGGTCCAACAAGCACTCTGGGCAGAAGTGGTATAGGCGGAAAGGTATACAATAGACCACAACTCCACTCACAACGAAAAGCGTCTCAGAGCGAGTGCCGCCTTGGAAATTCCAACGCGCAGAACTGATGACAGATGCGCCACAGATGCGCGTTCTCTTCTGTGGCGAATAGATCTAACCAAGGCTCTCCCCACTGCTGAAAGAGGCCTTGCGCCACATCCGAGTTCAGACGCCATTCATGATCCATCATGCACCGACGGCTAAGTTCGTCCGCCCTGGCGTTCAGGGAACCTGCCAGGTGTTGAACCACCAGGGTCACACCCTGATGTTCCAGCCACTGCCAGAGGCGCAGAGCCTCCTGGCATAGGGTCCACGACCCCACCCCACCCTGTTTGTTGCAGTACCACATGGCGGTGGTGTTGTCCGTGAACACCTGCACTGCACTCCCCCGGACAGAGGGGAGGAATGCCTTCAGAGCAAGCTGGATCGCCCGCAGCTCCAGAAGGTTGATGTGGAGCCGGGACTCCGCCGGAGACCAGAGGCCTCTGATCTCCGCCTCTCCCATGTGCCACCCCCAGCCCTGGAGGGACGCGTCCGTCACAACTACGTGCTCTGGTTGTGGTAGGGAGAGGGATCTGCCGCTGACCCAATTGCGGTCCGTGAGCCACCACTGCAACTGTCTTGCAGTGCCCTCCGAGATCAAGACATGGTCGGACAAGTTGCCCTGATGCTGGGCCCACTGAAACTTCAGGTCCCACTTCAGAGCCCGCATCCGCCACCGGGTGTGATGCACCAGAAGGATGCTAGAGGCCATCAGCCCCAGGAGCCACAGCGTCAACCTGACCAAGACTTGGGATAAAGGCTGAAAGATCGGAATCAGAGCCAGAATATCCCAAACCCGCTGTTCGGGAGAATATACCCGATACTGCACCGAGTCCAGAACCGCTCCGATGAAGAGGAGCTTCTGAGAGGGACACAGGTGGGACTTCGGCACATTGATGGAGAACCCCAGCAGGTGCAGGAGGTTGGCCGTACTCTGGAGGTGGCTGACGACTGCCTGGGGCGAGCCCGCCTTCAACAACCAGTCGTCGAGGTAGGGGTAGACTGAAACCCCTAACCTGCGCAGATGAGCTGCGACCACCGCCATCACTTTCGTGAACATCCGTGGGGCGCTGGTAAGGCCGAACTGAAAGTGCTCATGGCCTACCATGAACCGCAGGTAACGCCGGTGGGCCGGCAGGACGGGGATGTGAAAATAAGCCTCCTGCAAGTCCAACGTTACCATCCAGTCTCCAGGGTATAGGGCAGCTAAGACCTGAGCCAATGTCAGCATCTTGAACTTCTCCTTCCAGAGGAAGCCGGTGACGTTCCGTAGGTCCAAGATAGGGCGTAGGCCCCCTTTGCCCTTCTTGGGTACCTGAAAGTAGTGGGAGTAACAACCACACCCTACTTCTGGCCCAGGAATGCGCTCGAGGGCCCCCTTGGCCAGGAGGGCCGTAACTTCCTCTTGCAGAAGTTTCAAGTGATCTTTCGACACGCGGTGGCACTGCGGTGGCATGGCTGGAGGGGACGCCTCGAAGGGGAGAGAGTAGCCCCTTCGGACGATTTGCAGCACCCACCTGTCCGATGTGACAGTGCGCCTGTGGTGGTGATGGCGAACCATGCCCCTCACTGGCGTCACATGGGCCTGAAAGCACGGACTAGGAGGGTGTTGAGGTGGATGCTGCAGGGGTAGGTGTGGACTGGCCTCGCCGTTGTCCCCGACCGCCGCCACAGCAGTTTCCACGTCCACCACCGCGCTGGACGGTAGGCTGTGGCCCATGGCTGGCAGGACGTATGGGGACGCCCCTTCCTTGGCCTTGAAAGGGGCGAAAGGCAGCCGTTTGCTGGCGCTGGGCCGAGAGGCCCAAGGACTTGGCCGTAGCCCGGGAGTCCTTAAAGCGCTCAAGCGCATGGTCTGCCTTGTCGCCAAAGAGGCGACGGCCATCGAACGGTATCTCCATAAGTGTGTTTCGGACATCAGCCGAGAAGTTGACAGACCTCAACCACGCGTCATTGCCATCGCTCTGCCTAGTGAGTCAGTAGTGTCCAGCTCACACCGGATGGAAAAATGCGCCGCATCTCGACTGTTAGAAAGGCGATCCCGGGGGAGGCAGAAGATATCTGACTGACCACCCCTAGGTCCACCTCTCCGTCGAGAAGCAGCCGAGCGTTATCGAGAGGCCTCCTGGGTGAGGGTCCTCTCCTAGGATCGTACAGCAGAGTAACCACAATACTACAAACGGACACCACACAAGAGGTTAAGTTCTCAAGCTTTATCAGGAATAAAGGTTGCTGGTTCTCAGCGGTGTGTTCAGGCAGATCGAGGGATCTGTAGAGTCTCGTAAAAGGGACGGGGTGGCGGGACAGTCTCAATATGGGTGCAGGAAGGGATACCCTGCGCACAGCTCTCAATCCTCGAGCCGGGGGTTCCGAGAGGCCGAGCCGCGGCAACGCCAGCAGGACTCGACAGGTGGTCGGTAACGGAGAGGAGGCCGCGGCAGCGCCAGCAGGCCTCGAGGTGGTTTTGGTGAGGATGGGCCGCGGCAGCGCCAGCAGGCTCTCAGGATGGTTCGGCAAAGGTGGGCCGCGGCAGCGCCAGCAGGCTCTCAAGATGGTTCAGCAAAGGTGGGCCGCGGCAGCGCCAGCAGGCTCTCAAGATGGTTCAGAAAAGGTGGGCCGCGGCAGCGCCAGCAGGCTCCCAAGATGGTTCAGCAAAGGTGGGCCGCGGCAGCGCCAGCAGGCTCTCAGGATGGTTCGGCAAAGGTGGGCCGCGGCAGCGCCAGCAGGCTCTCAAGATGGTTCAGCAAAGGTGGGCCGCGGCAGCGCCAGCAGGCTCTCAAGATGGTTCAGAAAAGGTGGGCCGCGGCAGCGCCAGCAGGCTCCCAAGATGGTTCAGCAAAGGTGGGCCGCGGCAGCGCCAGCAGGCTCTCAGGGTATCTTCAGGTTACAGGAAAATGAGTTCTTCTGGTGTCGGCCGTGACAGCGTCAGCAGGGCTTTCCAGTCCAGGATACAACTGCCGTCCAACTCCGGGGCTGGCCCAGATATAGGACTGGTGTAGGAAGGTAGATCCCTGACTATGGTTGCCCCCAACTTTTTGCCTGGTGTTTTGCTGGTTTTCTGACTTAGTTGACCTGGGGCCCTGCTATTCAGGACCCCAGGCCTACTGCTCTCTCTGTAAAATGGATTCCATGTACCCTAGGTACATATCCAATTGGATACTGAGTCACCTTATCAGTCCCTGTACAGTGTACCTTAGGTACCCAGGGCATAGGTGTACCCAGGGCCTACCAGGGGCTGCAGCATGTATTATGCCACCCCTGGCTGGCCATCCAAATCTGACACAACTGGCTGCTTGACAGCTGGGGCAAGGTGGTGTAATCACCCTTTGCTTTAGGTATAGTATACCTATATCTAACCCTAAAAATGGACACACAGATCTCCTATCAGTCACTCCTATGGCAGGCCTTAACAATCCTGAAGGCAGAGTGCTTGGAATCGTGTGAGATGGTGCTCTGGCACGAGCTGAGCCTGTCTGCGGCTTTCGGGATCTATCCCTTAGCCGTTTCCATGATATCGCATACCATATACTCTTAAGTGCATTATAATCCTCGCGGTTATATGCCAACTCTGGTATCGCTTTATCAAAACATGTCGAGTAAGGTGTCATACGAATTGGAATACTAACCCCTCTCCAATTCTGGCGACGGGGTTAGAATTCCACCCTTCTAGAGGGACACGACATGTATGTAACCTCTAACCCCGGTTAAAGTCAAACAGAGCCTCAGCTCCACAAAATGGATGCTGCCACCGAGACACAAGTCTGCCCTCCTGCTGCTGGGAGTCCTCCCAGAGCAGGAGATAAGGACAAAGGGTTTCCTGCCAGGGGCGGTGCCAGCACCGTCCCAGACAGGATTTTGTGTATCCTAGGTAGGCAGGGCTTCAGAGGAAGGTGACTGCAAGTGGCACCCCGGTGCTCACTATGCATAGGCCGGCTTAAACCAGTTCCAGGGACACTCCAGACCCTGAGCTGGGGAAAAGCCCGCCAAGGAAGTGGGTGTAACCACCCCCCTCCTGGTCCCACCCATAGGGCAGGACCTAGTCGCGTGCCAGCCCCCTTTTCCCAGATAAAGGTAGGAGCAGGCCCCCTTCCAAATTAGATCATCTTTGGAATCAAGACACGACTTTCTGCGAAAGGACTTCAAGATTTCCTTCTTCAAGATTCTCCCTTGTGACTAAGGAGTAGTCACCCTGCATCCGCAGGCACCATCGCAAGAACACTGCGGTCTGCTGTAAGTCCTTCCTCCGGAATCCGACTGCCCAGCTCGACAAGACCCGGCTTCCCTGGCACCTCCGACCTCTACTCACCTCTACAGCCAAGCTGAGAACCGTGAGTGCGACGAGACTTCAAGGGACCGACTATTGCCAAGACTGCACGACTTCTGCACAGCAAGCCCGCCGAGTAATTTCCTGGCGAGTGCTTTGGGGTCCGAGAAACCCCGACCCTGAGCAGCTCCAGCACCGAAGAGCAGCCCCCCAGCATCTCCACGATCGGTGTGGGGCCCTTCTGCTTTTTGCTGCTCACCGCGTTGTTTGGCTACTAGCCAGCTGGCTTGTGGCCTTCTGAACGACGCCCGACGACATCACTGCTGCTGGTCTGGTTGCTCCAGACTGGCTCTTGCCCCCTTCCAGAAGAGGAGCACCCCGGACCCTCCTGGTCCACTCCAGACGCCATTTTGAGTCCACCACGTGGGCTTGAATTAGCCAAGGCTTTGTTGCCCAATCCTGGGTACTTCGACGCCAACAGCTTCATCCATCATGGGACAGCTCGCCTCTCCATCCTGGTCGCCGACAACGCCTCCTGGTCCGTGAGATCTGCAGAGCACAGCGTCGCCCACTCACCTAGTCGAGGTGACTACCATCCGGTGCCCTCCTGGTGCCCACTGACTACTGGCTAGTAGTCACGAACTTGGTCCCCTCTGCTTTCAGGTGTCATCCATCTTCCAGATCCAGGCTTGGATCACTTCGAACTATCTTCACTGGTCGCCTGCCAGCATCTTTCTTCCAGGCTCCTGGTCCGGCAACGAGGATTCCCGACGTCTTTTGAGACATATGCAGCTGCAGCCCCTGGGCTAGGTAACTTCGGCATTTCGGTGCCCCAGCATAGCCTCACTATCCAAGGGTCAGGATCCACTGTCGTTTTCTCCCTACCAGGTCGGGTTCGCCCGTGAACACTAACTTTAACGTTACTAGCTATCATAGACTTTGTCCCGCATCCCGAGTGAGAGTGCACACTCTGCACCCGAGTCCCCTAGGCCTCCTAGAAGTAATCTAACGATTCTATAGTCAAGTCCTAGCGATTCCAAAGCCTATTAGTACTGTACTTACCTGCTAGTAATTTTGCATTCCACTTTTAGAGTATATGGTTTTTCGTGCCCCTCGGCATTTGTATATACTGTGCTAACTTAAGTATTTTCGTAAGAGTTTTGTTGTGTGCCTAGCACCCTGTCCTCATAAAGAGTACAGGGCTGTTGTGATTCTAATAAATACACTGTTTATTTTCATAACACTTGTGTGGTGTCCTTTCACTGGGTGTTCAAGGGGTAATGTGATGGTAAAACAGCTGGCTTAACACGCCCTCTAGAGTCTTAGCCTTAGACTGCTCGTATCCATGCTACTAGGATAGCTGGTCTATAAGGTTGACTTACAACCAATCATCAATAAGGGTTGTTTGGACTGATACATAGTGATCACTAGAATAGTGAGCACTGCATATCAGGCCAACTTCTCACATTGGTGAGCAGCGGTTGGGATTTGAGCTTGCTGTTGTTTTACCACACATATCCTAAGAATATCTTGTGAAAGATCACATAAGTACTAAAGGTACATATAACTTAGCTTAGAATACTCTGAGTTCTACTGAACCAGCTGTTGTAGCTCCTAGGGCCTAGCACACCCTAAACTACAACTCTAGCAAGGGATCAGTAGGCAAACATATAGTGTAGGTAAGTGCACCACTTACACCTCACTAGAAAAGCATGTCTAACCATGGAGAGTCCACTGAGACTCCCCTGGTAAGTGTTGACCCTCCACAGGTCACTTCAAGATATGCAGCTCTCAGTTTCCAGGAGATGAGACAAGTCTGTACCTCCAGGAAACTGAAGCAGGGGTCTAACCCCACCATTCCCTTTCTGATAGGTCTCTTAGAGACATATGATGCAAGAAAGATTTCTCAGTTACATGAGAACATGCCAGCCTTAGAGGGAACCTCTGGGGATCCAGACCTCCCCAACACTGCTACTGCAGTTGAGGAGGAGGAGGATCAGGAGGAACTCTCTGGGGATGAGGTAGACAAAGGTCTTGAGGTAGTCAGAAGGCTAACCAGGGCCAACTTAGACTTACTTGGGCTAGGATCTGGGGGACCCCTAGTACTAACCCGAAGTGGGCCTAACCTTGGAGTTAGGAGAGATAGATCTCTTTCTAGGGACTCCAATAGATCTCTGCACTCTAATGCCTCTTCCCAAAGGAGGAGGAACTCTCCACAGAGGAGAGTGACTTCCCCTCAGAGAATAGAGCATGAAGCTAGAATGAGACAGGCTGCTCTGAGGATTGAAAGGGAAGAACTTGCCCTGGCCAAAGAAAAGCTTGCCTTTGCTAGAGAGCAGCAGATGAGTGGGCTAGCTCCCACTGGTGGCAGCAATCTCCCAAGAGATAGAGAGAAGGGTTTAGATACTAAACACCTGACTAAGATAGTGCCCCCCTTTAAACAAGGGGATGACATCCAGAAATGGATGGCTGCTTTGGAGAGGGCCTGCACTGTGCAGTGCATTCCCCAGAGTCAGTGGGCAGCTATACTGTGGCTCTCCTTTGATGGTAAAGGTAGAGATAAGCTCCTCACTACAAGAGTGGAGGATGCTAATGATTACCAGGTCCTGAAAAATGCACTGGTTGATGGGTTTGGCTTAACCGCTGAGCAGTACAGGTTGCTGTTCAGAGACACCCAGAAAACTCAGTCTCAGGACTGGTCTGACTTTGTTGATTGTGCCACTAAGGCTTTGGAAGGCTGGCTACTGGGTAGCAAGGTTACTGACTTCACAGGATTGTATAATCTTATTATGAGAGAGCAAGTCTTAAATAATTGTCAGAACCAGTTATTACACCAGCACCTGGTAGACTCTGATCTGACCTCTCCACAAGAATTGGGTAAGAGGGCAGACAAATGGGTCAGAACCAGGATTAGGCCCAAGAACCAAGGTGGTGACCAGAAAAAGGAATCAACCAAGCCTCAAGAGAAGGGTGGGAATAAATCTACAGATCAAACCACATCAGGGCCCCAAAAATCCTCTGAGGGGGGTGGGTCCCAGAATCCTTCCAATAACCAGAAGAAACCTTATTGTTATCCCTGTAAACAGGTGGGTCATTTAAAAACTGACAGCAGTTGCCCAAAGAATAACAATAAGGAAAACATACCCCCAAGTAACATTACCAAACCTCCTGTTACTACTAGTAGTAATCCCCCAGGTGGTGGGAGTGCCCCCAAGAATTTGGGTGCATTTACTTTGGGAGTTCCTGGGGACTCTGGCCTAACCAGGTCCCCTGACTTAGATACTCTTGTCTGTGAGACTGGCATGGGGTTTGCCAACTTCACAACTTGTCCCAACACTTTGGGCAAGTACAGACAGGAGCCCCTCATCAATGGTATAAAAGTTGAGGCCTATAGAGATACAGGGGCTAGCATCACTATGGTGACTGAGAGTCTAGTCCCCTCAAGGCAACTTTTACCTGGTGCCACATACCAGGTGACCAATATTGATGGAGTACAGAGAGATCATCCCATGGCAGTGGTCAATCTCAGCTGGGGAGGTGTCACTGGCCACAAGAGAGTGGCAGTGTCACCAAACTTGCCTGTAGATTGCCTACTGGGGAATGATTTAGAGCTCTCAGCCTGGGCTGAAGTTGAGCAAGAAACCCATTCTAAAATGGTAAACACCCATGGTAAGGTTAGTGGGGCAGTGATAGCCACAGCCCCAGTCCAAGATATCCTCCCTGAACAGGTCAGGAGGGTTGTGCCAGTCACAACCCAATCTCAGACAACTTCCTTCCCAGAACAGGTTGTCAAGGCTGTCATGGTAACAGCCCACACCCAAACTGAGCCCCCTCCTGAAAAGGTTGGGAGAGTTGTGATGGCCACAGCTCCAACTCAGACGGATGATAGTGTTGTGAAGCCTGAAACTATGGATCACTCCACTCAGACAGAGAGCATTGAGGAGGAAGATAAATCTCCCTCCCACCAGACTTTAGGAAAAGATCAGCCTCCTCAGGGAACTGATCTGACCCCTTGTGAAGAAACTGCCACAGAGGTAGTCAGGCCTAGCCTGGCAGAACCCCTGATGTCAGTGGACCCTTCCAAGATGGGACCCAGTCTGGAGTAGGTAACCTGCCCCTCTCTACCCTGCCTCAGTCAGCCCAGGGCTGTAGAGGTCAGAGAGGCCAGTGTTGGACCCCAAGGGGCCCCCTGTCCAAAAGAATTTCCCAATCAGCAGATTAAGGGCACTGAAGCTAGTAATCCTAGCCAAGTGAAAATAAAACACACTCCTGAGGGATCCCCCTTAAAATTAGTTAGGGACCTCCCACAGATGGACACTGTTGGGCACAGCCAAACTTGGGACCTGAGGGCCCCAGACCTGACCTGTCCCTCCAGTAAGCCAAACAAAGGGACCCAACCTCCAGCTGTAGGTAGCCAGAGGTTGACCCTGAGAGCCCAAAACAACTCAGTCTTGGAAAGAAAGGCCTCTATGGTGGATAATGATTGGAGGAAGCTGAGCCCAAAATTAGTGGAGCCTCACTTCAGTACTCCATTTCAGCACCAGCCTTTTACTTTGCCAAAACACACCACAGGTAGAGATTCCCTATGGTGGAGACCCTCAGACACCCTTAGGGTGAGGGATTGCTTAGGGGACCATGAGATAGGGGGTAACCATGCCAGTGCTGGTACTTCCTTATATGGCCACTCAGGCAATATAGGCTTACCTGGCAGGGATAGCCTTATCTCCTTTCGTTTGGGGGGGGGTTATGTAGGAAGGTAGATCCCTGACTATGGTTGCCCCCAACTTTTTGCCTGGTGTTTTGCTGGTTTTCTGACTTAGTTGACCTGGGGCCCTGCTATTCAGGACCCCAGGCCTACTGCTCTCTCTGTAAAATGGATTCCATGTACCCTAGATACATATCCAATTGGATACTGAGTCACCTTATCAGTCCCTGTACAGTGTACCTTAGGTACCCAGGGCATAGGTGTACCCAGGGCCTACCAGGGGCTGCAGCATGTATTATGCCACCCCTGGCTGGCCATCCAAATCTGACACAACTGGCTGCTTGACAGCTGGGGCAAGGTGGTGTAATCACCCTTTGCTTTAGGTATAGTATACTTATATCTAACCCTAAAAATGGACACACAGATCTCCTATCAGTCACTCCTATGGCAGGCCTTAACAATCCTGAAGGCAGAGTGCTTGGAATCGTGTGAGATGGTGCTCTGGCACGAGCTGAGCCTGTCTGCGGCTTTCGGGATCTATCCCTTAGCCGTTTCCATGATATCGCATACCATATACTCTTAAGTGCATTATAATCCTCGCGGTTATATGCCAACTCTGGTATCGCTTTATCAAAACATGTCGAGTAAGGTGTCATACGAATTGGAATACTAACCCCTCGCCAATTCTGGCGACGGGGTTTGCATTCCACCCTTCTAGAGGGACACGACATGTATGTAACCTCTAACCCCGGTTAAAGTCAAACAGAGCCTCAGCTCCACAAAATGGATGCTGCCACCGAGACACAAGTCTGCCCTCCTGCTGCTGGGAGTCCTCCCAGAGCAGGAGATAAGGACAAAGGGTTTCCTGCCAGGGGCGGTGCCAGCACCGTCCCAGACAGGATTTTGTGTATCCTAGGTAGGCAGGGCTTCAGAGGAAGGTGACTGCAAGTGGCACCCCGGTGCTCACTATGCATAGGCCGGCTTAAACCAGTTCCAGGGACACTCCAGACCCTGAGCTGGGGAAAAGCCCGCCAAGGAAGTGGGTGTAACCACCCCCCTCCTGGTCCCACCCATAGGGCAGGACCTAGTCGCGTGCCAGCCCCCTTTTCCCAGATAAAGGTAGGAGCAGGCCCCCTTCCAAATTAGATCATCTTTGGAATCAAGACACGACTTTCTGCGAAAGGACTTCAAGATTTCCTTCTTCAAGATTCTCCCTTGTGACTAAGGAGTAGTCACCCTGCATCCGCAGGCACCATCGCAAGAACACTGCGGTCTGCTGTAAGTCCTTCCTCCGGAATCCGACTGCTCAGCTCGACAAGACCCGGCTTCCCTGGCACCTCCGACCTCTACTCACCTCTACAGCCAAGCTGAGAACCGTGAGTGCGACGAGACCTCAAGGGACCGACTATTGCCAAGACTGCACGACTTCTGCACAGCAAGCCCGCCGAGTAATTTCCTGGCGAGTGCTTTGGGGTCCGAGAAACCCCGACCCTGAGCAGCTCCAGCACCGAAGAGCAGCCCCCCAGCATCTCCACGATCGGCGTGGGGCCCTTCTGCTTTTTGCTGCTCACCGCGTTGTTTGGCTACTAGCCCGCTGGCTTGTGGCCTTCTGAACGATGCCCGACGACATCACTGCTGCTGGTTGGTTGCTCCAGACTGGCTCTTGCTCCCTTCCAGAAGAGGAGCACCCCGGACCCTCCTGGTCCACTCCAGACGCCATTTTGAGTCCACCGCGTGGGCTTGAATTAGCCAAGGCTTTGTTGCCCAATCCTGGGTACTTCGACGCCGACAGCTTCATCCATCGTGGGACAGCTCGCCTCTCCATCCTGGTCGCCGACAACGCCTCCTGGTCCGTGAGATCTGCAGAGCACAGCGTCGCCCACTCACCTAGTCGAGGTGACTACCATCCGGTGCCCTCCTGGTGCCCACTGACTACTGGCTAGTAGTCACGAACTTGGTCCCCTCTGCTTTCAGGTGTCATCCATCTTCCAGATCCAGGCTTGGATCACTTCGAACTATCTTCACTGGTCGCCTGCCAGCATCTTTCTTCCAGGCTCCTGGTCCGGCAACGAGGATTCCCGACGTCTTTTGAGACATATGCAGTTGCAGCCCCTGGGCTAGGTAACTTCGGCATTTCGGTGCCCCAGCATAGCCTCACTATCCAAGGGTCAAGATCCACTGTCGTTTTCTCCCTACCAGGTCGGGTTCGCCCGTGAACACTAACTTTAACGTTACTAGCTATCATAGACTTTGTCCCGCATCCCGCGTGAGAGTGCACACTCTGCACCCGAGTCCCCTAGGCCTCCTAGAAGTAATCTAACGATTCTATAGTCAAGTCCTAGCGATTCCAAAGCCTATTAGTACTGTACTTACCTGCTAGTAATTTTGCATTCCACTTTTAGAGTATATGGTTTTTCGTGCCCCTCGGGCATTTGTATATACTGTGCTAACTTAAGTATTTTCGTAAGAGTTTTGTTGTGTGCCTAGCACCCTATCCTCATAAAGAGTACAGGGCTGTTGTGATTCTAATAAATACACTGTTTATTTTCATAACACTTGTGTGGTGTCCTTTCACTGGGTGTTCAAGGGGTAATGTGATGGTAAAACAGCTGGCTTAACACGCCCTCTAGAGTCTTAGCCTTAGACTGCTCGTATCCATGCTACTAGGATAGCTGGTCTATAAGGTTGACTTACAACCAATCATCAATAAGGGTTGTTTGGACTGATACATAGTGATCACTAGAATAGTGAGCACTGCATATCAGGCCAACTTCTCACAACTGGGGTCCTTTGATGTCCGAACCCTCGCGCCTGGGGGCCACAGGGGCCGGGATGATGGTGTCCAGACACCCAGCAGGGGGGTGGAGCCAGCGCCCAGGGAGGCCGGAGGGGGATCGATACCAGGCGTCCGGGGACAGCTGGAGGGCCATCGAAACTCCCCTTCCTCCGGGATCTGTCGAGTGGCCACTCAACCTCCTGGGTGGATCTTGGTGCCTCGATGTCGGGGCTTCGCTGGGGCCGGGGCCGAGGCCACGTGTTCGTGACGTGGTGGGCCCAAGATGGAGTCGGGCGAGGCCTCGTGTTCAGGACATGATGGGCCCAAGATGGAGCCAGGCCGGTAGTGGTGGTCCGGGATGGTAACCGGACCGGCAGTGTTGGGGCGTGCAGGGTCGGGCAGAAGGGGCTGCCCGAGGCTCGGTGGAGGGCCGATGTCGTTCTGGGCCCGCCATGCGGGAGGGGTAGGACCACGCCATGAGGCCGGGTCCAACACGCGTCCCCCTCAGCTGAAGGCAGGGGAGAGTCACCCATCTTCTTGGGGGTTCTCCTCGCCGAGGCGGAAGAATCGGGACAGGCCGTCAGCATTGGCGTGGTCGTTGCCGGGGCGATGCTCCACAGTGAAGTCCATCCCCTGCAGGGAGATGGACCATCGCAACAGTTTCGGGTTTTCTCCCCGCATCTGCATCAGCCACCGCCGGGGCCGGTGGTCGGTCTGGACCCGGAAGTGGGTGCCGAAGAGGTAGGGCCGGAGCTTCTTTAGGGCCCACACGACGGCGAAGGCTTCCCTCTCGATGGTGCTCCACCGTTGTTCTCTGGCCAGCAGCCGCCGGCTGATGAAGGCCACGGGAAGGTCGGCTCCCTCAGAGTTTACTTGGGAGAGGACCGCCCCAATGCCGTGCTCCGAGGCGTCCGTTTGGACCACAAACTCTCGGCTGTAGTCGGGGGCTTGGAGCACAGGGGCGGTGCACATAGCGGTCTTTAGTGTGTCAAAGACGACCTGACACTCGGGGGTCCAGCGCACCTTTTGGGGTAGCCTCTTGGAGGTCAGTTCTGTGAGGGACCCCACAATGCTTCCATAGTCCTTTATGAAGCGCCGGTAATATCCTGTGAGCCCTAGGAAGGCTCGGACGGCTGTTTGGGTGACGGGGGCTCCCAGCCCCGGATGGCGTCAATCTTTGGCTGGAGGGGAGCCACCTGGCCGCTCCCCACTTGGTGTCCCAGATAGGTCACGGACCCTTGGCCTATCTGGCATTTGCTGGCCTTTATTGTCAGTCCGGCCCCTCGGAGGGCCGACAGGACCTCCCAGAGGTGGGTCAGGTGCTCATCCCAGTGGAGGCTGTACACCGCAATGTCCTCTAGATAGGCGGCGCTGAACTCCTCCAGTCCGGCCAGCACCCGATTCACGAGTCTCTGGAAGGTGGCCGGGGCGTTTTTCATGCCGAAGGGCATCACCTTTAAATGGTAGTGGCCATCAGGGGTCGAGAAGGCCGATC
The DNA here is from genome assembly GCF_964261635.1 of Lissotriton helveticus. Classification (NCBI taxonomy): domain Eukaryota; kingdom Metazoa; phylum Chordata; class Amphibia; order Caudata; family Salamandridae; genus Lissotriton; species Lissotriton helveticus. Next base: position 1,043,889,806 of record NC_136069.1, on the reverse strand, counting down.
GCTCTTGTGCTCCAGGGGTGAGGCTGATCTGCCAATACCCAGCCGTGAGGTCGAAGGTGCTGAGATACTTTGCGGCCCCCAGGCGATCGATCAGTTCATCCGCCCGGGGGATGGGATGGGCGTCGGTCCTGGTGACTGCATTCAGCCCCCAGTAGTCAACACAGAACCGGAGCTCCGGGGGTGTGGCCGGGGGCGGCGGCTTTAGGGACCAGGACAACAGGACTGGCCCAGGGACTGTCGGAGGGTTCGACTACCCCCAGAGCTAGCATCTTGCCAACTTCGGATTGAATGTAGGCCCGAACTCGGTCGGGCACTCGGAAAGCTCGGTGTCTTACAGGCGGGCTGTCTCCGGTGTCCACATCGTGGACACACCACCGGGTGACTCCAGGAGTGAGGGAAAATAGATCTGCAAATTGCCCCAGCAGCTGTCGGCAGTCTTGGTGCTGTTCTGGGGTCAGGGTAGAGTAGAGCGTGACCCCTTCGATGGAGCCGTCTTTCTCGGTGGTGCTTATGGGATCTGGTAGCGGGTCGGAGTCGTCTTCCGCTCCGTCATCGGTCGCTAGCAGCAGACTTAGTTCAGTGCGGGCAAAGTGTGGCTTGAGCCGGTTAGCGTGTAGAACCCGGAGGGGGTTTCTGGGGGACTCCATGTCCACCAGATAGGTAACTGGGCTCTTGCGCTCCACCACTTTGAAGGGCCCCGTCCATTTGTCCTGGAGGGCACAAGGTTCAACCGGGGACATGACCCAGACCTGCTGGCCCGGCTCGAATTCGATGGACGAGGCGTTCTGGTCATACCAGCGTTTCATCTCCTCCTGACTAGCCTCCAGGTTGGCCTCGGCCAGTTCCCGGAACTTCCGAGTCTGGTTGCGGAGTGTCAGGAGGTACTGGTAGACATCGGGTGGAGCACCTCGGACAGCCGTCTCCCAGCCTTCCTTGACCAGGCTGAGGGGGCCTCGGACCGGGTGCCCATACAATAGTTCAAAGGGGCTGAACCCCAGGGACTTCTGGGGTACCTCGCGATATGCAAACAGGAGGCAGGGCAGCAGGACATCCCATTTGCGTCGTAGCGGTTCCTCTAGGCCCTTGATCATTCCTTTCAGTGTTCGGTTAAACCGCTCCACAAGTCCATTTCCTTGGGGGTGATACGGGGTGGTGAACTTATATGTGACCCCGCACTGTTGCCACAGGGACCACATATATTTAGATATAAAGTTGGTGCCCTGATCACTCACGACTTCTCGGGGGAAGCCGACTCTGGAGAAGATCCCCATTAGGGCTCGGCCTACTACTGGGGCCGTGATGGTTCGGAGGGGGATGGCTTCAGGATAGCGGGTGGCATGGTCCACTAGAACGAGGATGAAGCGGTGCCCCTGAGAGGTGCGGGGGTCCAGGGGTCCCACGATGTCGATCCCTACTCGCTCGAAGGGGGTGGTGACCACGGGAAGAGGCTGGAGTGGAGCTTTGACTTTTCCCCCGCTCTTCCCGCTGGCCTGACAAGTCGGACAGGATCGGCAGTGATTATGCACATCGTTGCGCATTTTCGGCCAGTAGAAATGGGTCACCAGGCGGCTGTAAGTTTTGTCCTGCCCCAGGTGCCCGGCGAGGGGCACGTCGTGTGCCAAGTTCAGGAGGAAGTCTCTGAATCGGAGGGGAACAACCAGCACCCGGCTGGCCCCTAGTTCGGCAATCTTCTGCTCGCTGTAGAGAAGGTCGTGGTCCCAATAGACCCAGTGGGACCCCGAGGGGTCTCCAGCGGCTTGAGTGGCGGCTTGTTGTCGGATACCCTCGAGGGAGGGACAGGTTTTCTGTTCCTGCCGGAATTGTTCGCGGGTGGGGCCACCTTCTTGGCGCCATTGAGCTAGTTCTGGAAGGTGGCCGAGCTCGGTGAGGTCTTCATGGCTGGGCCCCGGGGGGCCAGGTTCAGGGTCGGCGTCCTCGGGGACGGCGGGAGGTGGAGGTGCGGGCCACTCTGGTTCCTCGGTCGGGGCATCCTCCGTGGTGGCGGAGGCTCGGGCGGACATGGAGCGGGTGGTCGCACAGACCCACTCTGGAAGGCCTAGCATCCCCAGATACTCTCTCCGCTCGACGCCGGCCCAGGGGGAACTTTCCAGGTCGTTCCCGAGGAGGCAGTCCACGGGGGCATCGTCCCGGACGGTCACCTTCAGCATACCCGACACCCCTCCCCATTCGAAGGGGATACGGGCCATCTGGCATAAACTCTCAGAGTTGTCCGCCGTCCGCACCGGGCACAGGACATTAGGGAGAATTTGTTCTGGGGTCACCAAGTGGCAGCGGACCGCCGTCACGCTGGCTCCAGTGTCACGGAGGGCTTCGGCCCGGCGTCCATTGATGGAGACCCATTGGCGGTATTTCTGTGTGTTGCCTGGGATCGGGTCTCGGGGGATCAGGTCTCGATCACCCAGGCATACCAAGATCATAGCGGCGGGTTCCCACTCGGCCTGTTCGGGGTCGTTGTCTTCTTCCTCGCCTCCTTCTGTACCCAGGATGGCGGCCGTGATCTGGCGGTTCGGGGGGGCGGTGGTGCCGGGTCGCTGGTTCATCGGGCAGAGGGGGTCATTCGCATAATGACCCTGTCGCTGGCATCGGTGGCACGTAACATTCGGGCGAGGCCCCGGTCTCGCTGGAGGAACCCCCCTTCGGCCCAGGGATGGCGAAGTGGAGGTAGGGGAGGACCCCGTGCGGGCGTCTCGGCCCCTGTTCTGGCCTCCTCCGCCGCCTCGTGGTCGGTGGTTCCCCGGGGATCCCCGGCTGTAGTCTCCCATCGGGCTCCATGGGACTCGGGTGCTCACCCATCTATCCGCCTCGACAGCGAGTTTTCGCGGCTCAGTCAGTTTGCTGTCGAGGAGGTGCTGCCGGAGTTAGATGAAGCAGTTTTTGGAAAGATGTTCCCATATAATGAGGTCGACCAACTGCTGGTAGGTGGTGACCTGGCTGCCTTTGATCCACCCCTCGAAGGCTCTGCTGTAAAAGTTCACGTACTCCACCCAAGTGGTACCGGGGATTTTTTTACAGTCTCGGAATCGCTGCCGGTACATTTCGGGGGTGAGTCCGTAGCGAGTGAGGAGAGCGGTTTTCATGTGTTCATATGAGGTCATCTCGGCATCGGGAAGCTCTAGCAGGGCGTCCCTCCCTTCGTTGATGAACTTCCCCCACAGGCCGGCACCCCAGTCCTTGAGGGGTACTCGATGGGCGGTCATGGCTACTTCATAGGCTTTGAACCACTGTTGGATGTCGTCGTTCTTGTTGTACTCTTTGACGACATCCTTGGGTATGTGCACCTTCGTGTCCACTGGCAGGGGCGAAGTCTTGCCCCCGGAGGTGCTGGTCTCGTTTGTCTTTGCCTTGATTTCTAGTTCCTTTAAGCCGCGCTCATGCTCGAGCATGAGTCTCTTTTCCTCGAGGTCTCTTTGTCTTCGTTTCTCCTCCAGGTCTCCTTCTAGCCGTAGTTGCTTGAGTGCTATTTTCCTTTCCGCCAGCTGCAGTTCTCCATCCAGCCGGAGTCGGGCGAGCTCCAATTCGTGGAGCCGGTTCCTCTCTCGTTCTCGGGCGTCTTCGTGGGGGCCCGTGCCTGGATTTGCGGGTCTCTCCCCCACTGGGATCGTGTCGGTCTCCGGGCTTCCGTTCGGACCCGGGTTGTCCTCGTTCCGGGGTGGCGTGTCACCGGCGTCCACCCATGCCTGTAGGGTCGATTTAAAGTCTTCCTTGGTGCTTAGGCCAATGGTAGCGATGCCCAGGTCTTTGCAGAATTGTTTTAATTCCTTGTGACTGTAGTCTTCCATTTTCTCTTTCTGGAATTCCGTAGTCGGTCTCGTTTCTTGCGTAGTCATGGTCGCGGTGTGTTTTTCACGGTAGTGAGTGAATCACTCTCTGTACGATCTGCGTCGGCTCGGATACAGCCGCTTGCCACCACTGTTAGAAAGGCGATCCCGGGGGAGGCAAAAGATGTCTGACTGACCACCGCTAGGTCCACCTCTCCGTCGAGAAACAGCCGAGCGTTATCGAGAGGCCTCCTGGGTGAGGGTCCTCTCCTAGAATCGTACAGCAGAGTAACCACAATACTACAAACGGACACCACACAAGAGGTTAAGTTCTCAAGCTTTATCAGGAATAAAGGTTGCTGGTTCTCAGTGGTGTGTTCAGGCAGATCGAGGGATCTGTAGAGTCTCGTAAAAGGGACGGGGTAGCGGGACAGTCTCAATATGGGTGCAGGAAGGGATACCCTGCGCACAGCTCTCAATCCTCGAGCCGGGGGTTCCGAGAGGCCGAGCCGCGGCAGCGCCAGCAGGACTCGACAGGTGGTCGGTAACGGAGAGGAGGCCGCAGCAGCGCCAGCAGGCCTCGAGGTGGTTTCGGTGAGGATGGGCCGCGGCAGCGCCAGCAGGCTCTCAGGATGGTTCGGCAAAGGTGGGCCGCGGCAGCGGCAGCGCCAGCAGGCTCTCAAGATGGTTTAGCAAAGGTGGGCCACGGCAGCGCCAGCAGGCTCTCAAGATGGTTCAGAAAAGGTGGGCCGCGGCAGCGCCAGCAGGCTCCCAAGATGGTTCAGCAAAGGTGGGCCGCGGCAGCGCCAGCAGGCTCTCAGGGTATCTTCAGGTTACAGGAAAATGAGTTCTTCTGGTGTCGGCCGTGACAGCGTCAGCAGGGCTTTCCAGTCCAGGATACAACTGCCGTCCTACTCTGGGGCTGGCCCAGATATAGGACTGGGGTCCTTTGATGTCCGAACCCTCGCGCCTGGGGGCCAGAGGGGCCGGGATGATGGTGTCCAGACACCCAGCAGGGGGGTGGAGCCAGCGCCCAGGGAGGCCGGAAGGCGATCGATACCAGGCGTCCGGGGACGGCTGGAAGGCCATCGAAACTCCCCTTCCTCCGGGATCTGTCGAGTGGCCACTCGACCTCCTGGGTGGATCTTGGTGCCTCGATGTCGGGGCTTCACTGGGGCCTGGGCCGGGGCCGAGGCCACGTGTTCGTGACGTGGTGGGCCCAAGATGGAGTCGGGCGAGGCCTCGTGTTCAGGACATGATGGGCCCAAGATGGAGCCAGGCCGGTAGTGGTGGTCCGGGATGGTAACCGGACCGGCAGTGTTGGGGCGTGCAGGGTCGGGCAGAAGGGGCTGCCCGAGGCTCGGTGGAGGGCCGATGTCGTTCTGGACCCGCCATGCGGGAGGGGTAGGACCACGCCATGAGGCCGGGTCCAACATCGACCCTCCACAAGGGCTTGGCCGAGTTTAGCCCGGACCTCCACCGGGCATTCTGGCAGACCGTATCCCACAGAGAGTGGGTGTAGCGGCCCAAGAGGCATGTGGTATTGACTGACCGCAATCCTAAACTCAGGGAGGAGAATACTTTCTTTCCGTATTGCTCGTACCTCTTGGATTCCCGGTCGGGGGGAGCCGACGGGAATGCGGTCTGGGAATTAGAGTCCTGGATGACCAGGCTCTTGGGAGTGGGGTGGGTAGTTAGAAAGCAAGGGTCGCCCGGAGCCGGGCGGTGGCACCTGGCCAAGTTCCTATCCACCAAGTGCCCAGAAGAACGTCTGATAGGGCCTCATTAAACGGCAGCAGAGGCTCGGCCTAGCTTGCCTGCGGTTTAAAGACCTCAGTGAGGAGGTTAGTCCTCACGGCCACAACGGAGTGCTCAAGGCCAAATGGAGAGCTCAAGGCCCAAGGCCTTGGCCGCCCTCATCAGCACCACGCTATAGGCAGCCCCCTCCTCCGTAGTCACGCTAGGAGGGGAGACAAAACCAGTGTCGGGCTAAGTGTCCAGGCCACTGGCCTCCCCAAGCTCACCTGTCCAGTCCTGATAAGACTGACACTCACGTGCCAGAGGGTCCTCAGACCCCTTCCAGTCCCCCTCGTCACCCATTGCCTGGTACTCAGGCTCAAAGGATGGGGCCGGGTCATAGAAATAGAAATCTCCCATCGGCGTCGAGAGCGGCGCCGCTCCAACGCCGGACCCAAATCGAGGGCAGGACCAGTGGGGCCCTGCGACGTCGGGACCAAAGTCGCCGACGGCACCGGGGCCAAAGCACCCGCCGGGGCCGAAGCACCCGGCCCGCGTGGGGACCCAGTCGGGACCGCTTGGCCCGAAGGCGCCGCGGAACCCGACGGAGGAGCAAGCGACCTCATGACCATGAGGAAGTCATCAATCTCCCCCGGCGTCGCGTTCTGCCCAGGGACCGGCTGGTATGGAGCAGGCCGCGACACCTGCGGCTCCGGCGGAGCCGGGTGGGCGGTGTCGCCCGAACCCCCGGCCACATCACACGAGCGTCGGGGGGAGTCAGAAGAGCGATGACATTGCTTCGACTTCTTGTGCTTACCTGAGGAGCCCGAAGACCGTGGACGACTCCCGGAGCCATGGTGGCTCCGACCCCCGCGACCTGCCCCTCGACCTCCTCACGGACCGGGACCTCGAGCGGCGCGGGCCGACTGCCGGAGCTCGAGTCGCTTGTGGGACCGCTCCCGCCTAGCCTTAGACGTCAGGGCTCCACAGTCGGAGCAGGCCTTGTCGTCGTGGTCGAGGCCTAGGCAATGAAGACACCGGCGATGGGGGTCGGTAACCGACATCAGTCGGTCGCAGTCGGCACAGGGTTTGAACCCGGGCATCCCTACCAGCACCGTCGGAGTCGTATAGACTTTGAAGTAGATCAAAAATGATCGAAAAAGTTTAGTAAAAAATAGACTAAGGGTACCACTTTTTCCGGATCAGCGCTTGCTGGCACGGAAAAAAGAAGAACTGACGTCAGCACGCGGAGGTGGCGTCTAAGTACTCCGACGACATCATCACAGCGCCCACAACGCAGACGACGGCCGCGGAGCCGCGGACGACGCCTACCGACGCACATGGGTACTGCTACGCAAAAAAATTCCGGATCCAGTCTGACGCCTGGGGATAATCTAAGGTAAGGAATCTATCACTAACGTGTCTCTTTCAGATTAGTGGGACGGCGATCCTCCTCGAGGATGGGCATTCCATAGATAAATTGAGGTAACCAATCTCTACGACCTCAGGAGCCAAATCACAAGGTTTAAATGGTTGGGGTACCCGACTGTGCCCTCGTGTTGAGTGAGAAGATCTGGCTGGTTATGCAGCTCTCATTAGGTACTACAGATGACTAGAGAAGGGTTGCGAATTACAGTTATCTGGCCCACCAGGACGAGGGTGAGGGTGGTTTGCCGTAGCCTCTGAACCACATACAGGAGTAGTGAGAGAGGAGGAACAGCGTAGGAAAATATCCCTGACAAATTCATTCATAGTGCATTACCTATGGACTGTGGTTACGGAAACCAAGAGTGAAGGTTGGGCATTTGGTGTTTTCAGCAAATAGATTCACGCTGGGAAACCCAAACGTTGGAAGTACAGGAGATGGACTTTGGGGTGAAGTTCCCACTTGTGGGGTTTTTGTCACCTCCTGCTGCGCAGATCTGCAAAGTTGTCGTCAACTCCCGGAAGGTACTCCACTAACTGGTGTACTCTGTACAGCAAGTGCTCTGTGCTAACGCCGATAACTGGGGAGAATGAGTGCCTCCTAGTTTCCGAAGGTAGTACATGGCTGTCATGTTGTCTGTTTTAACAAGGATTGTTTTCTGAAGTATGTGGCAGAAGAAAACCTATAGAGCAAATTAGACAGCAAGTAAACTCTAGTAAACTGATGTGGAAGCTCGGCCGAAGGGAAGTCAAGAGGCCATGAACGGTTATACCTGCAAGAACTCACCCCAGTCCACGAGAAAGGAGTCAGTGGTAATGGTCACTTGGAGAACAAGGTCTAGATATATTGCTCTCTCCAGTGGTGGAACAGCAACGAGTGGTGGCCCAAATCAACACTAGACCATTGTGTCGTAAGGCATTAAGTGGACGCATATCTAATTGAGGGTGGGGAATGACGGGTATTTAGGAATCCATCATGTCAAGGAGGCGCATTACTGTCCTGACTGTTAGCCGTCGATTTGCCTGAGAAAGAGGCAGCAGAAGCTGAAAGGCTTTAACCAGTACGGGACTGGGATAAACCTTCCTAGTGACTACATTGAGAACTGCCCCTAGAAAGGGAAGTATCTCAAAGGGTTGGAGGTGGAACTTGCCCACATTGATACTGAAACAGAGATTGTTTAAAAGATCTAAGGTAAACAGGGTGCGCTAAGCACTGCTGTCTGCTTGGGCTCTGTATCAGCCAGTCATTGAGGTATAGAAAGACGTGGATGCAGCTCCTCCAGAGATGATCAGTTATCACTGCAAGGCATTTTTGAACTGGGTGTGCTGTCCAATTACCCCGAGCTTGAGGTAGCGATGTTGCACAATATGGATCGTAAAGTGAAAATAGGCCTCAGTCAGGTCAAGGGAGGCCATAGAGTCGCCGTGCTGCAGCACAGGAATTTCATCCTGGAGCATGATCATGTGTAAGTGCTGCTACAGGATGTATTTGTTGAGGGGCCTGGGTTTGAGTATCAGCCTGAGGGACCTGTCTTTCTTGAGGATCAGAAAGTGCAGAGTACAACTCTGACGTGTTGGTGTGGTGGCACAGGGTCTGCAGCCCCCTTTAGTCAGGTGTATGTACTTACTCTTGTTGAAGTTCTGCACAGGGATGTTTGCAGGAGTGAAGGGAGAAATTAGATCCAGGCAATAACCCTGCCCTGTGATGGAAAGGACCAATTGATCTCAGGTGATGGTTTGTCAAAGTGCAAGGAACCCTTTGCAGTCTACCCCAAACAGGTGTTGTGTGGTTGGGTGGGGGAGGTGAGGGACAGCGTCACTGTTTGGCAGGCGCAGCTACCTTTGCCGCAACCCACTATCCATGCCTTTGTAGTTATTGCCTCTATAGGCATCCTTGGAGTAACCTCAGAAAGGTTGCTGTTGCTGCATCTGACAGGAGGTGGAAGAGTTTGGAGAGGGGAATTTGGTGCAGCTACAAAACTGGGATTTACAATATAACCCACGTGGCGATGGGGACTGAAGAGCCCTCACTGCCTTAGGCATGTCCTTCTTGATTTGTTCTAGCATCTGATTAGCATGAGGCCCTAGGCGGTGTTCCCATCAAAGGGTAAGTTGATCAGAAGCTGCTGGACTTCTGGATTAAAGCCAGAGACACAGACCCAGGCATAAAGGCAAATGAGGATGCTTGACTTAATACCTTTGGCCACAGTGTCAGCCATGTCCATAGCACACTGGATGGTGGTGTTGGAAATATTCGGAGCCTCTGAAATTAATTATTGTGCCCGCTAGAAATCTTCAACCTGGGAAGGCGCTGGATCGTAATGGCCTGCTGATTGAACTGTACAAGCTCAACCCGGAAGCCTTGGCGCAGCATATGCGGGAGATGTTTGAAGAAAGCAGAAAGGCAGAACTGCAGAACTGCTTCCCTGGGATCAAAGGATAGCAACTCTAGTCACAATATACAAAGATGGCAAACCAAGAGACAGGTGTTTATCCTACAGGCCCAGCTCTTTCTTGAAAGCTGAACCCAATATCCTGTCCAAGCTACTGGCAAGCCGCTTGACCCAGGTTATCAGCAAACTGGTACACCCAGTGCAGTGTTCCGGTGGGCTTTATGCCCCACCGGCACACTGCACTGACCTGAGGAGATTGCATAGGGTGTTGGGGAGAATCGGAAAGATCCATGAAGACACAGGAATGGTCAAGTTGGACGCTACCATGGCGTTTGATACCATTGAGTGGCCATACCTGTTCGCAGTCTTGGCAAAGTTGGGTTTCGGGCCCAGGTTCCTAGGCTGGATACAGCTCTTATACACCAAACCCTTGACACAAGTAGTGGTAAACAATAAAAATCTGAGGTGTTTGTACTGAGTCGTAAAACACATCAGGGGTGTCCGTTGTCACCGCTTCTGTTTGCTCTTTCCCTCGAGCCCTTAGCAGCATGGATCCGTAGAGACCCGGTAATACAGGGTCTCAAGTGGTCTGAGGCCTGGGAGGACCGCATTTCTCTCTATGCGGATGATATCCTACTGTATCTGGCTTCCCCCAGGTTGTCTCTTAACACAGTCCCAGATATATTTGCCATCTTTGGGAGATACTCTGGCTACACAATAAACTGGGCCAAGTCCTTGCTGTATGTCCTCAGCAATGATCCTCCGCGTCTGCCTAACAACTGTCTGATTCAGATTGCTGGTGGGGGGTTCCTGTATTTAGGAATTTTCATTTCGGCGGACCCGAAGACTTGATACGACCGAAACCTGCTCCCCCTCCTTCGGGAACTCAAATGTGATGTTGCACATTAGAGGGCGCTCCCCCTTTCCCTGCTGGGCAGGGCAGCTCTCTTTAAAATGATAACTGCAAACACAACAATGATGGACAGAATGTGGATCAATGTCAGACATTCACCCCAGTCCAAAGATCTGGGCCCAAATCCATCGTTTTTCCACTCCACACCACCCTGGGTTAGACAATGGCGATATGCAATTCAGCGCTGACCCTGTGCCCCATGGGAACAGTCCAGTCCGGACTACAAAAGCCATGTCCTTCCCAGAACGGAAACAAGCATCCGAGGACCGGCCCGGTTTCGAGGTCACACCTCTCTTCAGCCCGGCTAGCTTGATTCCAGTGGTGTGGAGTGCCTGGGACTCACGTCTGAGCATCCCCAGTACACTTAGAGCGGTAACTGCAAACACAACAATGATGGACAGAATGTGGATCAATGTCACACATTCACCCCAGTCCAAAGATCTGGGCCCAAATCCATCTTTTTTCCACTCCACACCACCCTGGGTTAGACAATGGCGATATGCAAATCAGCGCTGACCCTGTGCCCCATGGGAACAGTCCAGTCCGAACTACAAAAGCCATGTCCTTCCCAGAACGGAAACAAGCATCCGAGGACCGGCCCGGTTTCGAGGTCACACCTCTCTTCAGCCCGGCTAGCTTGATTCCAGTGGTGTGGAGTGCCTGGGACTCACGTCTGAGCATCCCCAGTACACTTAGAGCGGTAACTGCAAACACAACAATGATGGACAGAATGTGGATCAATGTCACACATTCACCCCAGCTAGCCGGGCTGAAGAGAGGTGTGACCTCGAAACCGGGCCGGTCCTCGGATGCTTGTTTCCGTTCTGGGAAGGACATGGCTTTTGTAGTTCGGACTGGACTGTTCCCATGGGGCACAGGGTCAGCGCTGATTTGCATATTGCCATTGTCTAACCCAGGGTGGTGTGGAGTGGAAAAACGATGGATTTGGGCCCAGATCTTTGGACTGGGGTGAATGTGTGACATTGATCCACATTCTGTCCATCATTGTTGTGTTTGCAGTTACCGCTCTAAGTGTACTGGGGATGCTCAGACGTGAGTCCCAGGCACTCCACACCACTGGAATCAAGCTAGCCGGGCTGAAGAGAGGTGTGACCTCGAAACCGGGCCGGTCCTCGGATGCTTGTTTCCGTTCTGGGAAGGACATGGCTTTTGTAGTTCGGACTGGACTGTTGCCATGGGGCCCAGGGTCAGCGCTGATTTGCATATCGCCATTGTCTAACCCAGGGTGGTGTGGAGTGGAAAAACGATGGATTTGGGCCCAGATCTTTGGACTGGGGTGAATGTGTGACATTGATCCACATTCTGTCCATCATTGTTGTGTTTGCAGTTTCCGCTCTTTAAAATGATGGCATTGCTGCGCTTTCTTTATGCAGTGCAGAACTACCCAGACTTGATCCTCGCGTGCTATTTTAAGGAAGTAGAGTGTCTCCAGAGGGAACTCCTTTGGGATGGTAGACCCCGAATAGCTCTACAGAAGCTGGCTCTCGGCTGGTACGATTGGGGGGAAATTGACCTTCCAGATATAAGAAAATACTACTGGGCTGCCCACTTGGCTGCAAGTGACCACTGCACATATCGATGCTCGGAGGACCCGGGGTATAGAATGGACAAATAGCTGCTTCCTGGGGGTAACTATAATAGGGCCCTTTACTCTAGAACGCGCAAGTTCCCATTAACTGGGCCAACCAAACCCTCCGTGCAAATCTGGCGGGCAGAGAATCGAAGCCTGGGTTGGGAACAGAAGCTCACGCTCGCCACTCCCTTGTGGGATGCTGACCAACTAGGTACCTTGGAGACTTCACTGGGTTTCGACAAATGGGATATGATCGGGATCTCAAAGATAGGAGACCTAGGGAAGGGGGGATTATTTGCCTCCCTGAAGAAAGAGTACGAACTATCGGATACAGAGTATTTCTGTTACTTACAGATACGACATGCCCTGCTTGTGCAACTTCCCAAGGATGCTTTACCCCAGAGTACTCGCCACTGGAGGACGGGTTGCTTGATGGTTATATGAATACGAAAGCGATCTTCCTTACATACATGAAATTGATTAACAATACACCTGATCCCCTCACGCCGATTAGGGAACGGTGTTTGGATGACGAGCTGGACGACGAGGAATGGCAGGAAGGAATCTCCTCTCCACGAGAGGTTGCAATTTCCTCTAGGCTGCGTCTGGTACAGCAAAAGATTCTTCATTGGGTGTATGTGTCTGGGTCTCGACTTGTCAACATGGGAAGGGTAAATGACGGGAGGTGCAGGAGACACATCTTATGGGAATGTGGTTGCATCCAAAGTTACTGGCAGGAAATACACGAGTGCATGAAAGAGGTTCTAGGGATAAGTCTTCGACCTGAAGCCAAGCGCTGTCTCCTAAATGTATTGGAACCCACAAACCTAAATAGCAAAGACAAAATATGAGCCACGTTGGGCCTGATGCTGGTTAAAAGGAATATAGCCCAGCTTTGGGGTCCTGGGGTGCCACCTCAACTCGTGAAATGGAGGGCAGACATGGACTGGTGCATGTATAGGGCAAAGATAGTGTATACAGCGCGTGGGTGCCCCAAGAAGGGGTCTGCAATTTGGACTAAATGGAACGCTGTCGGGATTGGTAGCAGCGCAAGAACACGCACGCGCCACTAACCTGATTCCGATGGCCAGCAGAGACGATGAGACGATAGTCCTCCCAACTCCCCTCAGCACAAGACCCAACAATGGAACTATCAGCACTATCTGGGTATGTACCGAAGGGCGCCGTGAGGTGGATTGGCAATGGGGCGTCTGATGCTCCCTTTACTCTCTTGTCGAGGTTACCCCACGAAGTCACCGTTATTGATATACTGCAGGGGGAGGAGAAGACAGAGAGCAGAAGATAAGTACCACAAGCTGCTATTGCCTGATCTCCCTTCCCCTCTGTCACTAGACTCACCAACTTCTCCACACCGGGCGCCGTGAATGAATCAGGATAATGTACGCTACACAGTTGGGGGGTCTTTGCCAAAAGTACTGAGAAGTTATCTCCACTTCTCTTTCTCCGCACACCTCAGTTTGCAAATGGTAGGTTCTATTGGGTTTCTCGTACTTGACGTTATATGTGCACGTCTCGTAGTGACCACAATGCTTCTTGTGGAAAAGAATAGTTCCTAGTACCTGAGAAGTTCTAAATACAATAGAAATGCTAATAGTTAGACCAATAAACCCCAGAGTAAAATGAAAACCAAAAGGATGCGCACTCCTCACATATACGACAAAAGGTTAACAGAGAAACAAAAGAAAACGTAGGAGGCGAGCCCGCACTCCACAGGTATACTTGCGGTAGTCTAACAACTGGATAGCCGCAGGATACGGCTTGTATCAACGGACCCACAGGAACTCTGACCACGCTGGCTCTTCGTCGGTGAGGTCTGGAAACAGGAACTCTGACCACGCTGGCTCTTCCTCGGCGAGACCTGGAAACAGGAACTCTGACCACGCTGGCTCTTCCTCGGCGAGGTCTGGAAACAGGAACTCTGACCACGCTGGCTCTTCGTCGGCGAGGTCTGGAAACAGGAACTCTGACCACGCTGGCTCTTCGTCGGCGATGAGCCTAGATGCAACGAACTCCGACGAGGACACACCATCCGAAACTATGGAGTACTCAGAAACGAATTGACAAGCACTGTACCGTTCTCTGGGAGGAGCTTAAACAGTGTCCTCCTGTAGGAAGGTAGATCCCTGACTATGGTTGCCCCCAACTTTTCGCCTGGTGTTTTGCTGGTTTTCTGACTTAGTTGACCTGGGGCCCTGCTATTCAGGACTCCAGGCCCACTGCTCTCTCTGATAAAATGGATTCCATGTACCCTAGGTACATACCTGATTGGATACTGAGTCACCTTATCAGTCCCTGTACAGTATACCTTAGGTATCCAGGGCATAGGTGTACCCAGGGCCTACCAGGGGCTGAAGCATGTATTATGCCACCCCTGGCTGGCCATCCAAAACTGACACAACTGGCTGCTTGACAGCTGGGGCAAGGTGGTGTACACACCCTTTGCTTTAGATATAGTATTCCTATATCTAACCCTAAAATGGACACATATATTCCTATCCGTCACTCCTATGGCAGGCCTTATCAATCCTGAAGGCAGAGTGCTTGGAATAATGTGAAATGGTGCTCTGGCATGAGCTGAGCCCGTTTGCAGCTTGCGGAACCAAGTCCTAATAGCTGTTCCATGATAACGCTATACCATATACTCTTAAGTGCATTATGTACCTCGCGGTCATATGCTAACTTTGGTATAGCATTATCAAAACATGTCGAGTAAGGTGTCATACGAATTGGAATACTAACCCCTCGCCAATTCTGGCGACGGGGTTAGCATTCCACCCTTCTAGAGGGACACGACATGTTGGTAACCTGTAACCCCGGTTAAAGTCAGACATAGCCTCAGCTCCACAAAATGGATGCTGCCACCGAGACACAAGTCTGCCCTCCTGCTGCTGGGAGTCCTTCCAGCAACGGAGGCATGGACAAAGGGTTTCCTGTCAGGGGCGGTGCCAGCACCATCCCAGACAGGATTTTGTGTATCCCAGGTAGGCAGGGCTTTAGAGGAAGGTGACTGCAAGTGGCACCCCGGTGCTCACTGTGCATAGGCCGGCTCAAACCAGTTCTGGGGGCACACCAGCCCCTGAGCTGGGGAGAGACCGGACAAAGGAGAGGGGTGTAACCACCCCCTCCTGGTCCCACCCATGGGCAGGACCTAGTCGCGTACCAGCCCCTTTCTTTAGAATAAAGGTGGAATGTGTGTGGAATGTGTGTGGAATGTGGTGTGTGTGGAATGTGGTGTGTGGAATGTGTGTGGAATGTGGAATGCGGTGTGTGGAATGTGGGTGGAATGTGGTGTGTGGAATGTGGTGTGTGGAATGTGGTGTGTGTGGAATGTGGTGTGTGTGTGTGTGGAATGTGGTGTGTGTGGTGTATGGTGTGTGGAATGTGTGAGGAATGTGGTGTGTGGAATGTGTGTGGAATGTGTGTGGAATGTGTGTGGAATGTGTGTGGAATGTGGTGTGTGGAATGTGGTGTGTGGAATGTGTGTGTGGAATGAGGTGTGTTGAATGTGTGTGGAATGTGGTGTGTGGAATGTGGTGTGTGGAATGTGTGTGGAATGTGGTGTGTGGAATGTAGTGTGTGGAATGTGTGTGGAATGTGGTGTGTGGAATGTGTGTGGAATGCGGTGTGTGTGTGTGGAATGTGGTGTGTGGAATGTGGTGTGTGGTGTGTGGTGTGTGGGGTGTGTAATCTGTGTGGAATGTGTGTGGAATGTGGTGTGTGGAATGTGTGTGGAATGTGGTGTGTGGAATGTGTGTGGAATGTGGTGTGTTGAATGTGTGTGGAATGTGGTGTGTGGAATGTGCTGTGGAATGTGGAATGTGGTGTGTGGAATGTGGTGTGTGGAATGTGTGTGGAATGTGTGTGGAATGTGTGTGGAATGCGGTGTGTGTGTGTGTGGAATGTGGTGTGTGGAATGTGATGTGTGGTGTGTGGTGTGTGGGGTGTGTAATCTGTGTGGAATGTGTGTGGAATGTGGTGTGTGGAATGTGTGTGGAATGTGGTGTGTGGAATGTGTGTGGAATGTGGTGTGTTGAATGTGTGTGGAATGTGGTGTGTGGAATGTGTGTGGAATGTGGAATGTGGTGTGTGGAATGTGGTGTGTGGAATGTGTGTGGAATGTGTGTGGAATGTGTGTGGAATGTGGTGTGTGTGGAATGTGGTGTGTGTGGAATGTGGTGTGTGTGGAATGTGTGTGGAATGTGTGTGGAATGTGGTGTGTGGAATGTGTGTGGAATGTGGTGTGTGGAATGTGTGTGGAATGTGTGTGGAATGTGGAATGTGTGTGGAATGTGGTGTGTGGAATGTGGTGTGTGGAATGTGGTGTGTTGAATGTGTGTGGAATGTGGTGTGTGGAATGTGGTGTGTGGAATGTGGTGTGTGGAATGTGGTGTGTGGAATGTGATGTGTTGAATGTGTGTGGAGTGTGGTGTGTGGCATGTGGTGTGTGGAATGTGGTGTATGGAATGTGGTGTGTGGAATGTGGTGTGTGGAATGTGGTGTGTGGAATGTGTGTGGAATGTGGTGTGTGGAATGTGTGTGGAATGTGTGTGGTATGTGGCATGTGGTGTGTGGAATGTGGTGTGTGGAATGTGGAATGTGTGTGGAATGTGGTGTGTGGTGTGTGGAATATGGTGTGTTGAATGTGTGTGGAATGTGGTGTGTGGAAAGTGGTGTGTGGAATGTGTGTGGAATGTGGTGTGTGTGGAATGTGGTGTGTGGAATGTGGTGTGTGGAATGTGGTGTGTGGAATGTGTGTGGAATGTGGTGTGTGTGGAATGTGGTGTGTGGAATGTGGTGTGTTGAATGTGTGTGGAATGTGGTGTGTGTAATGTGTGTGAGATGTGTGTGGAATGTGGTGTGTGGAATGTTGTGTGTGGAATGTGGTGTGTGGAATGTGTGAAATGTGGTGTGTGGAATGTTTAATTTACCTACTAAACCTGGTGTATATCCACAAGCCATTTTAGTTTATTTTGGAAATTTTTTGTTGAGGCAGATAGTCGCAGAGAAAGCCAGGCCTGATCGTAAGCTTAAGTTTAATGACTGTTCTTTTTTTACAAGGCCTGACTATTGTCACGCAACGGTTGAGCGACGATGGCGATTACGCTTACTGATCAAGCCTTTTCAGGTTAAAGGTGCCCAGGCCTTTTTGAATAATCCAGCTAAACTGAAGGTTGTTCGTGGAGGACATACTAAAGTATTCACTTCAGAGATTAAAGCCAAAGCTTACCTAGATGAGATTTAAAACAAGGTTTACTAAGCAGATTTTTGGTCATAACTCTGTTTTTTTTTTGTTTTGTTTTTTCCGTTTTTGAAGTAGTTTTGGTAAACTCAATGATTTGCTTTTCTTCTTAATGTATTTCCACTATCGGTCGTGTGGTTGGTGATCCTATGGTGATTGTATATTATTAATTTAAGGAGGTAGCTCAGGTGTAGCTCTGCTTTCCATCACCCAGACTCTGGCAGAGTCTGAATGCCTGTGGATGGGGGAGGGTTGTTCAGGGGTGGTAGGGAAGGGTGGGGGGAGGAGGGAGGGGGAGCAGCTAAATTAAAAAAAAAACCAGACCAGTTAAAAGGAAACACAGTATGTATGAAGTACAATAAAATAAGTGTCAAACAAAACAAGTTACTGTTGCAAATTAAGCATACTCAGTTATTTTTTGGTTTGACCTTTTTTGGTATTACATGCAGGCCAACCTACTGTTATAATGGGTAGGTTAACTATGCAAACATTGAACGTAGGGGGGCTACTGACTGCTAACAAACGACACCTCTTGGCTGAATCGATTCGCCTAAATCCAGTCGATATTCTGTGTCTCCAGGAGACACACATACCCTGGGAGAAAAGATCCTTGCTTAAACTGAGGGGTTATAACTTATTAGCAAGCTCAACTCAAACTTCAAATATAAGGGGTGTGGTGATTATGGCAAAAACTCATCTCGGAGCAGCTACCCGCCAATTGTCCGACCCCTATGGTAGGTGGACGGTGATTAAATTGGCCCTGGGAATCATAATCTGCACCATTTACGGTTCAAATCAAGACGAGCCAGCTATTTTTGAATTCTTAGAAACAGAGCTTCCAACTTGGCAGGGACCAATTATTGTCTACGGGGATTTTAACATCTCCCTCAAAACACAACCAACTATAAATCTCCTTCAACAGAAATATATAGGTCGCAAACCCAAGGTGTTTAAAGCACTTGCCAGACTGGCTAATAGTTTGGGTTTAGTTGATTTGTGGAACCATGTAAACAACGATGATCCAGGGTACACATACTTCTCGAATCCTCATCAGAAACATGTCAGGATTGACTATTTCTTTGTTACACATGATCTTGCTACACAATCTTCAATTAGCAAATATCCCAAGGTTATTTCGGACCACAATCCGCTTATCTTGACAACAAAAACACCCAACTCCTCTAGTCAGTGCAGGCCTTGGACATTTGACCGCAAATTGTTGGTGAATACTGAATACATCTCTCATATCAAACAGTGGACGAATCAATTTTTTGAGGCCAACCGGTTTAATGCATCGAGGAATACAGTCTGGGATAGTTTCAAAGCATCTCTTAGAGGTGAAACTATTAGTTTTCAAAGTAGGGCTAGGAAACAGCAAGTCAATGAATATAATCTAAAGATACAAGCCCTAGTGAAAGCAGAAGAAAAACATATTACACAAATTGCACGGGGTTGTGATGCGAAGCGTGAGATGTATCAGGTGGCAGTACTGAAATCAGATCTTAATCATAGTCTTAGTTAGAGAGCAGCCCAAACTTATAGAACATATAGAAAGGATGTATATGAGAGCGGAGAAAAGGTTGGCAGACAGCTAGCACTACGTACACGGCAGAAGAGTGCGACTAAAAATATCATTTCTATTCATGATAATGGCCAGATATATACCCAAACAGCTGATATTGTTACGCGATTTCAACAATATTATCAGAAATTATATACTGAAGACGTAGCATATACTGAAAGAGATTCTTTTGCTTATTTAGACAACTTACTTAATTCCTCAGAGGAAGAAATGCGTCTTGATGATTTCTCCCGTAACGCTTTGGAAAAAGAAATTACAAAAGAGGAGGTACTGGCGGCTCTGTCGGCACTTTCCCCTGGCAAGGCTGCTGGTCCTGATAAAATTCCAATCGACTTGTATAAAATATTGAGCCACCAGCTTGGGCCTCTTCTCCACAACTTATTTTTAGGCATCCAATATAACGGGACCCCCCCTCAATCCTGGAACGAAGAGAATATAGTTGTATTTCCTAAGAAAGGTAAACACCCGGAACTTGTTACTTCTTACCGTCCAATTTCGCTTATTAATTCGGACTCCAAATTATATGCCAAAGTGATGGCTACCAGACTGAGCGGGGTCATTGAACACTTGGTCTCCCCATGGCAACATGGCTTCGTCCCTGGGAAGGGGACTACTGACCATGTCAGCAGGGCTATTACTCTATTCGAGGCCATGTCTGTTATGGGGGGTCAGATGTCAATGATCCTCTTGGACGCGGAAAAAGCTTTTGACCGTGTCTCTTGGTCATTTTTATGGGTGGTCATGTCACGTCTTAATTTCGGCCCTAAATTTTTGAAATCTATTAAATCTATGTACCTATCTCCCAAAGCAAAGATTCAGGTGTTAGGGTATGACTCTGGCCATATAAATATCTCTAGGGGCACTAGGCAGGGCTGCCCTTGTTCCCCCCTTTTATTTGCATTATATATCAATCCCTTAATTTTAAAACTTTTAGAGAGTCATCTAATTAAGCCAGTTGTCTGCGGTCAATATAATACCAAAGTGCTAGCATATGCAGACGACATAGCGGTTGTCACACCTGATCCTTCTGAGGCTATGATCACAATTGAGAGTGTGACCTCTGAGTATGGTAATTACTCGGGTTATTGTCTCAATAAAGGGAAAACAGTAATAATATGTACTGAAAATGTTGATTATATTGATGCCAGGGTAGCTAATAAAGCCACATATCTGGGAGTTGTGATCAGTCCAGATATCAAAAGTATTATAAAACTAAATTTTGATCCTCTCCTGGACAGAATTAAATCTGATCTAGATCGTGTGAATAGCCTGTATCTCTCAATTATTGGTAGAGCGAATTTTTTTAAATGAACGTGCTTCCTAGGTTTCTATACCTATTTCGGACCATTCCCCTAGCCATTGACGATAAGATCCTAAAACTGTTAAACTCTCTCATGTCCAAATTTATTTGGCAGCACGGTAAAATTAGGAGGTCACACAAATTGTTGTCTCTACCACTCGAGAGAGGAGGGCTTGCTATCCCTAATACTATTTTGTATCATTGGGCTGCTTTTTTACAAATATTTGCTATTTTGATTAATTCAAAGTTTAACACTAGAGAAATCAAACTAATACCTTTGATATATGAGCTTCTGCTCGGGAGCAATGCGGAAGGCTTGTTTCTGCGATATACAGATTCTTCTTATTACAGAAATAACTATAAATTTGCATCTATAACTAGTGCCTTTAAAGTCTGGAATAAGATTAATAAACATATGCATATTAGTAAAATTAACAGGTATACACCCTTGTGGCATTCGACTCTCACATCTGGTTTAATTTTTGACGCCATAGCAAAAAAATGGGAACTCCTCGGTATCCAAACGGTTAACGATTTTTTGTTTAAAGGTTTTGAAACTACTTTTCAGGATTTGAAAACGAAATATAATTTATTTAATGGAGACTATCTTAAATTTGTTCAATTGTTTGCTAAACTTAAAGCTAATGAACCATCAGTTGATATGTCAAGTATTGAACTGCTTGATTTAATGGGAAGATCTAAGATCAGAATTGGTAAACTATATGATATATTAATGACTGAAATTCAGGATGATCTTGAGAAAATTGAAGCAACGTGGGCAGTGAAGCTCGTGAATCCAAATGTTGATGTGTATAAATGTATTGAGTTGTCTAATTGTCTTCTTATGTCTGGCAACCTTAAAGCCCAGTTGTACCAAACTATGTTTGGTCTGTATTATACCCCGGCTAAGCTACATGCTTGGGGGAAAAGAGAAAATGATCTATGCCCCAGATGTACAACGGGTCCTGCTGACAGCATTCACATGTTCAGTAGCTGTTGCAAGCTTGACTCAATTAAAAGTATGATCGCCGGCTATTGGGAGGTACAATTTGGTCACAGACTCCCCGAATCTGACTGTTTATATATAATGGGATACGATAGTTCTCTAAAGTTGTCAAGAGGGGAGAAAAGACTTTTATTTATCGGCACAGCAGTACTAAGAATTATTCTCTCGGCACGCTGGAAAGATTCAGATCCTCCCAGCTTCCAGATGTGGCTAGCCCGCTTTTTAGCGGTATATAGCTATGAGACTTCAATTTATGCTACAAGAGGACTGAAAGCCAGGAGGTTGGGAGATGCAATCTGGACTCCGGTATCACACTGGAAGGATGGAATTAATCCAAATACGAATAACAGCATTTAGTTTATAGGCTAACAGCCACTGGCTATCTGCATTCTGTTATTTTGTTACTTGTTTTCTTTTTCTTTTTCGCTTTGTTGTGGAGACTATGATAATATGATAATATGGTTTGTCCTTATTATAACTGACTGTGTATCCTGTGTACTGTTCTGGTTTAATAATAAAAAAATAATAATAAAAAAAAAGGAATGTGGATTGTGTGTGGAATGTGTGTGGAATGTGGTGTGTGGAATGTGGTGTGTGGAATGTGGTGTGTTGAATGTGTGTGGAATGTGGTGTGTGGAATGTGGTGTGTGGAATGTGTGTGGAATGTGGTGTGTGGAATGTGTGTGGAATGTGGAGTGTGGAACCTGGTGTGTGGAATGTGGTGTGTGGAATGTGGTGTGTGGTGTGTGGTGTGTAGTGTGTGGAATATGGTGTGTTGAATGTGTGTGGAATGTGGTGTGTGGAATGTGGTGTGTGGAATGTGTGTGGAATGTGGTGTGTGGAATGTGGTGTGTGGAATGTGTGTGGAATGTGGTGTGTGTGGAATGTGGTGTGTGGAATGTGGTGTGTTGAATGTTTGTGGAATGTGGTGTGTGGAATGTGGTGTGTGGAATGTGTGTGGAATGTGGTGTGTGGAATGTGGTGTGTGGAATGTGGTGTGTGGAATGTGGTGTGTGGAATGTGTGTGGAATGTGGAGTGTGGAACGTGGTGTGTGGAATGTGGTGTGTGAAATGTGGTGTGTGGTGTGTGGAATGTGGTGTGTTGAATGTGTGTGGAATGTGGTGTGTGGAATGTGGTGTGTGGAATGTGTGTGGAATGTGGTGTGTGGAATGTGGTGTGTGGAATGTGGTGTGTGGAATGTGGTGTGTGGAATGTGTGTGGAATGTGGTGTGTGTGGAATGTGGTGTGTGGAATGTGGTGTATGGAATGTGGTGTGTGGAATGTGGTGTGTGTGGTGTGTGTGTGTAATGTTTTTGGAATGTGGAATGTGTGTGCAATGTGGAATGTGTAAGGAATGTGTGTGGAATGTGGTGTGTGGAATGTGTGTGGAATGTGGTGTGTAGAATGTGGTGTGTGGAATGTGTGTGGAATGTGGTGTGTTGAATGTGTGTGGAATGTGGTGTGTGGAATGTGGTGTGTGGAATGTGGTGTGTGGAATGTGTGCGGAATGTGGTGTGTGGAATGTGGTGTGTGGAATGTGGTGTGTGGAATGTGTGTGGAATGTGGTGTGGAATGTGGTGAGTGTGGAATGTGGTGTGTGGAATGTGTGTGGAATGTGGTGTGTGGAATGTGGTGTGTGGAATGTGTGTGGAATGCGGAATGTGGTGTGTGTGGTGTGTGTGTGGAATGTGTGTGGAATGTGGTGTGTGGAATGTGTGTGGAATGTGGTGTGTGGAATGTGTGTGGAATGTGGAATGTGTGTGGAATGTGTGTGGAATGTGGTGTGTGGAATGTGTGTGGAATGTGTGTGGAATGTGGTGTGTGGAATGTGTGTGGCATGTGGTGTGTGGTATGTGGAATGTGTGTGGAATGTGGTGTGTGGAATGTGGTGTGTGGAATGTGTGTGGAATGTGGTGTGGAATGTGGTGTGGAATGTGGTGTGGAATGTGGTGTGTAGAAATGTGTGTGGAATGTGGTGTGTGGAATGTGTGTGGAATGTGGTGTGTAGAATGTTGTGTGTGGAATGTGGAGTGTGTGTGGAATGTGGTGTGTGGAATGTGTGTGGAATGTGGTGTGGAATGTGGTGTGGAATGTGGAGTGGAATGTGGTGTGGAATGTGGTGTGGAATGTGGTGTGTGGAATGTGTGTGGAATGTGGTGTGTGGAATGTGTGTGGAATGTTGAATGTGGTGTGTGGAATGTGTGAAATGTGGTGTGTGTTAAATGTGGTGTGTGGAATGTGGTGTGTGTGGTGTGTGTGAAATGTGTGTGGATTGTGGTGTGTGGAATGTGTGTGGAATGTGGTGTGTGAAATGTGTGTGGAATGTGTGTGGATGGTGGTGTGTGGAATGTGGTGTGTGGAATGTGGTGTGTTGAATGTGGGTGGAATGTGGTGTGTGGAATGTGGTGTGTGTGGTGTGTGTGTGTTGGAAAGGCGATCCCAGGGGAGACAGAAGATGACGGACTGCCCGCCCCGAGACCCACCTTTCTCTATGGAAGAGGCCGAGCGCCGTAGGGAGGCCTCCTTGGCGAGGCTCCTCTCCTACAATCGTAACAGCGGAGCAATCACACTACCACAGACGGACACCACATGAAGGAATATTCTCAAGAATCTTTATATAAGAAATGAAGGCACGTTCTCGTAAGATGATAACACAGGGATTGGGGGTATCCGTAAAGTCTTGGTTTCGGGAAAAGGGGGTAGCGGGACAGTCTTGGCACCCACTGGTGCGTGGATAGTTCAAGGGGTCAGGCCGCGACAGCGTCAGCGGGGCCTCGAAGGTGGTTCAGTTCGGTCAGACCGCGAAAGCGTCAGCAGGGCCTCGAAGGTGGTTCAGTTTGGTCAGGCCGCGACAGCGTCAGCAGGGCCTCAAAGGTGGTTCAGTTTGGTCAGGCCGCGACAGCGTCAGCAGGGCCTCGAAGGTGGTTCAGTTCGGTCAGGCCGCGACAGCGTCAGCAGGGCCTCGAAGGTGGTTTCAGCTTGGTCAGGCCGCGTCAGCGTCAGCAGGGCCTCGAAGGTGGTTTCAGCTTGGTCAGGCCGTGACAGCGTCAGCAGGGCCTCGAAGGTGGTTTCAGCTTGGTCAGGCCGCGACAGCGTCAGCAGGGCCTCGAAGGTTCCAGGTACATGAGTTCAGATCAGGATCAGCCGCGACAAGGTCAGCCGGGCTTCGACTCCAAGATACAACTGAAGTCCCAATCCAGGGCTGGCCCAGATATAGGACTGGAGTCCTTTGATGTCCGGACCCTCGCGCCTGGGGGTCAGAGGGGCCGGGATGAAGATGTCCAGACACCCAGCAGGGGGGTGGAGCCAGCACCCAGGGAGGCTGGAGGGCGATCGATACCAGGCGTCCGGGGACGGCTGGAGGCCCATCGAAACTCCCCTCTCTCGGGATCCGCCAAGTGGCCACTCTACCCCCTGGGAGGATCTTGGTGCCTCGATGTCGGGGCTTCGCTGGGGCCGGGGCGAGGGATGGCTGCGGCCACGTGCTGGGGACGTGATGAGGCCAAGATGGAGTCGGGCTGGGAATGGTGGCCTGGCATGGTCGCCAGACAGGCAGTGTTGGCGAGCAGGGTCCGCCGAGGTCCCAGGGGGGGAGTCGCGGGTTGCCAGGGGGGCTGCTCTCGTCGATGGTTCGGTTTCAGGGGGGTTGACAGCGGGTCGACGGAGGGCCGATGTCGTCCGGGCCCGCCGTGCGGGAGGGGTAGGACCACGCAACGAGGCCGGGTCCAACAGTGTGTGTGTAATGTGGTGTGCGTGATGTGTGGTGTGTGGAATGTGTGTGGAATGTGTGAGGAATGTGGTGTGTGGAATGTGGTGTGTGGAATGTGTGTGGAATGTGGAATGTATGTGGTGTGTGGAATGTGGTGTGTGGAATGTGTGTGAAATGTTTGTGGAATGTGGTGTGTGGAATGTGTGGTGTGTGGAATGTGTAATGTGGTGTTTGGAATGTGTGGAATGTGGAGTGTGGAACGTGGTGTGTGGAATGTGGTGTGTGGTGTGTGGTGTGTGGTGTGTGAAATATGGTGTGTGGTGTGTGGAATGTGGAATGTGTGTGCAATGTGGTGTGTGGAATGTGGTGTGTGGAATGTGGTGTGTGTGGTGTGTGTGTGTAATGTTTGTGGAATGTGGAATGTGTGTGGAATATGTGTGGAATGTGGTGTGTGGAATGTGTGTGGAATGTTTGTGGAATGTGGTGTGTGGAATGTTTGTGGAATGTGTTTGGAATGTGTGTGGAATGTGGTGTGTTGAATGTGTGTGGAATGTGGTGTGTGGAATGTGGTGTGTGGAATGTGGTGTGTGGAATGTGGTGTATGAAATGTGGTGTGTGGAATGTGTGTGGAATGTGGTGTGTGGAATGTGTGTGGAATGTGTGTGGAATGTGGTGTGTGGAATGTGGTGTGTGGAATGTGTGTGGACTGTGGTGTGTGGAATGTGTGTGGAATGTGTGTGGAATGTGGTGTGTGGAATGTGTGTGGAATATGTGTGGAATGTGGTGTGTGGAATGTGTGGAATATGTGTCGAATGTGGTGTGTGGAATGTGGGTGGAATGTGGTGTGTGGAATGTGTGTGGAATGTAGTGTGTTTGGTGTGTTGTGTGTGGAATGTGTGTGGTGTGTGGAATGTGGTGTGTGGAATGTGTGTGGAATGTGGTGTGTGGAATGTGGAATGTGTGTGGAATGTGTGTGGAATGTGGTGTGTGGAATGTGGTGTGTGGAACGTGGTGTGTGGAATGTGGTGTGTGAAATGTATGTGGAATGTGGTGTGGAATGTGTGTGGAATGTGTGTGGAATATGTGTGGAATGTGGTGTGTGTGGAATGTGTGTGGAATGTGTGTGGAATGTGGTGTGTGTGGAATGTGTGTGGGATGTGTGTGGAATGTGGTGTGTGGAATGTGTGTGGAATGTGGTGTGTGGAATGTGGTGTGTGGAATGTGTGTGGAATGTGGTGTGTGTGGAATGTGGTGTGTGAAAAGTATGTGGAATGTGGTGTGGAATGTGTGTGGAATGTGTGTGGAATGTGTGTGGAATGTGGTGTGTGTGTGGAATGTATGTGGAATGTATGTGCAATGTGGTGTGTGTTGAATGTGTGTGGGATGTGTGTGGAATGTGGTGTGTGTGGAATGTGGTGTGTGGAATGTGTGTGGAATGTGGTGTGTGGAATGTGGTGTGTGGAATGTGTTTGGAATGTGTGTGGAATGTGTGTGGAATGTGGTGTGTGGAATGTTAATGGAATGTGTGTGGAATGTGTGTGGCATGTGGTGTGTGGAATGTGGTGTGTGGAATGTGCGTGGAATGTGGTGTGTGAAATGTGGTGTGTGGAATGTGTGTGGAATGTGGTGTGTGGAATGTGTGTGGAATGTGGTGTGTGGAGTGTGTGTGGAATGTGGTGTGTGGAATGTGTGTGGAATGTGTTGGAATGTGTGTGGAATGTGGTGTGTGGTGTGTGGAATGTGGTGTGTGGAATGTGTGTGGAATGTGTGTGGAATGTGGTGTGTGGAATGTGGTGTGTGGAATGTGGAATGTGTGTGGAATGTGGTGTGTGGTGTGTGGAATGTGGTGTGTGGAATGTGTGTGGAATGTGGTGTGGAATGTGGTGTGGAATGTGGTGTGTGGAATGTGTGTGGAATGTGGTGTGTGGAATGTGGTGTGTGGAATGTGGTGTGTGGAATGTGGTGTGTGGAATGTGGAGTGTGTGTGGAATGTGGTGTGTGGAATGTGGTGTGTGGAATGTGTGTGGAATGTGGTGTGGAATGTGGTGTGGAATGTGGTGTGGAATGTGGTCTGTGGAATGTGGTGTGGAATGTGGTGTGGAATGTGGTGTGTGGAATGTGTGTGGAATGTGTGTGGAATGTGGTGTTTGGAATGTGTGTGGAATGTTGTGTGTGGAATGTGGTGTGTGGAATGTGTGAAATGTGGTGTGTGTTGAATGTGGTGTGTGGAATGTGGTGTGTGTGGTGTGTGTGGAATGTGTGTGGAATGTGGTGTGTGGAATGTGTGCGGAATGTGGTGTGTGGAATGTGGAATGTGTGTGGATGTGTGTGGTATGTGGTGTGTGGAATGTGATGTGTTGAATGTGGGTGGAGTATGGTGTGTGGAATGTGGTGTGTGTGGTGTTTGTGTGTGTGTGTAATGTGGTGTGTGTGATGTGTGGTGTGTGGAATGTGTGTGGAATGTCTGAGGAATGTGGTGTGTGGAATGTGTGTGGAATGTATGTGGAATGTGTGTGGAATGTGGTGTGTGGAATGTGGAATGTATGTTGTGGAATGTGGTGTGTGGAATGTGTGTGGAATGTTTGTGGAATGTGGTGTGTGGAATATGTGGTGTGTGGAATGTGGAATGTGGTGTGTGGAATGTGTGGAATGTGGAGTGTGGAACGTGGGGTGTGGAATGTGGTGTGTGGAATGTGGTGTTTGGTGTATGGTGTGTGGAATATGGTGTGTGGTGTGTGGAATGTGGAATGTGTGTGGAATGTGGTGTGTGGAATGTGTGTGGAATGTGTGTGGAATGTGTGTGGAATGTGTGTAGAATGCGTGTAGAATTTGTGTGGAATGTGTGTGGAATGTGTGTGGAATGTGGCATGTGGAATGTGGTGTGGAATGTGGTGTGGAATATGTGTGGATTGTGTGTGGAATGTGTGTGAAATGTGGTGTGTGTAATGTGTGTGGAATGTGTGTGGAATGTGTGTGGAATGTGGAGTGTGTGGAATGTGGTGTGTGTGTGTGGAATGTGGAGTGGTTCCACACACCACATTCCACACACCACATTCCACACACCACAATGTAATCTGGGATTCTGTTGGACCCGGTCCCACGGCGTGGTCCTAGCCCTCCCCGCATGGCGGGCCCAGGACGACATCGGCCCTCCATCAGACCCCGGTCGCCCCTTGACCCGACCTTACACGAACTACCAACGAGAGCAACCCCCCTGACACACCACCGCTCTCCTCCCCTGGAACATGGCGGACCCAGCACATCTCCAACCCTGCCGGTCCGGCTACCGCTCCGGACCAACCCTACAGGCCGACTCCATCTTGGGCCCAGCACGTCTCGAGCACGTGGCCTCGGCCCCGGCCAAGACCCCAGCGAAGCCCCGACAGCGAGGCACCAAGATCCCCCCGGGTGGCAGAGTGGCCACTCAACAGATCCGAGAGGAGGGAAGTTTCGATGGCCCGCCAGTCGTCCCCGGACGCCTGGTATCGATCGCCCTCCGGCCTCCCTGCGCGCTGGCTCCACCCCCCTGCTGGGTGTCTGGACACCTTCATCCCGGCCCCTCTGACCCCCAGGCGAGAGGGTCCGGACATCAAAGGACTCCAGTCCTATATCTGGGCCAGCCCCGGAGTAGGACGGCAGTTGTATCCTGGAGTCCAGAGCCCTGTTGACGCTGTTGCGGCTGACCCCGAGACGAACTCATTTCCCTGAAACCTGCAACCATCTTTGGAGCCTGCTGGCGCTGCCGCGGTCCATCTTAGCTGAACCATCTTTGGAGCCTGCTGGCGCTGCCGCGGTCCATCTTAGCTGAACCATCTTTGGAGCCTGCTGGCGCTGCCGCGGCCCATCCTCTCGGAACTCCCCGGCTCGAGGATTGAGAGCTGTGCGCAGGGTATCCCTTCCGTCCTCCGTACGAAGACTATCCCGCTACCTTGTCCCTTAACTACGAGACTTTCTAGATCTCCCGATCTACCTGTACATATCGCTAGAGACAAGCAACCTTTTATTCTTGATAAAAGCCTAAGAACTTATCCTCTTGTGTGGTGTCCCTTTTGTAGTGGTGTGATTACTCTGCTGTACGAACCTAGGAGAGGACCCTCACCCAGGAGGCCTCTCGTTAATGCTCGGCTACTTCTCGACGGAGGGGTGGACCTAGGGTGGTCAGTCAGACATCTTCTGCCTCCCCCGGGATCGCCTTTCTAACATTGGTGGCAGGCGGTGCGATCTGAGCCAACGCAATTCGTACAGAGAGTGAGTCAACTACTACCAAGAAAAACACAGCGCGAGCATGACTACTCAAGAAGCGAGACCGGCTGCAGAATTCCGAAAGAGAAAATGGAAGAGTACAGTCATAAGGAGTTGAAACAATTTTGCAAAGATCTGGGCATCGCTACCACTGGCCTAAGCACCAAGGAAGATTTTAAATTGGCCCTGCAAGCATGGGTGGAAGCCGGAGACACGCCACCCCAGAATGAAGATAACCCGGGCCCGAACGGATGGCCGGAGACCAACGCGCCCCCAGCGGGGGAAAGACCCGCAAACCTAGACACGGGCCTCTCCCACGAAGACGCCCGAGAACGAGAGAGGAAACCGGCTGCATGAACTAGACCTAGCCCGACTCCGGCTAGACGGAGAACTACAGCTGGCAGAGAAAAAAATAGCCCTCGAGCAACTACGACTAGAAGGAGACCTGGAGGAGAAACGAAGACAAAGAGAACTCGAAGAGAAGAAACTCACGTACGAGCATGAGCGTGGTTTAAGAGAACTAGAGATCAAGGCCAAGACAAATGAGGCCAGCGCCTCCGGGGGCAAGACCTCGCCCCCTCCTGTGGACATGAAGGTGCACATACCCAAGGATGTCGTCAAGGAGTACTACAAGAACGACGACATCCAACAGTGGTTTAAAGCCTATGAAGTAGCCATGACTGCCCATCGAGTACCCCTCAAGGACTGGGGCGCCGGTCTGTGGGGGAAGTTCGTCAACGAAGGGAGGGACGCTCTGCTAGAGCTCCTCGATGCCGAGATGACCTCGTACGAACATATGAAAACCGCCCTCCTCACTCGCTACGGACTCACCCCCGAAATGTACCGGCAGAGATTCCGAGACTGTAAAAAAATCCCCGGTACCACATGGGTGGAATACGTGAACTTTTATAGCAGAGCCTTCGAGGGGTGGATCAAAGGCAGTCAGGTCACCACCTTCCAGCAGTTGTTCGACCTCATTATATGGGAACATCTTTCCAACAACTGCTTCATTGAACTCCGGCAGCATCTCCTCGACAGCAAACTGACAGAGCCACGAAAACTCGCTGTCGAGGCTGATAGATGGGTGAGCACCCGAGTCCCCCGGAGCCCGATGGGAGACTACGGTCGGGGATCCCCGGGGAACCACCGACCATGAGGCTGCGGAGGAGGCCAGAGCAGGGGCCGAGACGCCCCCGCGGGGTCGTCCCCTACCTCCACGTCGCCAGCCCTAGGCCGAAGAGGGGCCCCTCCAGCACGACCGGGGCCCCGTCCAAACGTCACTTGCCACAGATGCCAGCGGCTGGGTCACT
This sequence comes from Lissotriton helveticus, assembly GCF_964261635.1. Classification (NCBI taxonomy): domain Eukaryota; kingdom Metazoa; phylum Chordata; class Amphibia; order Caudata; family Salamandridae; genus Lissotriton; species Lissotriton helveticus. The sequence continues at coordinate 1,043,859,555 of NC_136069.1, read as the reverse complement.
ATGCTAATGACCCTCTCTGCCCGATGAACCAACGACCCGGCACCACCGGCCCTCCAAACCGCCAGATCATGGCCGCCGCCCTGGGTGAAGAAGGAGGCGAGGAAGAGGACGAAGTCCCCGAACCGGCCGAGTGGGAACCCGCAGCGATGTCCTTGGTGTGCCTGGGCGAAAGAGACATGATCCCCGAGCCCCGATCCCAGGCAACACCCAGAAGTACCGCCAGTGGGTCACCATTAATGGACACAGGGCCGAAGCCCTCCGTGACACTGGAGCTAGCGTGACGGCGGTCCGCTGCCATTTGGTGACCCCTGAACAAATCCTGACCAACATTCTGTGCCCAGTACGATTGGCGGACAACTCCGAGAGCTTGTGCCAGATGGCACGCATTCCCTTCGAGTGGGGAGGGGTGTCGGGTATTGTTGGAAAGGCGATCCCAGGGGAGACAGAAGATGTCGGACTGCCCGCCCCGAGACCCACCTTTCTCTATGGAAGAGGCCGAGCGCCGTAGGGAGGCCTCCTTGGAGAGGCTCCTCTCCTACAATCGTAACAGCGGAGCAATCACACTACCACAGACGGACACCACACGAAGGAATATTCTCAAGAATCTTTATATAAGAAATGAAGGCACGTTCTCATAAGATGATAACACAGGGATCGAGGGATCCGTAAAGTCTTGGTTTCAGGAAAAGGGGGTAGCGGGACAGTCTTGGCACCCACTGGTGCGTGGATAGTTCAAGGGGTCAGGCCGCGACAGCGTCAGCGGGGCCTCGAAGGTGGTTCAGTTCGGTCAGGCCGCGACAGTTTCAACAGGGCCTCGAAGGTGGTTCAGTTCGGTCAGGCCGCGACAGCGTCAGCAGGGCCTCGAAGGTGGTTCAGTTCGGTCAGGCCGCGACAGCATCAGCAGGGCCTCGAAGGTGGTTTGAGCTTGGTCAGGCCGCGACAGCGTCAGCAGGGCCTCGAAGGTGGTTCAGTTCGGTCAGGCCGCGACAGCGTCAGCAGGGCCTCGAAGGTGGTTCAGTTCGGTCAGGCCGCGACAGCGTCAGCAGGGCCTCGAAGGTGGTTTCAGCTTGGTCAGGCTGCGACAGCGTCAGCAGGGCCTCGAAGGTGGTTTCAGCTTGGTCAGGCCGCGACAGCGTCAGCAGGGCCTCGAAGGTTCCAGGTACATGAATTCAGATCAGGATCAGCCGCGACAAGGTCAGCAGGGCTTCGACTCCAAGATACAACTGAAGTCCCAATCCAGGGCTGGCCCAGATATAGGACTGGAGTCCTTTGATGTTCGGACCCTCGCGCCTGGGGGTCAGAGGGGCCGGGATGAAGATGTCCAGACACCTAGCAGGGGGGTGGAGCCAGCGCCCAAGGAGGCTGGAGGGCGATCGATACCATGCGTCCGGGGACGGCTGTAGGCCCTTCGAAACTCCCCACTCTCGGGATCCGCCAAGTGGCCACTCTACCCCCTGGGAGGATCTTGGTGCCTCGATGTCGGGGCTTCGCTGGGGCCGGGACGAGGGATGGCTGCGGCCACGTGCTCGGGACGTGATGAGCCCAAGATGGAGTCGGGCCGGGAATGGTGGCCTGGCATGGTCGCCAGACCGGCAGTGTTGGCGAGCAGGGTCCGCCGAGGTCCCAGGGGGGGAGTCGCGGGTTGCCAGGGGGGCTGCTCTCGTCGATGGTTCGGTTTCAGGGGGGTTGCCAGCGGGTCGACGGAGAGCCGATGTCGTCCCGGGCCCGCCGTGTGGGAGGGGTAGGACCACGCCACGAGGCCGGGTCCAACACACGTCCCCTCCAGCTGAAGGCGGGGAGAGTCACCCATCTTCCTGGGGATTCTCCTCGTTGAGGCGGAAGAAGCGGGACATGCCATCCGCGTTGGCGTGGTCATTGCCAGGGCGATGCTCCACAGTGAAGTCCATCCCCTGCAGGGAGATGGACCATCGCAGCAGCTTCGGGTTCTCGCCACGCATCTGCATCAGCCACCGCAGGGGCCGGTGGTCAGTCTGGACCCGGAAGTGGGTGCCGAAGAGGTAGGGCCTGAGTTTCTTGAGGGCCCACACGACGGCGAAGGCCTCCCTCTCAATGGTGCTCCATCTCTGTTCTCTGGCCAGCAGCCGCCGGCTGATGAAGGCCACAGGATGGTCAATCCCCTCGGGGTCAATCTGAGATAGGACCGCCCGATGCCGTGCTCCGAGGCGTCGGTCTGGACTACGAACTCCCGGCTGTAGTCAGGGGCTTGGAGCACAGGCGCGGTGCACATGGCTGTTTTCAACGTCTCGAAGGCCACCTGACACGCGGGTGTCCATTGTACTTTCTGTGGCCGGTTCTTCGAGGTCAGCTCAGTGAGGGGCCCCACAATGCTCCCATCGTTCTTTATGAAGCGCCGATAATATCCAGTGAGCCCCAGGAAGGCTCGGACGGCGGTCTGGGTGACCGGGGGCTCCCAGGCTACGATGGCGTCAATCTTGGGTCGGAGGGGAGCCACGTGGCCGCTCCCCACTTGGTGTCCCAGGTAGGTCACGGACCCTTGACCTATCTGGCACTTGCTGGCTTTCACAGTTAGTCCGGCCCGCCTGAGGGCCGTCAGGACCTCCCAGAGGTGCTTCAGGTGCTCGGCCCAGTGGAGGCTGTACACCGCAATGTCGTCTAGATAGGCGGCACTGAATTCTTCTATCCCCGCCAGCACTTTGTTCACTAGTCTCTGGAAGGTGGCTGGGGCGTTTTTCATACCGAAGGGCATCACCTTGAATTGGAAGTGGCCATCGGGTGTTGAGAAGGCCGATCGCTCCTGGGCGCCAGGGGTGAGGCCGATCTGCCAGTACCCGGCTGTGAGGTCGAAGGTACTGAGGTACTTGGCGGCTCCCAGGCGGTCGATTAGTTCATCGGCCCGGGGGATGGGATGTGCGTCGGTTCTGGTAACAGCATTCAGCCCCCGGTAGTAGACACAAAACCTGAGTTCTGGAGGGGTGCCAGGTGCGGCGGCTTTGGGGACCAGGACAACTGGGCTGGCCCAGTGACTGTCGGAGGGTTAGACCACCCCCAGGGCCAGCATTTTGGCAACTTCCGTCTGGATGCAGGCCCGAACTTGGTCGGGAACTCGGTAGGCCCGGTGTCCCACTGGCTGGCTGTCCCCGGTGTCGACATCGTGGTCACACCACTGGGTAACCCCGGGGGTGAGGGAGAACAGGTCCGTGAATCGTTCCAACAGCTCTTGGCAGTCTCGGCGCTGTGCGGGGGTCAGGTCGGAGTAGAGAGAGATTCCTTCGACGGAGCCGTCCTTCTCAGCGCACCTTAGGAGGTCGGGCAGGGGCTCGGAGTCGTCTTCAGCCCCATCATCTGTAGCTAGCAGCAGGCTCAGTTCTGTGCGGGCAAAATGAGGCTTGAGCCGGTTGGCGTGCAGAACCCGGAGGGGGTTTCGGGGTGACTCCATGTCCACGAGATAGGTGACGGGGCTCTTGCGCTCGATCACTTTGAAGGGGCCCGACCATTTGTCCTGGAGGGCACATGGTTCGACCGGGGACATGACCCAGACATGCTGGCCCGGCTCGAACTCGATGGATGAAGAGTTGTGGTCATACCAGCGTTTCATGTCCTCCTGACTGGCCTCAAGGTTGGCCTCGGCAAGGGCCCGGAACTTCCGAGTCTGGATTCGGAAGGTCAGGAGGTACTGGTAGACATCCGGCGGGGCGTTTTGGACGGTAGTTTCCCAGCCTTCTTTGACCAGGCTGAGGGGACCTTGGACAGGGTGCCCGTACAAGAGTTCAAAGGGGCTGAACCCCAGGGATTTCTGTGGTACCTCCCGATAGGCGAACAAGAGGCAGGGCAGCAGGACGTCCCATTTGCGGTGGAGGGGCTCTTCTAGGCCCTGGATCATCCCCTTGAGTGTTCGGTTGAACCGCTCCACCAGTCCATTCCCTTGGGGGTGATACATGGTGGTGAACTTATACGTGACCCCGCACTGTTGCCACAGTGACCACATATACTTCGATATAAAGTTTGTGCCCCGATCGCTCACGACTTCTCGGGGGAACCCCACTCTGGAAAAGATCCCCATCAGTGCTCGGCCCACCACGGGAGCCGTTATGGTTCGGAGGGGGATGGCTTCGGGATAGCGGGTGGCATGGTCCACCAGGACGAGGATGAAGCGATGCCCTTGCGAGGTTTGGGGGTCCAGGGGCCCCACGATGTCGATCCCCACTCGCTTGAAGGGGGTGGTCACTACTGGAAAGGGTTGGAGCGGGGCCTTCACCTTCCCCCCGCTCTTTCCGCTGGCTTGGCATGTCGGGCAGGTGCGGCAGTGGTTATGCACATCGTTGCGCATTTTCGGCCAGTAGAAATGGGTCACCAGGCGGCTGTAAGTTTTGTCCTGCCCCAGGTGCCCGGCGAGGGGCACATCGTGTGCCAGGTTCAAGAGGAAGTCTCTGAATCATAGGGGGACCACCAACACTCGGCTGGCCCCCAGCTCGGCAATTTTTTGTTCACTGTATAGGAGGCCGTGGTCCCAGTAGACCCAGTGGGACCCCGAGGTGTCCCCGGCAGCTTGGGCTGTGGCTTGCTGCCGGGTCCCCTCGAGGGAGGGGCAGGCCTTCTGTTCCTGCCGGAATTGTTCTTGGGTGGGACCACCCTCCTGGCGCCATTGGGCTAGTTCGGGTAGGTTGCTGAGCTCGGTGCTGTCTTCGTGGTCGGGCTCCGAGGGCCCGGGTTCAAGGTTGGATTCTTCGTGGACTGTGGGCGGTGGTGGCGCGGGCCACTCCGGCTCTTCCGTCGGGGCGGCCTCGGTCGCCGCCGGGGCCCGGGCAGTCATAGATCGGGTCGTAGCGCAGACCCACTCTGGTAGTCCCATCATCCCTAGATGTTCTCTCCGCTCGACTTGGGCCCAGGGGGAGCTCTCGAGGTCGTTTCCGAGGAGGCAGTCCACGGGGGCGTCGTCCCGGACGGTCACCTTGAGGGTGCCCGACACCCCCCCCCCACTCGAAGGGGATTCGGGCCATCTGACACAGAGTCTCGGAGTTGTCGGCGGCCCTCACGGGGCATCGCACGTTTGGTATGATCTGTTCGGGGGTCACCAAGTGGCAGCGGACGGCCGTCACACTGGCTCCCGTGTCTCGGAGGGCTTCGGTCCGTCGTCCATTGATGTGGACCCACTGACGGTATTTTTGAGTGTTGCTCGGTAGCGGGGCCCGGGGGACCATGTCTCTTTCACCCAGGCAGGCTAGGGCCATGGCGGCCGGTTCATACTCTGTCTGATCTTCATTGTAGACTTCTTCGTCTTCTTCGCCCCCTTCCCCCAGGGCTGCAGCAGCGAACTGGCGGGTCGGGGGCCCGGTGGTGCCGGGACGCTGGTTCATGGGGCAGAGGGGGTCACTGGCATAGTGACCGGGCCGCTGGCATCTGTGGCAAGTAATGTTCGGGCGGAGCCCCGGCCGTGCGGGAGGGGGCCCTCTTCTGGTCAGGGATGGCGAAGTGTTATTCGGGGGGGACCCCCGAGGTGGGCTCCTTCCCGGGGCCGGCGGGAAGTCTGGGCTCCTGTTCTGGCCTCCTCCGCCGCCCCGCTGGCGGGGGTGCCCCGGGCCGTTCCGTCCCGTTTCTCCGATCGGGGTCCGGGGGACCCGGGTGTTCACCCATCGATCAGCCTCGACGGCGAGTTTTCGGGGCTCGGTTAGCTTGCTGTCGAGGAGATGCTGTCTGAGCTCGACAAAGCAGTTGTTGGAGAGGTGCTCCCAAACGATGAGGTCGAACAGCTGCTCGTAGGTGGACACTTTGCTGCCCTTTATCCATCCTTCTAGGGCCCGGCTATAAAAGTTTACGTACTCCACCCACGTGGTACCGGGGATCTTTTTGCAATCCCTGAACCTCTGTCGGTACATCTCGGGGGTGAGGCCATACCGGGTGAGCAGGGCGTCCTTCATGTGGTCATAGGAGGACATCACTTCCTCGGCCAGCTCTAGCAGGGTGTCTCTTCCTTCGCTGACAAATCTCCCCCATAATCCGGCACCCCAATCTTTTCGCGGGATGCGGTGCGCGGTCATGGCAACTTCATATGCCTTAAACCATTGTTGGATATCGTCATTCTTGTAGTATTCCTTGACGATATCCTTGGGAATGTGGACCTTCGGGTCGGCAGGAGGTGGAGGGTTCCGGGTTACCGCGGCGCCAGCCTCTTCGATCTTGGCTTTGATCTCTAGTTCTTTGAGGCCCCGCTCGTGTTCGTACGTGAGTTTTTTTTCTTCCAATTCTCTTTGCCTCCGCCTCTCTTCCAGATCTCCCTCTAATCGTAGTTGCTCAATGGCCATTTTCTTTTCTGCTAATTGAAGTTCTCCGTCCAGCCGGAGTCGGGCGAGCTCTAGTTCATGGAGCCGACTCCTCTCTCGCTCCCGGGCGTCTTCGTGGGAGAGGCCCGGTTCTCTGTTGGCGGTTCTTTCTTCCACGGGGGTTATGACTGTACTCAGGGGTACTTCTAGGACAATGTCATCGTTAGTTTGGGGTGGGGTCGCCCCGGTCTCCACCCATGTTTGCAGCGCTTCTTTAAAATCGTCTTTTGTGCTTAGTCCGGTGGTAGCGATACCCAGGGCTTTGCAGAATTGTTTGAGTTCTTTATGGGTGTACTCTTCTAGTCGTTCCTTCTGGAATTCTGTGGTTGTTCCTGCTTCCTTAGTACTCATGGTTGCTGTGTGCCTCTGTTAGTAGTGGCGAGTTACTCGCTGTACGATTTGCGCGGGCTCGGATCCGTCGCTTGCCACCAATGTTGGAAAGGCGATCCCAGGGGAGACAGAAGATGTCGGACTGCCCGCCCCGAGACCCACCTTTCTCTATGGAAGAGGCCGAGCGCCGTAGGGAGGCCTCCTTGGCGAGGCTCCTCTCCTACAATCGTAACAGCGGAGCAATCACACTACCACAGACGGACACCACACAAAGGAATATTCTCAAGAATCTTTATATAAGAAATGAAGGCACGTTCTCGTAAGATGATAACACAGGGATCGAGGGATCCGTAAAGTCTTGGTTTCAGGAAAAGGGGGTAGCGGGACAGTCTTGGCACCCACTGGTGCGTGGATAGTTCAAGGGGTCAGGCCACGACAGCGTCAGCGGGGCCTCGAAGGTGGTTCAGTTCGGTCAGGCCGCGACAGCGTCAGCAGGGCCTCGAAGGTGGTTCAGTTCGGTCAGGCCGCGACAGCGTCAGCAGGGCCTCGAAGGTGGTTCAGTTCGGTCAGGCCGCGACAGCGTCAGCAGGGCCTCGAAGGTGGTTTCAGCTTGGTCAGGCCGCGACAGCGTCAGCAGGGCCTCGAAGGTGGTTCAGTTCGGTCAGGCCGCGACAGCGTCCGTAGGGCCTCGAAGGTGGTTCAGTTCGGTCAGGCCGCGACAGCGTCAGCAGGGCCTCGAAGGGGGTTCAGTTCGGTCAGGCCGCGACAGCGTCAGCAGGGCCTCGAAGGTGGTTCAGTTCGGTCAGGCCGCGACAGCGTCAGCAGGGCCTCGAAGGTGGTTTCAGCTTGGTCAGGCCGCGACAGCGTCAGCAGGGCCTCGAAGGTGGTTCAGTTCGGTCAGGCCGCGACAGCGTCAGCAGGGCCTCGACGGTGGTTTCAGCTTGGTCAGGCCGCGACAGCGTAAGCAGGGCCTCGAAGGTGGTTTCAGCTTGGTCAGGCCGTGACAGCGTCAGCAGGGCCTCGAAGGTTCCAGGAACATGAGTTCAGATCAGGATCAGCCGCGACAAGGTCAGCAGGGCTTCGACTCCAAGATACAACTGAAGTCCCAATCCAGAGCTGGCCCAGATATAGGACTGGAGTCCTTTGATGTCCAGACCCTCGCGCCTGGGGGTCAGAGGGGCTGGGATGAAGATGTCCAGACACCCAGCAGGGGGGTGGAGCCAGCGCCCAGGGAGGCTGGAGGGTGATCGATACCAGGCGTCCGGGGACGGCTGTAGGCCCATCGAAACTCCCCTCTCTCGGGATCCGCCAAGTGGCCACTCTACCCCCTGGGAGGATCTTGGTGCCTCGATGTCGGGGCTTCGCTGGGGCCGGGGCGAGGGATGGCTGCGGCCACGTGCTCGGGACGTGATGAGCCCAAGATGGAGTCGGGCCGGGAATGGTGGCCTGGCATGGTCGACAGACCGGCAGTGTTGGTGAGCAGGGTCCGCCGAGGTCCCAGGGGGGGATTCGCGGGTTGCCAGGGGGGCTGCTCTCGTCGATGGTTCGGTTTCAAGGGGGTCGACAGCGGGTCGACGGAGAGCCGATGTCGTCCCGGGCCCACCGTGCGGGAGGGGTAGGACCACGCCACGAGGCCGGGTCCAACAGGTATGCTGAAAGTGACTGTCCGGGACGATGCCCCCGTGGACTGCCTCCTCGGGAACGACCTGGAAAGTTCCCCCTGGGCCCACGTCGAGCGGAGAGAGCATCTGGGGATGCTCGGCCTTCCCGAGTGGGTCTGTGCAACCACTCGTTCCATGGCCGCCCGGGCCTCCGCCCAGAACGAAGACACCCCGCTTGAAGAACCGGAGTGGCCGGCGCCTCCGCCACCCGCCGTCTCCGAGGACGCCAACACTGAAACCGGGCCACAGGGGCCCAACGCTGAAGACCTCACCGAGCTCGGCCACCTTCCAGAACTAGCTCAATGGCGCCAAGAAGGTGGCCCCACCCGCGAACAGTTCCAGCAGGAGCAGAAGACATGTTCCTCCCTCGAGGGAATCCGCCAGCAAGCCGCCACTCAAGCCGCCGGAGACCCCTCGGGGTCCCACTGGGTCTATTGGGACCACGACCTCCTCTACAGCGAACAGAAGATCGCCGAACTGGGAGCGAGCCGGGTGCTGGTCGTCCCCCTCCGATTCCGAGACTTTCTCTTGAACCTGGCACATGACGTGCCCCTCGCCGGGCACCTGGGGCAGGACAAGACCTACAGCCGCCTGGTGACCCATTTTTACTGGGCGAAAATGCGCAACGACGTGAACAATCACTGCCGAACCTGTCCGACCTGTCAAGCCAGCCGGAAGAGCGGGGGGAAAGTTAAAGCCCCGCTCCAGCCTTTTCCCGTGGTCACCACCCCCTTCGAGCGAGTGGGGATCGACATCGTGGGGCCCCTGGACCCCCGCACCTCTCAGGGGCACCGCTTCATCCTCGTCCTGGTGGACCACGACACCCGCTATCCGGAAGCCATCCCCCTCCGCACCATCACGGCCCCCGTGGTGAGTCGAGCATTGATGGGGATTTTCTCCAGAGTCGGCTTCCCCCGAGAAGTCGTGAGTGATCGGGGCACCAAATTTATATCCAAATATATACGATCCCTGTGGCAACAGTGCGGGGTCACATATAAGTTCACCACCCCGTATCACCCACAAGGAAATGGACTTGTAGAGCGATTTAACCGAACATTGAAGGGGATGATCAAGGGCCTAGAAGAGCCGCTACGACGCCGATGGGATGTCCTACTGCCCTGCCTCCTGTTCGCCTATCGAGAGGTGCCCCAGAAGTCCCTGGGGTTCAGCCCTTTCGAACTGTTGTATGGACATCCCGTCCGCGGACCCCTCAGCCTGGTCAAAGAGGGCTGGAAGACGGCTGTCCAAGATGCACCCCCGGATGTCTACCGGTACCTCCTGACCCTCCACAACCAGACTCGGAAGTTCCGGGAACTTGCCGAGGCCAACCTTGAGGCCAGTCAGGAGGAGATGAAACGCTGGTATGACCAGAACGCCTCGTCCATCGAGTTCGAGCCGGGCCAGCAGGTCTGGGTCATGTCCCCGGTCGAACCTTGTGCCCTCCAGGACAAATGGACGGGGCCCTTCAAAGTGGTGGAACGCAAGAGCCCCGTCACTTACTTGGTGGACATGGAGTCCCCCCGGAACCCCCTCCGGGTTCTACACGCCAACAGGCTCAAGCCTCACTTTGCCCGCACTGAAATGAGCCTACTGCTAGCTACAGATGACGGAGCTGAAGACGACTCGGAGCCTCTGCCAGATCTCTTGAGCTCCAACGAGAGGGACGGCTCCGTCGAAGGGGTCACGCTCTCCTCGACCCTGACCCCGAACAACGCCACGACTGCCGGCAGCTGCTGGGCCAATTTGCAGACCTATTCTCCCTCACTCCCGGAGTCACCCAGTGGTGTGTCCACGATGTAGACACTGGAGACAGCCCGCCTGTACGACACCGGGCTTTTCGAGTTCCCGACGAGTTCGGGCCTGCATTCAGTCCGAAGTTGCCAAGATGCTAGCCCTGGGGGTAGTCGAACCCTCCAACAATCCCTGGGCCAGTCCCGTTGTCCTTGTCCCTAAAGCCGCCGCCCCCGGTCCACCCCCGGAGCTCCGGTTCTGTGTCGACTACCGGGGGCTGAATGCCGTCAACAGGACCGACGCCCATCCCATCCCCCGGGCGGATGAACTGATCGATCGCCTGGGGGCTGCCAGGTATCTCAGCACCTTCGACCTCACAGCCGGGTATTGGCAGATCGGCCTCACCCCTGGTGCCCAAGAGCGATCTGCCTTCTCGACCCCTGATGGCCACTACCATTTCAAAGTGATGCCCTTCGGCATGAAAAACGCCCCGGCCACCTTCCAGAGACTCGTGAATAGAGTGCTGGCGGGGCTAGAAGAGTTCAGTGCCGCGTATCTGGACGATATTGCGGTATACAGCCTCCACTGGGACGAGCACCTGGCACACCTCTGGGAGGTCCTGACGGCCCCCCGCCGGGCCGGACTGACAATAAAAGCCAGCAAGTGCCAGATAGGCCAAGGGTCCGTGACCTATCTGGGGCACCAAGTAGGGAGCGGCCAGGTGGCTCCCCTCCAGCCAAAGATTGACGCCATCCGGGCCTGGGAACCCCCGGTCACCCAGACCGCAGTCCGAGCCTTCCTGGGGCTCACAGGATATTATCGGCGCTTCATAAAGAACTATGGGAGCATTGTGGGGCCCCTCACAGAACTGACCTCCAAGAGACTACCCCAGAAGATACGCTGGACCCCAGAGTGCCAAACAGCCTTCGAGACACTAAAGACTGCCATGTGCACCGCCCCTGTGCTCCAAGCCCCCGACTACAGCCGAGAGTTTGTGGTCCAAACAGACGCCTCAGAGCACGGCATTGGGGCGGTCCTCTCACAAGTAAACCCTGAGGGAATCGACCTTCCCGTGGCCTTCATAAGTCGGCGCCTGCTGGCTAGAGAACAACGATGGAGCACCATCGAGAGGGAAGCCTTCGCCGTCATATGGGCCCTAAAGCAACTCCGGCCCTACCTCTTCGGCACCCACTTCCGGGTACAGACCGACCACCGGCCCCTGCGGTGGCTGATGCAGATGCGGGGCGAGAACCCGAAGCTACTGCGATGGTCCATCTCCCTCCAAGGGATGGACTTCACTGTGGAGCATCGCCCTGGCAACGACCATGCCAATGCTGATGGCCTGTCCCGGTTTTTCCGCCTCAGCGAGGAGAACCCCCAAGAAGATGGGTGACTCTCCCCTGCCTTCAGCTGGGGGGACGCGTGTTGGACCCGGCCCCACGGCGTGGTCCTAACCCTCCCCGCATGGCGGGCCCAGGACGACATCGGCCCTCCATCAGACCCCGGGCGCCCCTTGGCCCGACCTTACATGAACTACCAACGAGAGCAACCCCCCTGACACACCACCGCTCTCCTCCCCTGGAACATGGCGGACCCAGCACATCTCCAACCCTGCCGGTCCGGCTACCGCTCCGGACCAACCCTACAGGCCGACTCCATCTTGGGCCCAGCACGTCTCGAACACGTGGCCTCGGCCCGGCCAAGGCCCCAGCGAAGCCCCGACATCGAGGCACCAAGATCCCCCCGGGTGGCAGAGTGGCCACTCAACAGATCCGAGAGGAGGGAAGTTTCGATGGCCCGCCAGTCATCCCCGGACGCCTGGTATCGATCGCCCTCCGGCCTCCCTGGGCGCTGGCTCCACCCCCCTGCTGGGTGTCTGGACACCTTCATCCTGGCCCCTCTGACCCCCAGGCGAGAGGGTCCGGACATCAAAGGACTCCAGTCCTATATCTGGGCCAGCCCCGGAGTAGGACGGCAGTTGTATCCTGGAGTCGAGAGCCCTGCTGACGCTGTCGCGGCTGACCCTGAGACGAACTCATTTCCCTGAAACCTGCAACCATCTTTGGAGCCTGCTGGCGCTGCCGCGGTCCATCTTAGCTGAACCATCTTTGGAGCCTGCTGGCGCTGCCGCGGTCCATCTTAGCTGAACCATCTTTGGAGCCTGCTGGCGCTGCAGCGGTCCATCTTAGCTGAACCATCTTTGGAGCCTGCTGGCGCTGCCGCGGCCCATCCTCTCGGAACCCCCCGGCTCGAGGATTGAGAGCTGTGCGCAGGGTATCCCTTCCGTCCTCCGTACGAAGACTATCCCGCTACCCTGTCCCTTAACTACGAGACTTTCTAGATCTCCCGATCTACCTGTACATATCGCTAGGGACAAGCAACCTTTTATTCTTGATAAAAGCCTAAGAACTTATCCTCTTGTGTGGTGTCCCTTTTGTAGTGGTGTGATTACTCTGCTGTACGAACCTAGGAGAGGACCTTCACCCAGGAGGTCTCTCGTTAACGCTCGGCTACTTCTCGACGGAGGGGTGGACCTAGGGGTGGTCAGTCAGACATCTTCTGCCTCCCCCGGGATCGCCTTTCTAACAGATTCAAATCGTATCCAAATTGATTGTAACAATGTTTAACAATTTTTAAACTCAAATAGTCTGAATTCAAAATTTTCATGGAAATAAAGTTTTACTTTATTAAATGGGGAAAATGTTACTTTGCATGAAAAATATTTTTTAACCCCGAGTTTTGCAGCTTTTCCTTTGAAATATCTGTGCTTTCTGCTGCTAATTTGCATTCCTGGTGAACAAAGTGTGTTTAAATGCAAAGTGTGTTTAAGACTGCAATACCGCCTCCTGTCTACGGGGGCAGAGCGAGCAAAAATGTAAACACACTTTATGAAACACAGGTCCCCACAAGACAATTTTTTTAAAAGTTGCAAAAATTGACACAGATGTTCCTGAAGCCATTTTTTATCATTTAAAGGACATTACCTTGTGGGGACCTGGGTTCAGGTCCCCACAGTGCAATCAAGTCCCCACAGCGTGAGTGTGTTATCACACCCAAGTCCCCACAAGGATAGTAACACAAACCCAGACACACCCACACACACACACCCCCACCACACACACACACACACACACACACACCCACACTCCCCCACCCCCCCCACACACAGACCCCACCCCACCACACACACCCCCACACACATCTATACCCCCCACACACATCCCCCCACACACACACACCCCACATACACACCCCCCCACACACACCCACACACCCCCCACACACACACCCCCCACACACACACCACACACACGTACCCCACACACACACCCCACATACACACCCCACACACACCCCACACACACCCACACACACAACCCCACACACACAAAAATGCAAGTGTCCGTCTGTAACACAACTGGTGCTCATGTAAAGTGCTCTGATACCTTTGGCTCTAGTTTGCTCAACAAAAAAAGTTTGGCAAAAGCTGCGTGGTAAAGCGTAAAGGATATTTTCTACCAATATTTATCAACGTAATTGCTTTCTTAGAATTACTCCTTGAGGACCCCCCTTTCTCCCAACCCCCAATCGTACTTATGCAGATGTCATCTAATGCGCAGCCTCTTTTAGGCAATTTTTTATTCCCTGCAGTCCATCAGGGGTTAAAACAGCTGAAATAGCAAGCAAGTACGAAACCACAGCATGAAAAAGTCTGTCCTACCAGCTGCATTCGCGTTATAGTTGATACACTGTATTACTGGGTATCATTTGCTCTCGTCTTCCACACCTGTCACAGCATCACGCAGCATCAGTCACATTCAATATTCTCCGGCCTGAACTCTGTGTGTAACAACCGAGTGAGTGCCTGGGATGGTAGGGTAGAGGCGGCTCTGATATCACTGTGTCCCAGCAAGGCGGCGCACTCAGGGCCGTGAGCAGCGCCGTAGCACTCCCGGAGGGGGGTGGGGTGTCAATACTGCCACTGGCCTCTCGCTGTATAGGCCTGCACACCGCCGCTGAGACTCTGACAATGTCCCTGTAGGATCCGAATCTCGCTGCAACGCAACACCACACCCACTGAGTCTCTGGATACCGGGATAGAGCTCCTGACCACGAGGCTCCACTCCGCAGCTACTCCGCCTTCCGCCTTGTACGTCGCGTGCACGTAGCGATCATTGAGTGAGGGGGCTTGAGTCGCATTCCCCTAATATCGGCCGGCAGACGTCATCGCGTCGCATCGCGCGACACACCTACATATGGGTCGCGACACAGTAACATGTTCCGCCACACAGTTTGGAAAGCTGTGGCCTAGAGAGACAGCTAAAGCGAGTCTCACTCGGCTCACACCTACCCCTTTCACCCTAGCTATTAGCTCACCTCAGCCTATGGATACCTCCACTTCCTAAGTCCAAACCAACATCACTCCACTCTTGTTACCCCCAGGCTTGGCTGTTGTTATAGACAACCCCCCTACCTCGGGTTCAATCAGGAACCAGTGGGATGCGGTACACTGTGTCAAGGGCACAGGGTTGTGGGGGTTGGAGTCATGGCAGGAAATCTGTGGGCTAGCAAAGTGAGGCCACTGGGCTCACTGTCACCCAGGCCACCTTCGACCAAGTGTTAGGAACCCTCAATCAGTCCCAAGACATTAAGGGTCAGGTTCAGACAGACCTAAATGAGATGAAGCAGTTGCAGAGGGATCACAATATACACATGGAGAATCTGAACTCCAATTTCGGTTCTCGGTGTGGAGTGTTGCATGATATTTTCACCCATATGTGCAGGGCTTTTCCAGCAACATCATTCCCTTTCTGAGCTCCAATTACATCTTGCCCAACTACATCAGCCTCATCCACATAACAGGAAACAGCTTTAACCACTCCGTCCTTGCAAGTGTGGATCCACCACCCCCATCAGGACTGGACATTCATACTGACACCCAGAAGAGGATGGAAAGACCACCACTAGCAAGAGACACAGAACCTATTTTCCTCCAGTGTGTGACTAATATTCACTTTGTGGACTATTTTCAAGACACATTTACCTTTCTGATGCTAGTAGTATTTTGGACAAAGGACTTCAAACAATTTTGGTTGTACAAAAATGGTTTCATTCAACTTAATTGACAGTTTTAATTTTTTTTTTTTTTTGTTTTCATCCTATGTTTTATTTTTTTGGGTTATGCTGAATAAAACAAACCTGGCAAAGTCAAAGGGCCCCATTAGGATGGCGGACGGACTTCAGTCCGCCCGCCATCCTAGCGGTGCTGGGACCGGCCGTCAGGGGTATGACGGTCCCGCACCGCCAATTAGGATGCGACCGTCACCCTGGCGGTCGCATTCCGCATCTTCAACATCGCGGCGGGTGCTGCTGTAGGCACCTCCCGCCGCAATGCCAAAGAGGCATGTTGTGCATTGTCATGCACAACGTGACAGGCACCACGTGGTGCCGGCCACCTTGAGCATGGCAATGTATAGGTACCTCCAAAGTGCACCCCTCCACCCCCAGGGGGCCCGCAATGGGCCCCAAAGCTATTCCCGCCAGCCCTTCCATGGCGGCACCGCCATGGAAAGGCCAGAACCGCCTGGCATCATAATATGGATGGCGGTGCCTTCCAGGCACCGCCACCATATTATACCCGAGTTTCATCCAGCTGGCAATCGTGATGATTGCCGACCGGCGGAAAAGTGGCGGACGGACTTTCTGTCCACCGCGGTACCCACGCCATGGTAATATGGCGGGGGTAAACGTGGTTGTGATTGCGGGAGGATAGCTATCATAGTCACCCCCAAGACTGTTGCTGTATTTCATCTCTCGATTGGTTCTTTTTTCTTTAGATCATACAGCTTAAAATGTAAACGTTAAAATGATTGTTTAGTCATAAATAATTTACATGTAGGTAATGTGACCCATATATATACAAAAATTGCAAAAACAAACAAACAACCACAGATCAATAACTAGTAGTTTATTAAATTGGAAGAAATAAATGTTTGACATTCTTAAATAATACAACGATGCAGAACCAAAATACTATTATTGATTTATGTCATCAGTTGGAGCCACATCTCCTGGCCCTCAATAGGAATCCCACTTCAATAACACCAATAGTCTAAATCATCCATGCAGTACTCCATTTAGTGGCCAAAGGGTAATTCCAATACAGGGTTGCAGTATTTGGTGCAATGTCACACACGTTTTGCAGTGTTGTGCTACAAGAAGTTCTCTCTTCAATAATAATGTTGGAGGGTGAATTTTTACCTGCATAGCTATCCAAGGACACACCTATCACCTGCACGACATGACCCCTGTGTAGGCCCTGCTGTTTAGAAGTTACAGGCCTCAGTTACGTTGCCCTGAGCACTGCCATTTTCTCTTTGCTTAAGCAGAAGCAGAAAGCAGGTCTGACCCAAGCTTCACCCTGCTGCTCTTGTCTGCAAGGACCCGCACCCCTACCAGGCCCCACCTCATTGTATATTTCCCACAAGCTGTAGAAGTCAAGTTCCTCAATAAATCTTGCAACATACCCCACGTCCCCCACCTAAGCCATGAATAGAATAAGGGAAGCTCGCACAGCAACTACGTCAAGCAAGATATCCGAGAAACTGAGGATAATTGTGGCGAAATATTATCGCAAACTGCCTGATTGCCACATGAATAGAACCCTTCGAAGCAACAATACACATTTCTGATTAATGACAAACTTCCAGTCAGAATGGCAGGAACTCAGTCTAGGCTAACGTATGTGCCACACAATTACGAGAAGGTAGTCACATTTACACCAATGATGGGAAAGTCACCAGACAGGGGCGTGAGAGGTGACAGAAGGATATGTGGTTCGAGGTGACGTGATATAGCGTGACCATAGGCCCCTCACCCCTGAACAATATAAAAGGCTGGTCCGCCAGATTATCGTTGAACTACTCCGCGTCTGCACTTGAGTGTCTGACAGGAGTTTTTCCCAGGGGTTACTCGAGATAGCCCTTGTTTTATGTACTTAGGTTTCATGTACTTAGATTCTGCTCCTCCATTGTATATTCTGCTGTTATGAAATGCTTTTTCCTCTTTACATTTAAAGTTATATCACGCTATTTGAAATGTTATGTTTTCTCTGACATTGTTTTATCTCCACTGCATTTAGGGTGTTTAAATTTGTACTTTCAGGATATCATACATGCAGTGGTGAGTGAGTGTGCCCAATAATATGTGCTTAACCTTTTCTACGCAATCAGCCTCAAAGCTCAAAAGTGTACTTAAAGCAAAGCCTCTCTCATAGCAGCTCTAACCTGTACTTTGTAAAACTCAAACTGGCCCATGTGACTTTCAAGAGAATGCTGGGTACAGGGCCAAGTACTACGTGGCTATTGTGCTATCATTGATTATTTCTAGAAGCTGTGTCTTCTAATAAATTGTACAACTCTCAAGCTTCAGTCTCCAAGGCTCATATATATGTTTTTTCCTGTTTTTAGAGCAAGCGTTCCAGGAGCACCGGTTACAAATTAAGGTGTGCCATTTCCCTTAGTTCTCTCTCACGGTCTCCCCAGCGCGGCTTCTGAGCAGCTGCTCTGAGTCCCCTGGCCCCCCCTTGCCCTAATTAATCATCCCCTCCGACATTTTGGTGACCTCGGACGCGATAATAAGGAGTTAAACTGACGGGATGCAGCTGGTTCCTGAAGAGGAAGTACTAAACTGCTAGACGATCCTGCGCAACCGTCCTGCTGAACCATTGTGAGGAGACCTCAGCGCTGAGGGGTAAGCATACATATTATTGTGTCTGCCTGCCGCTGCGCTGTCTCTCTCTTGGGTGCGGCCGAATGGTGTTCAGTGTTGTAGTGCAGCAGTGCTTCTGCCAATGGTCCAGGCTTCCTGTCTGTTAACCTTGTTATATGATTCCACGCAGAGGAAGGGATTGTGTGCCATGTGGAGACTGAACTTGACGGTTAGGTGATTAGTGAAATTCATGAATTTCCTCTTTGCTTTGTGAATAGTCGCATGTTATTGCTAAGCCTCGTGTAAATACAAAGTAGGATTGTGTTTGTCATCCTTATTTTTAGCTCATTTATTTAGCGGTTAAAGGGAGCCCCTGTTGCATATAGAATACAGGGAAGGAGAGCCGCACGTGGCAGGTCTCTCAGCTTATGGTGGAGCCTCCTCTCACAGGGGGAGGGCCTTTGATACACCTACAATAGGGTATCAAGGAAGAGAAGGTGAAGTATACATCCTTCTGCTTAAAGGGAACCTCTGAAGTTACAGGGAAGGAGAGCCGCACGTGGCAGGCCTCTCAGCTTATGGTGGAGCCTCCTCTCACAGGGGGAGGGCCTTTGATACACCTACAATAGGGTGTCAAGGAAGAGTGAAGGTGAATTATAAGCATCCTTATTTCTGGAAACCCTACAGGGACTTACCCTGTCCCAATTAGTCAAAGGCCCCACCCACAAAGCAGGTCACACACTTGATCTCATTTTCACAAACCATCCAGGTATTTCTACCCTTCCTACCGTCCCCCTTACTTGGTCAGATCATTTTCTTCTTCCCTTTGTGATCACCATTCCACCCCTTCCACCTCCCTCTTCCCTCAACAGAGACAGCGGTCGCAAATGGACCAATGTCACCTGTGAGTCCATTGACTCCTGTTTTCAGTTTCATTTTAATCAGGCGGAAGATCTTGACAAGGAAACGGTAAGATATAATGCCGCCCTTACCTCCGCTCTGGATGCCATTGCCCCTCTTGCCCCTCTGGCATCCTCCAGATCTCGCCCCTCTGCTCCTTGGTTTTCCCCCATGTTGAGGGAAGAAAAGAGTAAGTGCAAGCAGATGGAACGCAAATGGCGCCAGGACTACGACCCATTGGCTAAATTAGCCTATAAATCGGCCCTAAATAAATTTCAAAAACTTAAACGCTCTGCTATGAGAGCTTATTTTTCTAATCTCATCCATCGGGCGCAGAATTCCTCCAAAACTCTCTTCACTATTGTGAAAGATTTCTTGAACCCTCCTGCCTTGAAAACCCAATGCGTCCCCACTCAAGACCTGTGCAATGGACTTTCTGACTTCTTTCAGGATAAAATTGTCAAACTTTCTTCTTCCTTTGACTCTGTTTCTCCCAACTCACCATTTGTTGTTCTACAGCCCTCTCATTGCTTTTTTAACTCTTTCTGTGAACTTACTCACGATTCTGCTTTGTCGCTACTCCATAAAGTCAAGTCTGGCTCGCCTTTAGACCCAGTCCCTGCTAAGGTAATGGGCAATCTTGCCCCTGTTTTAATTAATCCTCTCCTCTCCATCTGGAATTCCTCTTTGACCCAAGGCCAATTTCCCTCAGTTTGGAAACATGCTAGGCTACTTCCTATTCTGAAGAAACCTGATGCTGACCCCTCACAATTTTGCAACTATCGTCCCATTTCGCTTCTCCCTAAACCTGCTAAGGTGCTGGAGAAAGTGGTTCAGAAACAACTGGATCAGTACCTAGATACAAATAAGCTGCTGCATGACTCGCAGTCCGGCTTTAGAACCGGCTACAGCACCGAGACTGCGCTGTTGGAAGTGTCCGAGATAATCAGGGAATCAGTGGATAGGGGCGAGGAGGCCATGTTGGCTCTCCTCGACCTATCCGCTGCATTTGACACTGTATCCCATGGTATACTCACAGCCCGGCTACAACAGCTGGGGATTGGTGGCAATGCTTTGGCATGGATCAAATCCTTTCTGGCCAGTCGGTCCCAAAGGGTACTGCTGCACCCATTTGAATCAGAAGAAAAACCCCTCCTGTGTGGTGTGCCTCAGGGCTCCGCCGGGGGCCCTCTACTGTTTAATGTTTATCTGGCCCCGCTTGCCAAGATAGTTGAGTCATGGGGTGTCAGCGTGGTCTCTTATGCTGATGATACTCAGCTTGTGTTTTCATTTAGAGACCACTCTGACTCCCTCTTCTCCAACTTTCGAAACTGCCTTGGCAACATTTGCTCATGGATGGCTGCCAATCATCTTGCTTTAAACACTGACAAAACTGAGGTCCTCTTTTTTAGTCGGAAATGTACACCCCCCGCAACTTTATGGTGGCCTACCGTCCTCAATCCTCCTCCCATACCAGCGAAGTCTGCTCGTAACCTTGGTTTTGTATTTGACAACACCTTGTCCGGCAAAGCCCAGGTCAATAAAGTTACAGCGGCCTGTTTTAATAAGCTGCGTATGATTAGGAAGATTTTTCCTTTCCTCCCCCTGACTTCCCGTAAAACGGTGGTCCACGCACTTATTACGGCACATCTCGATTATGCCAATAGCCTATATGCCGGTGCCCCCCAATATCTTATAGACCGACTACAAATCATTCAGAACGCGGCAGCAAGGCTCATTGGAAACATTCCTGCCCGCAACTCGGTCAGAGCATTCCGAGACGAGCTACATTGGCTCCCCATTGCCCGTCGCATTGACTTCAAAGTTCTGGTCCTTGCTTTTCGGGCAATTAATGGAACCGGCCCGGTCTATCTGAGAAAAAGGCTCAAATTATCATCCTCAGTAAGACACCTGAGATCTAACAGCCTACGTCTGCTGAATGTCCCCAGATTCAGGCTCTCCCGAAGTGGCGGCAGAACCTTCACCGTCACAGCCGCCAAGCTCTGGAATAGCCTTCCTCTAGATCTTAGGTTCATCGAGTCTGAGCAAGTCTTCCGCCGCAAGTTAAAAACCTGGCTGTTTGCCAAACGCTAATCTTATACCTGTAGCCCTTGGTTTGCCATTCGACTGGACATGTACTTGGCTTTCTTCTCGTGTGATTACCTGTAATCTTAGCGCCGGGACACCCCCGTTGGAGGTAGCCGCGCGCTCTATAAGCTTCATAAATAAATAAATAAATAAATTATACATCTTACTGCTTAAAGGGAACCTCTGAAGTTACAGGGAAGGAAGAGTTGCGTCTGGCATCTTTTCGATATATTCGTGCAAGTGATCCTCTGTTAGGAGCGACAGAGACGAGGAAATCTCTCATGTCAGTAGTCCATGAGAAAGAAGGAATTTCAGCAGGTCCGATTAGCTACCGTGACCTTTGATCTTTCCTTAATCTAGCGGTGATATCCCCTGTTGTATGTCCAGGGAAGAGTTCTGTGCGGGACTAGCAAGTTTATTTACTCATATTGTAGGCATTATATTTTCGCCAAGCTAAACGTGGTTTGTTAATTATTGTTGGTGCACCCCATATGTATAAAGAATACTCTAGCACACTCTAGTGGCCATAGAGCGTGATTTATGTAAAATAATTGTTGAAGTGTTTAATGGTGAATGTATTTAGGTTCATAGAACAAGAACACTTGTGTGATCCTTACTGTTTTCATGGTCTCTTTTGTTAGGAGTCACTGGTTGGCACAGAGGCTGACCGTAGCAAAAGTATACTATTGATATATATATATGCTGCTAATATATTTTGTGGCCATCATTTGAAAACTGGGTTATGTTTTTAGCGAGATCCAATAACTAGGGAGATTGTAAATGTATTTTTGTGTATCCCATGTATGTTGATCTGCCACTGACTAACTGAAGAAAGTTTATAAGCTACAGCATTTCAAGCGCCACGGCTGTCACACTGACATATTGTTTCCTTTTCTTCTTGCTGCTGCTCCCCTGTGTGCCCACCTGGCAATACAGGATTTCCCCTTCCCTCCACAAAGCACTGCAGGCTTTACGAGGGAAGTCTCAGGGAAGTGCTCTGCGTTATTTTTACTACAGATCGTTTAGACTAAATAAGAATGTTTCTTTTTTTAACTGCATTCCACGCTAATGAATAGGTTACATGAGTGTAGGAGGTAATCAGTCATCACAGAAGCATCGTGCTTGTGGTAAACTGCCCCACTCCCGAAAACAACTGACAGGAAGTCAGCCAGATGTCCGGTACATACATGAGCTATAGTGGACAACAAATAGTTGAGGTAGTTCTACACATATTAGACAATAAAATTGTATCAGTGCAGAACGTGAGCGAACAAACTCATAGAAAATATAACAGAAGCGAAATTTCCCTAATATCTAGAGCGTGGGACTTATTGGGAATCCCACTCACACAGGGTACTGAGATAAGGGCATCTACATTGCATCTAGTGAAAGTATGCCTCCCAGTGCCAACCTATACATCCCTCACTGATAACACACAACTTACACTTCAGTCAGTAGGTAGTGTAGTAAGTAGCGAAAAGCCCTGATACTGCTCACCAGTGTTCACTCACACCGCCTTCTCCAAGCACCAGCTGCCCGGAGGGGCAGGGAGATTCACAGGATACCCTCACTCTACTAGGCAGTGAGCATCACGCCCACGTGTTACATGACCAGCTGCAGAGCAGCCATCACCAAGACTCACGGGACTGTTACAAAGACACCCTTCCACGACGCATTATCCAGAAATGTGGGCATATTTACTAAACAGCATTTTAAAAGGAGATTGGTTTCGCCACATTCACTGCCACAGATAGCCCACCTCAAAGAAAACTCGACTCTAGGAGATGAGCAGACAGCCCAGACAAAACACAAGACTACAGATCACAGTACACATAGTGAACGGCTGTATTGTTGCCCTTTCTGAAGGTACAGCAACATCCCCTGAGTCTGTCTCACCCCTGACATGTACAGTCATTTTGACACTAATCTCAGCCCTAGGAATTGACGTAACATCCTTGCAGCAGGTAAGGCTGACAATAACACCCGGTGGCGTTACACTCTTACCCCTGCTTACACTCAATACAGGAGAATAATGTCAACACCCACAGCACATCCACCAGCCTATGACGCAGATGACATTAATTTGGGACGAGGTATAAAGACTGACATAGAACTCTTATCAGATGTCCAGGCAGTCGTAGCCCATGACGATGCCTTAGCCCCAGACATCCCAGACAATTCACGAGATAGTACACCAGAGAGTACATCGGGTCAGCTATCCCTAAGCTCCCAAAGCCCAGTACTGCAGGATGCAGCATCAAGAATGCCAGGTCAAATTGACACACTATTGATAGTAAAAATGAGACGTATCCAACTCTGCAGCCCCCAGCAGGAAGAAAACAAAGAGAGCCATGAGGCCTCGGGTGGTTCGCAGCACAGCTCCCACATGTCACTCCCCAGACCTGACCGCCCAGCACCTACATCCCTCACTGAGAATGACGATACTCCAAGAACAAGAACTAGACATTATGGCCCATTCCGATTCCCGAGCCACCAACATTGCAATACACAGAGTCAGTATAATGAGTGGCAGCCCCTTAACACAGGTCCTAATAGAGAGGAAAAGAACCTGCTACAGTTCAATGATGTAAAGAGAGACAGCGAACAGTATCCCTCTGAGGTAGTAACTGAGGGAGACATTAGCAGGACTAGGGCAGAAAGTGACATACGCCAAAGAACAGGTAAAGAAGAAGAGGACATGTCACACAAACAGTACTTGAGAAGCCCCATAGAAAATACAGCAGCACTCCAGCGCCTTGCATTATACCTAGCCAGTATGGGGGATAGAATGACTGAGCATATGGGTGCAAAGAAACGACCAGCACCAAATCAAGTAGCTAGCAGTGTGAAGGAGGTAGAGCCACACAGTGGTGGGGTCCCAACTATCATGCCACAGCAAGGGCCATGGATAGACTTGCATCAGGAAGCACAAAGTGCAGCCCCACCACAGAGCAACATGGCAGTCTCTCTCTTAGCCAACTTAAGTGTACCCCAAGCTCCGTCTGCAGTCATAAATTATAACACTCAGGTGACACGACAACATACGCCTATACCTCAGGCATCACATCTAGTAGTTACACCACATAGACTAATGACACCACAGCTAGAGCAAGACTATTTGGATCTGCCAAAATTGTTCGAACAGGCAGAAAAGAGGAGAAGGCAGAGAAGAAGAGAGATAGAATGTGTTACTATGTTAGGTAACGAAGGGCGACCTGAGAACATCCCACAGGAATATGATGTATCAGGTACAACACGCCTGCGTACAGCAAGATCTAGAGAACTGAACAACATTGCCCTTTACAGGCCAAGACAGCCATTGACCAATGGCCTGACGCCAAATGAGATAGTAATACTTGGAGAAGGGAGTGACCTTTATGTCATTCCATTCTCAGATAACTTGGCAGACTGGACAAAGGCTAATGCATTTCAAGAGAATGTCTGGCCCCGAGAAGGATCTTTTGAGCCAGAGCAAATGGCCACTGCAGAAGAATGCATCTTGCAGGAAGCAGGAGATGATGATTGGAACTACACCTACATGCGCCAAGGCCTAAGGGTCTGGAAGAAATACGCACGCAGGTATGAGAACACAAGACCGACAGGGGTAACACACCAGCTGCCCCTGCCGTCCGAAGAGGTCAATGACCCCTCTTCCTCAGTCACTTGGTCCCTAACGGACAAAGAAAAACTGAAGAAAGAACTCCCACCCCTCACAGAGGGTGCGGGAAAATGGATAGAAGCCTTTGAAAATGACACTACAGGTGTGTCATCGACTATTTGGGACATGAGAAGCCTACTCACATCCCTGATTGGAAAGGATGCAGAGGATATGTTTTCACGCATAGACACAAGGCTATCCACCACTAATTCAGAATTAGAAGGTGATCCTTTCAATAAAATAAGATCAGCGCTATGGAACGAACTGCGCCAGAAGTTTCCAGATGTCTCAGACATCGGATCTCTAATGTCACAAATAAGGCAATCAGCTATTGAGAACACAGCTGCGGAATTAGAACAGCAGAAAGTAAAGAAAAGAAAGACTCTTGATGATGCAGTTAGGCTAGCTTCACCAGTGAGTCAAGCGACTACTGTCACTAATGTTTCACAAAGTGCCTTAAATGTGCCAGGAGGTAAAAGACAGGTAACAACACATCAGATACAACAGCTACCTCAGCAACACATGCCTGAGTACCAAATGGTGCCCCAGACTCAAGCTCCTGTATCACAGGGAACTACAGTACTGCCCCCCATCAATTCGGTTTCACAGGGCACCATCCAGCAGCACAAGGCTGGAAGCAATTCAAGTTAGGATGAGCCCACAGCCAACTCTAGTGTTTCCCTTATTGACATTAGAGAGGACCCCATTGTGAATGTCAGGATTAATAACATGTATAGTTTTTTGATTGACACAGGTGCCACATTCTCCTGTATCAAGGAGAGGGCACTGCCCATCTCCAACCAGAGCGCAGACACACTAGATTTCTCTGGGGCGATATTATGGGTCCCTTTCACAGAGTTAGTACAAATAGAAGTATTCAACAGCGTCTACTTTATACACCACAGTCCACATGGTCTGATGGCCAAATTAAATATGAGAGTATGTTTCAATGAAAATGGCACAATGCCCTTTACGGTTCCCAAATGCACGCAGACTGTCAATTTTATGTTTGCATTTTCTATATAGAAATAGATAGTTATGTTATGTGAATGGTCACATATAATTCACACACACACTGTAAATTTCACCTAATAATGCAAGACTGAGCAACTAAATAGAATGATTCACTCCCACGTCCCAGCTGACACAGGCCCAAGCCAGAGATAAAACGATGGAATGGAATGCACACTAGTTGCACCACACTTCTTTTCAGATAAATAAATATCACGAGTTACGAGATCATGTGCTGCTAGAGCATTTCATCCTTCTAAGGTGGATTCAGAGAATACCTTGAGTTGGAATACAATAAAGATCTGCTGTTTATTACCAAAACACCATTGTGAGTGAACATGTGCATTACAAATAAGCCATCTTTATTTTATAATACAACACGTATATTTTGCATTTTGCAAATAGAGACAACACATGTTTTCAGATATTATAAAATGTAGACAAATTAATAGAGTTTCTTTTTATTTTTGGGCCATGTTCACAAGTAGCGTTCCTGGCCAGACTGCATATTCTGGGCGTAGAGCCAAAACAGGAAACAGGCTTCCTGTAGTTGGCAGCAAACAATAAGAAGAGATAAGGAATACGTTTCCAGATATGCACCGCTGTGTACAGCTATTACTTCACACATGCCCAGTGCTAGGGAAAAGCAAATTAATGCAGAAACACAGTAGATTTCAATGTTAAAAGTACGAATGCAGGGAATAAGCAATGCTCAGCACTATGATTTCATTGTACAGCTGCACCTTAGAGAAATACAGGGAAGTGCCCCACCTGAAGGAAAAGAGCTGTGGAAGAAGAGGGGAGTACAGAGGAATAAGATTTTATTTGTTTAAATTTTCAGGCACACAAGGATAGGAAGGCTTTTTACAAATAGCACTCACTCAGTTACACCTTCCTACACATGTCCCTCGTGATATCATGTCCACTACTTTGCAGACAGAGTGGTTCATTCCCAATGCACATGAACAGGTACAACTCTTTGTGTCCTTTTAGAGTCCTTTTTAGAGAGACAGATGCCTAAGATGAAGACACATCATGTTAGTGGTGTGCCCTTTTTCACGGTGGATTTGAGTTGGACCGTGTGTCCATTGTGATGCGAAGGCCGCAACTACATTCCTGCTTTGTGAGGTCATGTGTCACTGAGGATTACTGGATGCCATTCGCAAGTGACTCGCAGTGACAGTGGCGGTCATAGTACCCAATTGGAAGGTAATGGCTACATTGCTTTTCCGTTGCTCTGTTTACACTAAGGAACACTCCCAGCTCTGATCATCACATCAAGTCTCACCGGCTTGTCATTGACAGATCAATGTATGTGGTTGTTCTCTCCGCAAGACTTAAAAAGAAGTCACTGGGCCCTCTTCTGATATTGTAAGCGATGAATTGTTCATTTATGTGCACTAATGCGTGCTCCAAAGTTCTTTTTCATTCAGATATCAAAGACAAAGACAAGCGTCCTATCCCTTATGAACTTCCGCCTATCTGCTTTGGGACACACATCTTTTTATGAAGCAGTTCGGAAGTGGAGAAACTCAATTCAATGAACACTTGCAAATGGACTTTTTGAGGTTCCACCCGTCACCGTCCAAGATCTGAGCATTGACAGCAAAGAAGACATCATGTGCCAGTTAACGATCCAAAATCAAGGAAGTGGAGATCGTATGATGGCCTACGGACTGAGACGCAGCAACAGAACAACCCTCCATGTCAAGCTTTCAATTAAAAAGATATGTACAGCTATTATTTTCTTTTATGTTTGTAGCTGCAGTAACAGCATTTCACTGGTTAGCAGTGCGATCAGAGAGAGAGAGAGGAGCTACTAGTAATATTAAATTTGTCACGACCACAGAGCTACCCATGCCTAAGACACTTCCTGATAACGAGCAAACTGGGAAAAGCACCAGTAGTAGCTATGACACCTCTGTGCCTGTCTTGACACCTTCTGTACCCCATGCTGACCCTACAGGAAGGGACTTGGCACTCGATATCATCTTGACCCCCACTGTGCCAGGTACACCAAGACGATCCCGTCAAAATAAAAGAAGTGTTAGACATAGAATGAATGGCGAGATAGTGCCAGTTAGATATACATCGTGTATCCAACGTAAGCAAGAATAGGCTTTGCGAATTCCAGACTGGAAAAGACAGTTGTGTACACCTTCGACCAGCACTCTATGCCTGATTCCCACTCCCAGCGCCCTAGTGATAGAGCAGAGGATTATGGTATATACAATGTTCTATTAGATAACATGTGGTATAGACACATGAGGGAGGTTTGGAGAAAGGTCACAAATGAGTCCTGCTTTGTATGTTCACACATTCCTCACGCTGTAGGCGCAGATGAATTGTACTTTACGTAAAGTAGTCTCACCACCCGCAGCCAAATGTCTTTTACACCTATTCCTTTGCCGCATACATGGTCAGATAGAGCTCGACTCAGCCAAAGTGGATGATGCATTTGTAAATACCACAGAGTGGGATGACTAGTATGTAACATTTAGGGTGATCACTAATACATTGGAAATTGAAAGGAGAATGGAGGTTTACCGTGATATGAAAGTACCTGCCGACATAATGCAGATTTGGGAACATCACTATAAGAAACTAGGGTACTTCACCTTCCCAACACCCACATCCGAATGCCACTCACCTGAACATCACCAATGTAACCACACCCATGACACATGCCCTTGTCAGTGGAGACCTATTCTACACCTGAAGGCCAGCATTTATTTCAATATCAAATGGAATGGTCCACATGACTTGATATGTAAAGCAGCCTCCTTAGGTAGCACAACTGTAGGACAAGAGCACAAATATAATTTAAATGAGGAGATAGAGAGGGAGTGTGCTGAGATATGGGGTAGGGAAACTAGAGGATACACATCCAGTGAAGGTACACCATACACACAGAAAAGAGCATACAAGCTAAAAGCCTCCTCTCCTTTGCTTCCTAGGTAATGGGACGGTACCTGTGGGCAGGAATGCCAATTGCAAGAGCACTAGATTTAATTTGGACATGAAGTACGGCACATCCATCCTCATTGGTATCTACGGATCTGCGGAGAAAATATGTATCTGCAGTTGCCTCCCCAATGGCAAGGACTTTGTTCTATCGTGACGATGCGGATAATGGCATCTCGTCGTCCCAGCAACGAACATTTCCCACATCCATACACACCCAATGGCAGGTGATGTCACCCTGCTCCACCACCGAAAAAGAGAAGTCAAAAAGTACTCCTCAGATGACACATTCCATGAGATTCCGGAAGATTTCGACGATGCTGAACTTTACCTTGGGGGAGTTATCCCCATGTTCCAGACCAAAAACAATGCCTGATGGCTCCAAGTAACGAGATATGAACTGATGCAGCTTGTTAACAACACCCGTGATGGGTTCAACGCCGTGAAAGAAGAACTACGACCTTTGAGACTCGTGGTTCTGAAACAACGCTATGTTTTAGACCAGTTAATTGCGATGACTAGTGGTGGGTGCGCCAGGATGGGGAAGGTCGTTCTGCTGTGCCTTGATATTGGCCGATGATGCGGATAACAGAACACTTACAAAGGCCATTGGGGATTTGGACAATTTGGGACAACAGATGCCTGAGGATGGAAGTGCAAAAGCAGATGTTTTAAGTAATTGGTCCAACTTGGACTGGACGCCTTTATGGCTATCTGCAGTACTAAAATTTATAATGCCTATATTATGTGTGCTTGTAGTTGTGTATTTCGGAACACAGATTATGTTGCATTATGTTAGAAAAATAAGGTCTAAAAGAGTTGAGATGAACTACACAGATGTGAACACAGGTATGCACAGGGGACAAGGGGAAGATGTGGAGATAGCAGTGTTGAACATAGAGCGTACTGTCCCCGACCCTCACTTAGAGCAGGTTCCTTCTGAAAGTCAGTACCAGTCCCCAGTACATGGTGGCCCACCACTTCTCTCAGGGAGAGACTTGGTACGTCCCTATGAGACAAATGTGTAAGAGATTAGGAGGACCAGGTGAGGATTTAGGAGCTACTTCTTTATAACTCGCCCTGGCCACTTCCCCCATCTCCAGCTAAGTATGCAGTTAGTATGATGTTCGAGATGTTGATTGGTTCAATAATTTGAACCAGAGGGGGGAATGTTGGAGGGTGAATTTTTACCTGCATAGCTATCCAAGGACACACCTATCACCTGCACGACATGACCCCTGTGTAGGCCCTGCTGTTTAGAAGTTACAGGCCTCAGTTACGTTGCCCTGAGCACTGCCATTTTCTCTTTGCTTAAGCAGAAGCAGAAAGCAGGTCTGACCCAAGCTTCACCCTGCTGCTCTTGTCTGCAAGGACCCGCACCCCTACCAGGCCCCACCTCATTGTATATTTCCCACAAGCTGTAGAAGTCAAGTTCCTCAATAAATCTTGCAACATACCCCACGTCCCCCACCTAAGCCATGAATAGAATAAGGGAAGCTCGCACAGCAACTACGTCAAGCAAGATATCCGAGAAACTGAGGATAATTGTGGCGAAATATTATCGCAAACTGCCTGATTGCCACATGAATAGAACCCTTCGAAGCAACAATACACATTTCTGATTAATGACAAACTTCCAGTCAGAATGGCAGGAACTCAGTCTAGGCTAACGTATGTGCCACACAATTACGAGAAGGTAGTCACATTTACACCAATGATGGGAAAGTCACCAGACAGGGGCGTGAGAGGTGACAGAAGGATATGTGGTTCGAGGTGACGTGATATAGCGTGACCATAGGCCCCTCACCCCTGAACAATATAAAAGGCTGGTCCGCCAGATTATCGTTGAACTACTCCGCGTCTGCACTTGAGTGTCTGACAGGAGTTTTTCCCAGGGGTTACTCGAGATAGCCCTTGTTTTATGTACTTAGGTTTCATGTACTTAGATTCTGCTCCTCCATTGTATATTCTGCTGTTATGAAATGCTTTTTCCTCTTTACATTTAAAGTTATATTACGCTATTTGAAATGTTATGTTTTCTCTGACATTGTTTTATCTCCACTGCATTTAGGGTGTTTAAATTTGTACTTTCAGGATATCATACATGCAGTGGTGAGTGAGTGTGCCCAATAATATGTGCTTAACCTTTTCTACGCAATCAGCCTCAAAGCTCAAAAGTGTACTTAAAGCAAAGCCTCTCTCATAGCAGCTCTAACCTGTACTTTGTAAAACTCAAACTGGCCCATGTGACTTTCAAGAGAATGCTGGGTACAGGGCCAAGTACTACGTGGTTATTGTGCTATCATTGATTATTTCTAGAAGCTGTGTCTTCTAATAAATTGTACAACTCTCAAGCTTCAGTCTCCAAGGCTCATATATATGTTTTTTCCTGTTTTTAGAGCAAGCGTTCCAGGAGCACCGGTTACAAATTAAGGTGTGCCATTTCCCTTAGTTCTCTCTCACGGTCTCCCCAGCGCGGCTTCTGAGCAGCTGCTCTGAGTCCCCTGGCCCCCCCTTGCCCTAATTAATCATCCCCTCCGACAATAATACACATCAACAGCCTCAGACACAACACAAAATTAGATTTTTGCAAATGTGAAGGGAGATTAGTATGCTTTCTATCGACTACCATGTGTGGTTAGAGCAATATTGGGTCAACTGACAAAATATCGATAGCAAAAATATAGATGACAAAAATAAAATGAAAAAATATAGAGTGCAAAAATATTGACTCCCTATACTTAAACAGGTAAGTACAAAAATATTGAATCAAAAATATCGAAGTTAAAAATATAGATGTAAAAAATATTGATTTAAAAATATAAATAAAATAAATAATATATATTAAATATGTATAATATTATGTTTACGAGAATAAATTAAATTTAATATACATTTTAACTAAATATAAAAAAGAAACTCAATTTTAAAAAATATAAACACACAAACATAATAATTTATACATATACATCTATACTTTAAAATAACGTATTAACTTTATCTTTATTCAATTTTTAAACTTTTAAATAATATAAAACTAAGATATATACATATATCAATAAATTGAAATAAAAGAAATTCTATAATTAATTAAAACAATAAACTATTAAAAAAATGAAAATGTACGTTTCACAATACAAAAAATACAACAGTAGGGAAAATGTTGCATAGCAGAATAATTACATTTACTATTCCAACTCCAGTGAATACAACAGTAGGTAAAGTGTTGGATAGCGGATGGGTAAAAATTACTATTCCCACTCCAAAGAGCACAACAGTACGGAAAGTGTTGGATAGCGGAGGGGTAAAATGTACTACTTTCACTCCAGTAAGTGCAAAAATAGGGTAAATGTTGCGCAGCGGAGGGGCAAAAATGACTATTCCCACTCCAAAGAGTGCAACAGTAGGGAAAGTGTTGGATAGCAGAGGGGTAAAAACTACTATTCCCACTCCAGTGATTGCAACAGTAGGAAAGTGCTGGATAGCGAAGGGGTAAAAATTACTATTCCCACCCCAGTGAGTACAACAGTTGGGAAAGTGCTGGATAGCGGAGGGGTAAAAATTACTATTCCCACTCCAGTGAGTGCAACAGTAGGGAAAGGGCTGGATAGTGGATGGGTAAAAATTACTATTCTCACTCTAGTGAGTTCAACAGTAGGGAAAGTGCTGGATAGCGGAGGGCTAAAATTTACTATTCCCACTCCAGTGAGTGCAATTGCGGGGAATGTTTTGGATAGCGTAGGGGTAGAAATTACTATCCCCACTCCAGTGAGTGCAATAGTAGGGAAAGTGCTTGATATCGGAGGGGAAAAAATTACTATTTCCACTCCAATGAGTGCAACAGTAGGGAAAGTGCTGGATAGCGGCTGGGTAACAATTACTGTTCCCACTCCAGTGACTGCAACAGTAGGGAAAGGTATTTGGTGGCATTTAGGCAATATGTGTGCCATCGATTGCTCTAACCACATGTAGTAGGCGACCCAAAGCATAAATATCTCCCTTCACATTGGCAACATCCTCATTTGTAGGAAACTGAATGAGCTGTTGATGTGTCTCATTATTGAAGAAAGAACATCTTGTAACATACCACTGAAAGCTGGTTGTGACATTCCGCCAGGTACTGCCACAGCATATTAAAATGATCCTGTGGCCTCAAAATGAAATACTGCTATTATTTTGACTATTGGTGTAATTGTTGTGGTATTCCTATTGTGAAGCAGAAAATCTCGTTCCAGCTGATGACATAAATCAAGAATTGTTTGCCTATTCAATCTGAATTTTATAATAATATCCCATTCTGCCATATTGGCAAGGTTTGGAAATGGTCTGAACAATTGAGGCTGCCGTCTTCTCATTCTCCCTGGGTTCATATGTCTGCATTTAAAACATTAAACATATTGTAAATGTTTGCTTAACAAATATCATAATCCCGACCACAGAAACGCCATCCTGAAGGGATTATGAGGCCTTTCCAACTGACCAATGGGCACCTTGAGCCTTTCGGAACTGTGTAAGATTCCCTGGCTGGTTTAAACTCTGACCACCGTCGTCATAATACCGCGGTCGGACTGTAAATCTACAATGTTGGTTGGAAAGCGGAGTCTTTCTGACCAACATTGTGCTAAGGCCCTTTATGTTTTAAATTCATTCATAAATAATACATTATAAATGTATTATTTACACAACTCTGTTTTTATTCGTCATCAACAATACCGTCAACAGTGGTATAAACAACAGAGCATAAATATTGCATCTAACCACATAAACACACTACATTATATGTTTTTTAAAAACAATATAACAGCATTAGCATTTTCTGTATGTAAACAAAATAGCCACCATTTCGAGTGGTGGTGACGCATTTAACATTCACAAATATGCCATTTCACAATCTAAAATGGTGGGCCCTGACCTCGCCGTCAGGACATTCTCTTTTAGATTGCTGTGGCAGAAGTTGACTGGGTAGTGGGTGTGATACTCTATGACGGAGACACACTCTATAGCTAACATGTGTGATAGCAACATACAAAAGCCAATGGATGTGCCCATCTCCATTGATAACTGCGTACATCGTATACATGTATGCTGCGTTTCAGTAAAAGCTCAATTGCCTCCTAACACTGCAGCCAACAACACCTCCTCAACATTTGCTTCTATCTCCGAACTCTGGGAGCTATGATGCTCCAGAAAGCAGGTATAAGATCTCCAGTCTTCTTGCCAGAGGAACTGGATTTTCTGGCTACGAAGGTCCTGTCCCAGTACAGCCAGCTGTACGGCACACCAGAGGAACAGGTACATGTTGAAAATGAATATGTAATTCTGACTAACTGTTATTTATTAAAAACATAGGCTAGACTGTCCCTTTTAGTTTCCGAGTGAAGTGTAGGGATTAAAGTGACTTTTTTTTTTAATTATCTAGAACTATGATGGTATTTTCAAAAACATTATGATTACAGAGCACCACAACGTTAGTATGTGTTGTGTGTTTGAGGCCCTTTATTTTATTTGGTGTGTATTGCTATGTATATCTAAGTGAATTTGATGAATGTATGTGATAAAATTAACATTTTAATTTAGAAAACACATCATATTTTTAATACAACGCGCACACACACACATATGTATATAAATATATATATAGTCCCACAAAGCACCCAAATGCAGCGCGCACTCCCGGTCAGCTCACTCCAAGTATGGGAAAATACAGGTGCAACCAGCGTCAGCAGAGCCTGACGCGTTTCAGGCATGCATCCCATCCTCAAAGGCTTTTCTGCTACTGAATGAATTTATTATAGCAGTCAATTCAATAAAATGTCAATCCATTTATCACGGTTGTACCTGCACACTTCCTCGCCATTCAAATATTGAGCCAGGCTGCTCCAATCCATCGATAATCACACCAGCAGTGGAATCGCTTGATATTGCGGCGGTGCACCCCCGGCTGGGTCGCTGTTTCATATATCGTTCCACAAAGCACCCAAATGCAGCGCGCACTCCCAGTCAGCTTATTCCAAGTATGGGAAGATACAGGTGAAACCAGAGTCAGCAGAGCCTGACGCATTTCGGACATGCACCCCATCCTCAAATGCTTTTCTGCTACTGAATGACTGCCAACATAAGGCTTACCGGTGTTTGTCCCACATTTATTACGTAATCACATTCAATTCCACATAAGTAAATCACAATGAATTCTGGAACCGGCAGTCTTTTTCACAAAACATCCCAAGTGGGCTGATGGTAGTCAATTCAATAAAATGTCAATCCTTTTATCACGGGTGTACCTGCACACTTCCTACCCGTTCAAATACTGAGCCAGGCTGCTCCAATCCATCGACAGTCACACCAGCAGTGAAACTGCTTGATAACGCGGCGATGCGGCCCCGGCCGGGTCGGCCGTTTCATATATAGTTCCACAAAGCACACAAATGCAGCGTGCACTCTCAGTCAGCTCACTCCAAGTATGGGAAGATACCAGTGCAACCAGCGTCAGCAGAGCCTGACGCGTTTCGGGCATGCGTCCTTCCTCAAAGGCTTTTCTGCTACTGAATGACTGACAACATAAGGCTTACCGGTGTTTGTCCCATCTTTATTATGTAATCACATTCAATTCCACATAGGTAAATCACAATGAATTCTGGGACCGGCAGTCTTTTTCACAATACATCCCAAGTTGGCTGATGGTAGTCAATTCAATAAAATGTCAATTCATTTATCACGGGTGTACCTGCACACTTCCTCCCCATTCAAATATTGAGCCAGGCTGCTCCGATCCACTGATAATCACACCAGCAGTGAAACTGCTTGATAACACGGTGGGGCCCCGGCCCCACCGTGTGTGTTTTTGAAGGCAGGTTCAGGCCTAGGTGAGGGCTAATTGGCTACTAGCAGCGTGAGGTGGGAGCGGTTTACGTGTTGTCGCAACCCAGGGATCGTGTCAAAAATATAACGATCTCTATGCTGTTGCCCAGAGGTATAGGAAAAAGTTTCCCTAATGTTGAACAAACTTTATTTAATGTCCGTGTTTACACACACCCAGTACAAACATCGTATTTTTAAATGAATGATGCAGGCAGTTCTGTACACCTTCAGGGAATGTGATAGCTGCCTAAGGAAAGAGGGGAAATCATGACTATAGTACTGTAAGTGACATGTTTGTCTCTAAACTCCTTTGTTCGAGTTTACACACATCATGCTAAGTACTGTGCATGTTTAGAACAATACAAGGTTAAACGTTGTCACCGGTGGTTTGTCTTTTGATCTTCTTTAGTTGGAAGGTGGTTATTCCACGCATCAAAATTTGCTTTATTCGAGGTTAACTCATAAAAGCATTTACAAACAACGATAAAACCGTTAAAAAAACATTTGTGTTTAAAAATAAGGCTAAAAGTTAATAAAAATACATCAATGTTACAGATAAAATACAATACAAACACTCTGACAATGCCTCATCCGTAATCATCAGTTTAGAAACTTTTGTCTAATGGACCATGACCAGCCGAGGAATTTAGCAGTGGCTGTTACTATAGGCAGTGAAGAACTGGTACATATAATTCTTAAGGCCACCCCACTGCTAGTCGTTCCTAGGTTCTTACACATAGGGGTAAGCCAGATGCGTCTGGGCTCTGCATACGTCTTACATGCAAATAAGAAGTGTCCAACTGTTTCATCATGCGCTCCACAGGATGGGCAAGAACTATTCGATTTTTATTTTATTTATTTTGAAAGTTTTATATAGCGCGAACAAGATCTTTGCAGATATCAGAGCGCTTTACAAGGGCATGGGGATAAAAAATACAAAGTAATAAAGCGTATATACAAAGTAATATATGAGGTAGTTAGGTACAAGGTGCTAGTTACATAGGTGGGTCAAAGGACATGAGGTAGGTCACAGGTGAGGTAGTGTCGATGGGCCACCCCACCTGCCTATCAGAGATCTGAGGGGAAGAGCTCCTGCTCTAATCTGGAAAAGCAAATTCCTATCCCTCTGGCTAGTGATGATATCCCAGTAAAGTTCGAGGGTGGGGAGGAACTTCACTTCCCGGAATCTTCCAGCCATAGTCTCTGAGCTAGTTTCGTTCCAGGTTCGTTCGGCCACCTTTTCCCAATAGATCTCCTTGAGAATTGACTTTGATGGAAATAAGGCTCCCTCTGGATTTTCCCATAACGTGTGGAGGCCGAGGAGACCCAACATTTTTCTAATTTCTTTCAGCCATCCTATTTTGTGGAACACATCTGCATTGATTATGTCCTTAAATCCCTCAGCATAATGTAAGAGTTCAGGTGTAGTCCAGAGTCTACGCCAGTACATGATTGGGCGCAGCCTTGCTAAATCAGTTACAGCCTTCCTGCCCAAATCAAACCTAAGCGGCAACAAAGGAGTACCTTTAGGGAGGCTAGTAATGAGTCGGAGGAACTTGTTTTCCGAAATTTGCAGTGTCCGAAGGTTCTCGTAACCCCACAGCTCAGCCCCGTAAAGTGATGATCCGAGGGCTTTAGCCTCATACACCTGGAGTGCTGGTTTTACTGGTTTTGTTAGGGATTTTCTGTGCTCAGAGCCAAGGGCACCTGCTATTTGTTTATGTCTTATAGTTGCAATGTCTATATGTTTGGTCCATCTTAGGTCATTTGATATATGGATTCCCAAATATGTAAAAGCATTGACAACCTCTAATGGGCGACCATTCATAACGATGTGAGATCTACGGCAACGACATGGATTAAAAACCATAAGCTTTGTTTTGGACACATTGATTTCTAGTCCATGATCCTCACAGAATTGATCAAAGATGGATAAGGCGTGCTGTAGTCCACTCAGGGTCTTGGATAAAATCAGAGTGTCATCTGCAAACATTAAAATCGATGTCTTGGTGCCAGCCAATGATGGGGCGTCCACATTTTCAGACAACGTACGGGCAACAACTCCATTAATATACAGCGTGGACAGCGTGGGGGCCATCGAGCAACCTTGACGTATCCCTCGCTCAACAGGGAAATCTGAGGTGACCATACCATGACCTCCCCACTGGATCCTCGCAAAATTTGCCTCATGAAGCCTCATTAACATTGTCAGAAGTTCTGCTGGTAGGCCCAGGTTCTTCAGCACCTGCCACAACTTAGACCTTGGGACTAGGTCAAAGGCAGCCCGCAAATCTACGAAAGCGGCATACAGGCTGCCCTTGCCTAGTAACACGGTCTTCCACTGTAGCAGAGTGAAACGGAAGACCTGGTCCATCGTGCTGGTAGATTTTCGAAAACAGGGCGTTGTTCTCTTCAGCCCAATCCAAAAGTCTATTAACAACCACCCTACCAATCACCTTTTGGATGGTGTCAATTAGGCTTATGGGCCTATAATTTCCTGGTTGCGATTTATCTCCTTTTTTAAAAACAGGAATTATAACTGCGCATTGCCATGACGCCGGTATGTTAGCGCCCTGGGCGACAGCATTGAGAAGGAGAAGGATATATTTACTCCAGCGCTCTTTGTCGTTGATAAAAAGATCCACCGGCACCCCATCTAATCGCGGGGCTCTACCATTAGACACTGTGCTCAGGGCCACCATAACTTCGCTGTTACTAAATAAGTTGTCTCTGTAAAAAGAAGGCCTATAGCCAACCATCAAGTTATTGGGCTGAGTATCTGCATATTGAGGCTTAAAATAATTGATCAAGTCCTCCTGAGATACGTTATTGTCGGGAGGCTCCGATGCACCCCCCTTACCCCATTTGACAATATTCCAGAATAGCCTAGAATCGTTTTTATCACTAGCCTCCTTTAACCGCATGCGTGCGGGCGGAATTCCGCCCGTACGCTGAGTTTTTTTAAATCGCATGTTACGTGACGAGCTGGGCTCGTCATGAGCGTGCGAGGAGGCTACCTCATGACGAGCCCAGCTCGTCATGAGCGTGGAAGGGGTTAACTCTTGCCAGTGAAGCTCGTCCCACAGTTTCTTCGCATTTGCTATACTTTTTTTGTACTCTATTCTAGCAAAGCGAATAGATACCAAATCCCTCCCCTTAATCGCAGCTCCTAAAGCTACTCTAGTCTGCCTACACTCAGCGTTATACCACTTGGCTGGTTTAAGATTTCTCACACCAACTCTCTTCACAGGTTTCTGGAAATAATCCTCGATAACTGTGAAGAGGTATTCGTGGATTCTGGTTTCTTTATCGCTACCTGGGTCAGATAGGTTTGCTTGTTCAAGGGATGTTACTGCTTCATCAACCTGAGCATTAATACTATATATGGCTTGCTGGTTAGCTTTAACGTATACCCATTTTAACCTGTGTATGTCATTGGTCGGAACAGTCAATGGGGCATTAGCTACCTCGTGTGTCATAACCACACTAGTTGGGACCCACCATTTGTGTTTAACACACAATGGATTGCGATCACTTTCTATTCTGGATTTTACCTCCATATCAACCACTTGTCGCCAGGGCTTTAGACTACATAGGACGTAGTCTATTCTGCTCCTATGACGCCCGTTATCAAAGGTATATGCCCCTGCCTTATCACTCAGGGTCCTTCCATTTAATGCCCTCAAGCTACTTTCATAGCATATTGCATTTAGGGAGATGATATCCTCGTACCAACGGGTGACAGGTTTCAGATGTAATTTAGGGACGCCCCACTGCCCATCCTGCTCATCTCCAGCCCAGTCGTCTTGGATAGCCAAGGGTTCGAAGGTTCTGTTTAGATCACCCGCTATCACAACATTATTGTCTAGCGAATGGGTTTCAAGGAGGGAGCCCAAAGCCGCACAAACTTCTGACCTCCCTCCCCTATTACCTCTAGCGTAAATATTGTAGATGTCAAGCCAACCCTGAGAGCCCAAGTCGACTCTAATAAGTTGGATGTCTCTGCTTCTGGTGTCAACTACTTTAATAGTAAGTGATAAACATTGTCGAACCCAAATAGTAAGGCCACTCATGGGTCGCCCCTTAGCGCCTTTTAATGCTGGGATGTAATAATTCATGTAGCCCTCGAGAAAAGAAGGTTCACAGAGCCAGGTCTCCTGGAAGATGCATACATCAAAGGTTTCTCTCGCATGCTCTACCCATAGCTCGAGAGATTTGCTCTTGAAGCTGGGGGCAAGATTTTCTTAGCTGGATTATCGATTGTGCAGGGACACTGGTCCTTAATTCTAGGGCAAAGAGATTTTCAGCAAGAGAGGCATATTTCATGGTAAGCTCTATGGAGTCATATTTATAATTTGGGGCACTAATCCGTTTTGCCTTCAAAATGTCTTCCCTTATCACTGACCGACAGCCTCTGACATGTCGCAACCAGTGAATGGCTTTATTCGTCAGAGAGTCAGGATGCTCTACGTTACAGTTTGACAGTTTGGGAACATTGGTCATATATATTTTGTTACGGGAGTGGCCTTTATTAGCATAGCTAATCCCTTGTTTGCCCTGGGTACTAACAGTTGTTGTTTTATCCTGCTCTCGAGCTTTAGGCGTTATAATTGATCCTCCTGTCATGGTTCTAGACTTCTGTTGGATTTCGGGGGCATTCACTGTGACTCTAGGACAGTGAGTTATAAGACCTTCTTTTATGCGTGTCTTTATAGTAGGTCCAGTCTTACTAGGGTCAGAGGCATACGGTACAATTAGATCACTACGCTTATCCCTGACTGGGGCTTGATGAATTTTGCGTTTTAAGGGGAAAGAATCCTGCAGGCTTATTGTCGAATTTGCTTGAATTTTCCTTCCTCCCTCTCCCTCGCCCCTAACTAATATGGTTAGATTCTTTACTAGAGTTTTTAATGAGTCTATCTCATCGCGAAGAAGAGTTACAAGGTTTGTTAGATTAGCGACTTCTACAGTGACTGCTGCACCCTTACTGCTGTTGATATTAAACGTAGTGTCCAAATTGGCTAACTGCCCCCCCGCGGCAGTAGAATCTGTGTCTAACAGCAGTTGAGGGGCACGGGGCTCATTATGAATATCAGCCAGGACTGTATACCTATTATGACAAGGTATCGAAGGAACAGTGGCCGTTGGTAGAATGTCACAGGTGGTGTTAGTAGGTAAATCCTGAACTACGTGACCCTGGGCCTTGTTCTGTATAATCAAGCAATCCCCATTGTCTTTGTTGTTATCAATCCTTGATTTTCTTTTTGCCCGAAACATTGCTGGTATTATTGATAGATCAGTAGTATCCTCTAGTAATCTTGATGTATCACCACCCTTCTCATTTATGACCTCCCCGCTACACTGACCCTGATCTGCTGCTAGGCTTTCCCTACAGTCATCAACAAGATCATTGATTCGCTCCATAACACCTACAGCTGCATGACCAACCGCTTTTCTAGGTTTCTTTCCCTTTTGTTTTTTTGGGGGTTTACCATCCCCTCCCCCCGCCTCCATAGTTTTTCGTTTCCCCATGGCACCGGTATGTAACCTGCTATGCCCGCTAACAATATGCTCTTATTGGTGGAGACCAAGGTTTACCCAATATCACACGGCCTAGCTACTTAAACCTGGCCTTGCCTGAGTTGCACTCAGCCCTTAAATAGTGTACGGGACTACCGTGGGTATGGAGTAGTAGATGTTATGGGTGTGGCCATGCCCTGCCTCGGTCTGCCCCGGACGGCCACAGACGGCCCGCCCTTTGCCCGGGCTTAGCCCGGCGACGCCCGCGCGCGTCCCGCGACGCAGGGGCTCTTGCTTGCCTAAGAGCACCTCCCGGGGCGAGACAGGGCGTTCGCGACTTCCTGTCGCGAAGGGGCCGCTGGGGGATGATGTCCAGTGGCTGGTGTGGCAGGCGTCAGGGGTACTGAGAGGCTGGGAAGAGCAGCGGTGATGGCGTGGTAAGGAAGCGCTGGTCCTTAACTCCGCCCGCAATGCCCAGGTCTGCAGCAATGTGTCCCCCGCCCCCCCGGGGCTCTCGCTGGCCTAAGAGCACCTCCGGGGGCGGGACAGGGCATGCGCGACTTCCTGTCGCGAACGGGCCGCTGGGGGATGTAGTCCCCGTGCCGCGATGTCCAGCGGCTGGTGTGGCAGGCGTCAGGGGTACTGAGAGGCTGGGAAGAGCAGCGGTGATGGCGCGGTAAGGAAGCGCTGGTCCTTAACTCCCCCCGCAACGCCCAGGTCTGGAGCAATGTGTCCCCGGCTCCCCCGGGCTCTCGCTGGCTTAAGAGCACCTCCGGGGGCGGGACAGGGCTTGTGCGACTTCCTGTCGCGAAGGAGCCGCTGGGGGATGTAGTCCCCGTGCCGCGATGCCCAGCAGCTGATGTGGCAGGCGTCAGGGGTACTGAGAGGCTGGGAAGAGCAGCGGTGATGGCGCGGTAAGGAAGCGCTGGTCCTTAACTCTCCCCGCAACGTCCAGGTCTGCAGCAATGTGTCAACATCGTGTGTGTTTATAAGTGGTTGGAACAGGCATTTGTTTTTTATTCATTTTTATATCAACCACAGCT
Source organism: Lissotriton helveticus (assembly GCF_964261635.1). Taxonomy (NCBI): domain Eukaryota; kingdom Metazoa; phylum Chordata; class Amphibia; order Caudata; family Salamandridae; genus Lissotriton; species Lissotriton helveticus. The sequence continues at coordinate 1,043,817,782 of NC_136069.1, read as the reverse complement.
GTCAGGAGGAGCTTACTGCCTAAGGGCAGGGAAATGTCTTATGCATCATGTAACTATGGTACTACCCAGGTTACACTGGTGCATGACTGTCATTAGTGCTTCATTTGGGGGATAACTAGTGGTATAGGTATCTGGCTATCTAAAGGTTTTTGGTACTTCTCGAGAGATATATCAGCCCTGAGGTGAATAGCAGAGAATGATGGATATCCCCCTTGGTGGTAAAGGTTCATCTGTCACAGGGATGCAAAATTATCTCTGTCTGACTGTGTTCCAGGGTATGTTATCGTTCAGACTGGTTATGTTAGTTGACAGTCTGTATATCCAGCGTTGTTCCTTTTCGAACAGGCGTTGTGTCAAAGAATCCCCTGGTTTTACCACTTCTATTACCGGCCACCGCATGTCATTGGTGGTGTGGTTCATGGTGAGAAAGTGTTCAGTCAGTTTCGTGGTAATCTTTTTACACCTAATTGTGCTTCTATGTTCACAAATGCGTTGTTTTACTTTCCTCCCTGTCATACCAACGTATTTTAAACCACATGGGCATGTGATTAGGTATATAACATTATGGCTGTTACAATTCGTATGGGACCTTTGTGTCCAAATTTTGTTGTTCTCAAGATTAAGAGTTTTTCTAGCCATGGTCAAATGACACACGCTACAATTACCACAAGGAAAGTGCCCAGTGACTTTAGGGAGGCCCCAAGCACTGAGCACTGCAGTTGGTTCTTCCGTGGTATCTTTTTTAGGGCCACCGTGTGTCCCTAATACTTCTCGCTCTTTTGAATGAAAAGAGGGGTTTGTTCCAATGCATATTCCCAGTGTTGAGTATGCTCCAGTCCTTGTTTATAGATGTTTTCATCTGATTTGAAAGGGTATTATATGTGGTGACACACGTTAAAGGTGGTTCCTTGTTCTCTCTGACTTTGTATTCCAGGAGTGCCTCTCTCGGTTGGTTTCTCGCCCGTTTTTGACATTTCTTTAAGATGTGATCTGGGTAGCCTCTGAGCGAGAGTTTTTCGGTCAGGTCTTTAGCCTAGCTTCGGTAGTCTTGTAGTTGACTGCAATTTCTTCTTAGACAGAGAAATTGGCCATATGGCAGATTCTCCTTTAGTGCCATAGGGTGAAAGCTCTCGTACCTCAGGGAATTATTTTTTGCAGTGGGTTTATGGTGTGTTTTAGTTTCCAGGCCCCCTTCTTCTTTGGTGATGACCAAGTCAAGGAATATTATTGACTTCTTATCCATTGCGTGTGTGAATCTCAAGTTGTTGTCGGAGGTGTTTATCCACGTGATGAATTCCATCAGGGTATCTTCCAGTCCTTGCCAAATGGCAAATACGTCGTCAATGTATCTTTTCCAAAATACAATATGCTGTGAAAAGGGTTGCCCTCACTCAGAATGAACGTCTTTTCAAAATCAAACAAACGTATAGCCTCGCTACACTTGGGGCGAATGTGCTCCCCATGGAAGTTCCGCCAGTCTGCAGGAAAAGCCTACCCTCAAACTCGAAGTAGTTTCTCTTGAGAGCTAGGGTGGCACACTCTAGAACAAATTGTTTTGGAGCTTGGTATTTCCATGGGGGTTCCTCCAGCACTCTACCTAGAACCTCTAGCACAGGGCTCTCCAACCTTTTATGTATTCAGAGCTACTTCTGGCCAGTGAAAATAGTCGTGAGCTACTGAACCCAAAGCAACTCGCGCATTTTTCAGAGAGACCCCCCACTCCCAGTTTCATTGACTTTAAGCCTAATTTCATCAGAGGCCATACTGTGGTTTGAACTAAATACCCAAGACAGGCCTGACTTAAGAGTTCCCTAGAACACCAAAAGGCCAATCGTTTTCCCCTTGTTTTTGTGCCCCTTTTGCCTTCTGTACCACTCGTTTTTCCCTCGTTTTTTGTGCCTTTCTGCCCTCTGTTCCACTTGTTTTTTGTGCCTTTCTGCCCTCTGTTCCACTCGTTTTTGCTTAGTTTTGTGTGCCCTTCTGCCATCTGTTCCACTCATTTTTTGTACCCTTCTGCCCTCTGTTCCACTCGTTTTTGCTTCGTTTTTTGTGCCCTTCTGCCCTCTGTTCCACTCGCTTTTGCTTCGTTTTTGTGCCCTTCTGCCCTATGTTCCACTCATTTTTTGTGCCCTTCTGCCCTCTGTTCCACTCGTTTTCCCCTTGTTTTTTGTGCCCTTCTGCCCTCTGTTCCATTAGTTTTTTGTGCCTTTCTGCCCTCTGTTCAACTCGTTTTTTGTGCCTTTCTGCCCTCTGTTCCACTCATTTTTTCTTCTTTTTTTGTGCCCTTCTGCCCTCATTTCCACTTGTTTTTTGTGCCCTTTTACCCTCTGTTCCACTCGTTTTCCCCTTGTTTTTTGTGCCCTTCTGCCCTCTGTTCCACTTGTTTTTTGTGCCTTTATGCCCTCTGTTCCACTCGTTTTTGCTTCGTTTTTTGTGCCCTTCTGGCCTCCGTTCCACTCGATTTTGCTTCGTTTTTTGTGCCCTTCTGCCCTCTGTTCCACTCGTTTTTGCTTCGTTTTTTGTGCCCTTCTGTCCTATGTTCCACTTGTTTTTTGTGCCCTTCTGCCCTCTGTTCCACTCGTTTTTTGTGCCTTTCTGCCCCCTGTTCAGCTCGTTTTCTGTGCCTTTCTGCCCTCTGTTCACTCATTTTTGCTTCGTTTTCTGTGCCCTTCTGCCCTCTGTTCTACTCGTTTTTTGTGCCCTTCTGTCCTCTGTTCCACTCGTTTTTGTGCCTTTCTGCCCTCTGTTCCACTCGTTTTTCGTGCCTTTCTGCCCTCTGTTCCACTCGTTTTTGCTTCATTTTCTGTGCCCTTCTGCCCTCTGTTCCACTCGTTTTTGTGCCTTTCTGCCCTCTGTTCCACTCATTTTCCCCTCGTTTTTTGTGCCTTTCTGCCCTCTGTTCTACTTGTTTTTTGTGCCTTTCTGCCCTCTGTTCCACTAATTTTTGCTTCGTTTTTTGTGCCCTTCTGCCCTCTGTTCCACTCGTTTTTTGTGCCTCTCTGCCCTCTGTTCCACTCTTTTTTTGTGCCTTTCTGCCCTCTGTTCCACTCGTTTTCACCTTGTTTTTTGTGCCCTTCTGCCCTCTGTTCCACTCATTTTTTGTGCCCACCCCAGCTTAGCTCCAATCCGAGCGGCTGGTTTGGGTGAGGGCGGGCAAATGGAGCCGGAAAGGCTAATAGCCCAAAATACCGACAAATACAAAGTAGCTCGCGATCGACCGGTTGGAGACCCCGGCTCTAGCCTTTTGTCCTGGGGGAGGCTAGTGTAGAGGCTCTCGATATCGAAGCTAACGAAGATCGTTGCATCATTAACTTTGATGTTTTTCAGGAGGACTAAAAGGCTTTTGGTGTCACGTAGGTATGTCTCAGTTCTTTGTACCATCTCTTTCAAATAACAATCGCAGTACCTAGACAGCGGTTCCAGTAGAGACCCAATCCCGGATACGATGGGTCTCCCTGGTGGAGGAATCTTGTTTTTATGCATCTTTGGTAGTACATAGAAATATGGGACTTTTTCATCGCTGGTGGTCAGAAAATCTGCCTCATGTTTGCTAATATAGCCGCATGATTCTGCCATTTCACCAGTGTCTTTATTTCCTGTTTTAGTTCCTGTGTGTGGTCAATAGTCAAAGGTATGTAATTTCTAGTATCTGATAGGAGGCGGAGGCATTCAGTTTGATAGTCTGTTCTATCCTGTACAACTATCCCTCCGCCCTTGTCTGCTGGTTTTATGATGATATCACTGCAGTTCTTTAGATCCTCAAGGGCTTGCACCTCATTTCTGGTCATATTATGGAATGGCTTTTTTCTTCCATCTTTTCTATGTCATTATATACTGCCTGCTCAAAGGTGGCTATCTCTACAGGAGTTGTGTGTGGGGGAGGTAGAAAGGTGGATTTTTTCTTTAGTGTGGTGTTTGATTTTGTCTGCGTGTCCGGGGTGTCCCTCCCTTTCTCAAAGTAAGCTTTTAATTTTAGTTTTCTAAAGAAGCTCGCCAACTCACAGTGTAGACCAAACTTGTCTACTTTTCCTGTGGGGACAAATCCCAGACCTTTGTTGAGCGTACTCTTCTCTGTCTCTGTCAGTTCCCTGGAGGACAAATTAGTTACTTGAGGCCAGATGCAGGTGGCCCAATACCTGTCGGTAACGGCCGAAATTAACGAATTTCGGCCATTACCGACCTGTATTGGGCATTTGGGATGTAGGGGAGGATTCGGTAAATAATGAATCGGTATTTACCGATTCGTTATTTACCGAATCATCATTTACTAATTTGGTATTTACCGAATCGGTAAATGACATGTAGGAAGCACTTTTGAAGAGTGCTTCTGTGCTTTAAAGATTTGTTATTTACCACCAACTATTAGTTGGTGGTAAATAACGAATACCTCCGTAAATGCAAATCTGTGCATTTACACCTGTGCCATGTGACAGACATACATGCCCTTAGGGCATGTATGTGTACCACATGTGCACACAAGCACTATTAAGGGGTGCAACAGGGTGTCAAAGTGACAACCAGCCACCCTTGACTCTGTCCCTATTTTACCGAATCGGTAATTACCGATTGAGTAATTGACATTCATTCCTGTGGGCCTCCAGGCCCATAGGAATGAATGGCAAATACCGAATCGGTAAATACTGATTCGGTAAATAACGAATCTTAACGGTTCGGTAATTTTTACCCAATTATTAGCTTCATAGGATTTACCGCTTCTAAAATACTGAATCGGTAAAATTCGGTATTTTAGAATCAGTAAATCCTATTTACCTACATCTAGCTCTAAGTCTTGGTGTTGCTCGTCCCTGGTTGTGGTGTTTGAGTTTTGCTCCTTGTGTGGTTCCTCCTGACAGCTGTGGTTGATATAAAAATGAATAAAAAACAAATGCCTTTTCCAACCACTTATAAACACACAGGATGTTGAAACATGATGCATGCAATAACCACCTTCCAACTAAAGAAGATCAAAAGACAAACCACCGGCGACAACGTTTAACCTTGCATTGTTCTAAACATGCACAGTACTTAGCATGATGTGTGTAAACTCGAACAAAGGAGTTTAGAGACAAACATGTCCCTTACAGTACTATAGTCATGATTTCCCCTCTTTCCTTAGGCAGATATCACATTCCCTGAAGGTGTACAGAACCGCCTGCATCATTCATATTAAAATACGATGTTTATGCTGGGTGTGTGTAAACACGGACATTAAATAACGTTTTTTCAACATTAAGGAAACGTTTTCCTAAACCCCTGGGCAACAGCACAGAGATCGTCATATTTTTGACACGATCCCTGGGTTGCGACAACACTTAAACCCCTCCCACCTCACGCTGCTAGTAGCCGATTGGCCCTTGCCTCCACGTGAACCTGCCTTCAAAAACACACGTAAATCAGTCCACCAGCATCCTCGGGACACCATGTGGACATTTGCCAGGTTTCCGGCGGGCCGCCATAAAGTGACAAGTAAATGATCTGGAGTTGGGCTACGATAGTCCTGTTGCCAACAGAGGGTCTCTCAATGCGACCCTTTTCTTATAACTTTCCACCTACTCTCTTCTCGCCTGACAGACCGCTCACGCACAGGCCCCCCCACGGTATCCATGGGGTCCAGCTAAAATTGTCTCAAAGTAAGTTCAGGGACGGTTTGTTGAGTGCACGACTTCCAGTCAGTGATAGCCTTGGTTTTTCACCCGTATCACGATGATTTAAAGTGCACGGTTTGCCTTTAGAAAAAAAATACAATTTCAAGGCACACTTCCTCCCCGTTCAAATATTGAGCCAGGCGTCACCAATCCACCGATAATCACACCAGCAGTGGAACCGCTTGATAACACAGCGGTGTGCTTCCGGCCTGGTCTGCCGTTTCATATATAGTTCCACAAAGCACCCAAATGCAGCGCACACTCCCAGTCAGCTCACTCCAAGTATGGGAAGATACAGGTGCAACTAGCGTCAGCAGAGCCTGACGCGTTCCAGGCATGCGCCCTTCCTCAAAGGCTTTCCTGCTACTGAATGACTGCCAACATAAGGCTTACCGGTGTTTGTCCCATATTTTTTACGTAATCACATTCAATTCCACATAAGTAAATCACAATGAATTCTGGGACTGGCATTCTTTTTCACAATACATCCCAAGTGGGCTGATGGCAGTCAATTCAATAAAATGTCAATCCATTTATCACGGGTGTACCTGCACACTTCCTCCCCGTTCAAATATTGAGCCAGGCTGCTCCAATCCACCGATAATCACATCAGCAGTGGAACCGCTTGATAACGCGGCGGTGCGCCCCCGGCCGGGTCGGCAGTTTCATATGTAGTTCCACAAAGCACCCAAATGCAGCGCGCACTCCCAGTCAGCTCACTCCAAGTATGGGAAGATACAGGTGCAACCAGCGTCAGCAGAGCCTGACACGTTTTGGGCATGCGCCCTTCCTCAAAGGCTTTTCTGTTACTGAATGACTGCCAACATAAGGCATACCGGTGTTTGACCCATATTTATTACGTAATCACATTCAATTCCACATAAGGAAATCACAATAAATTCTGGGACCGGCAGTCTTTTTCACAATACATCCCAAGTACCTGCAAACTTCCTCCCCGTTCAAATATTGAGCCAGGCTGCTCCAATCCGCTGCCGCGTTATCAAGTGGTTCCACTGCTGGTTCGATTATCGGTGGATTGGAGCAGCCTGGCTCAATATTTGAACGGGGAGGAAGTGTGCAGGTACACCTGTAATAAATGGATTGACATTTTATTGAATTGACTGCCATCAGCCCACTTGGGATGTATTGTGAAAAAGACTGCCGGTCCCAGAATTAATTGTGATTTACTTATGTGGAATTGAATGTGATTACGTAATAAATATGGGACAAACACCGGTAAGCCTTATGTTGGCAGTCATTCAGTAGCGGAAAAGCTTATGAAGAAGGGCGCACACCCGAAACGCGTCAGAATTGATATATACTATTTGTATTTTCCCTCAAATCACTTAGCCTAGATCAGGTGTTTCCAAACAGTCCATTGTGAGCTACCAGTAGCTCTCAGACACCTTCAGAGTAGGTCACAGCCTTGAGAGCACAATCTCATACTTACCTTTAAAAGTTAAGTGAAGGCTGTGTTCATTTTACATTATTATCACCAAGCTGCAGATAGCACTGTCTGATGATGAGCAGTCCACAGTCAGAATCAGGCCCCAGCCTGGGGCTGGGTCACAGAAGTGACCAACTGAAGCACTCAGGTATGCTACTTTGAAATAAAAGTCCTGGCCAACTCAATATTGCAGCTCTGAACAAAATTATGTTTCTGAATGCTTTGAAATGGGAAAAATGGAAAGTTGTCTTAATAACTTTTTCTTTCAATTTTCTCCCAATTCAAAGTGCCACATTTACAAATAGCAGGACCTCTACTCCCAGTGACTGTATACACTGTGGCAGAAGTATTGCAGGAACAATGCAGCCATTTTGTAAAAAGAGAGAAATATAGAGCTGAAAAATGTTCCATGTCAATAACTTTTTAGCAGAATATTTTTCTGCACTATAAATTTCTCACATTTAACAAAATAAAATTGTATGTTTGTGTTATTCATGTAACTGTGCCACATATGGCCAAAGGTATGTCCTGTGCTACAAGTACATACAACACAGGCTCTCAGTCACCCGGACAAATATGTCCCATTCATAAGCACTAATGTTCTTACATCCTCCAAAGACCATGCTCTCACTGACACACATGGCAATCCTTTCATAGTGTGAACACAATGAGATGATGGACGGAGCGCTGAAACTTTTCAGACACTCACTGATCTGGGTTGAATCCATTATCGTTCTTTAACTCACTTCGCCACCCCAGTTCAGAACCAGCCATATGCAAATCAGACTTGATTCCCCATGGGAAAGCCCAGCCCGAACTGCCAAGCCAGTTCTTCCCTGGACCGAAACAAACATCCCAGGACAGGTTTCGGGATAACACAACTCATCAGCCAGGCTAGCTCGAATCCAGTTGCAAAGTGAGGAAGGGACCCACATCTGGGAATACCCAGTCAACCTAGGGCGTACAAAGAAAAACACAAGGAGATGATGGACGGAGCACTGAAACTTTTCAGACACTCACCCCAGTCACAGATCTGGGTTGAATCCATCATTGTTCTTTAGCTCACTTTGCCACCCTAGTTTAGACCCAGCCATATGCAAATCTGTCTTGACCCTATTCCTCATGGGAATAGTCCAGCCCGAACTGCCCCGCCAGGTCTTCCCTGAACCGGAAACAAGCACCCTGGGATCAGTTTCGTTTCATGACATTATGATAAACATGAACCAAAGTTTGAAAGCTTTGAAGCAGGTGAAATCTGAACATTTGGAAAATGCTTTGAGAAAAAAGTTCACAATCGGTTCTATTTACACCGATACAATAAAAATGTTGTATGTGTCTTTTCAGCATCTTCATGAGCAGGTGAAGTAGACACTGACCACGAAGGCGGGGAAGGAGTTGGCCACTAAATTTGGGCTGATGAGACCAAGAACACCGGTTGACACAGTGGCACGGAGTCTGAGGGGACTGTATTGGAGGCCACCAGTCATTCAACATCTTCAGGGACCTCCACAAGCGACCAGTCCCTAGTGGTGGCGGACCCTACACAAACTGTACCACATGCATCCTTGCCTGCCACCCAGAGACCCATTTCCACCCTCCCTCTTGCCCCCCTCCCCAGTTGGCCAAACCCACCTCCCTAAAAGGGCAGGAGTCTCCTTCACCACAGGCACCTCACTCCTTGCCCCTGTCACCCCAGCTGCACTGAGTAGCGAGGCTATTGACCTCTTACACAGCATGTCTGTAGGTCACACTGCACTCCTAAATGGCATCCAGATCCTTATTTGCCAAATGCAACAACTGATAGCATACCTGGAAGCCATTTATAGTTCTGTGTCTGGCCTGCAGATATCATTCGCAGCACTAGCCTCCTCACTGACTGAAGATGTCTAACCCGCTCAACCTTGTGCCCCAATTCAGGTCCTTTCCTCATCCCAATTCCATTCCAATCCGCCTACTCAGGTATGGAGGTTTCACCGCCACAGTTACGTTGGCAGGAAGGTACATCGTGATTGGCCCAGCGAACAAATTGGCTGTACTTTCCTCAGACAGCCGCTTTTGCCTATGGCGCCGTCGACGCCAGTGTACAAATCTGGTGGAGTCGGCGGCATTCAGACAGTCTTCCGTCAATTGAACTACCAGCATCTAAATATAGCAGGCAGACTGCCTAGTAGGCGGGCGGGGAATATGACGGGGAAACAAATGCAGGACCAATTCTGCCAAGATCTAAATCAGGCCCTTCGTGTTATGTTCCTCTTGCTACTGTCACCTATCCTTTATTTATTCTTTGTGCTAGGGAAAATTGTGCTCCTGCAGTCTATCTTATACCTTTATTGTGTTGTGAAGCATGGTATACAACATTACACTACGCAAAACTATTTGCTTTGCAAATGCTTGTTTTAAATTCATGATACATATAAAAGACTGAACCCTCACAAAATACATAAGCAGAGTTTTCCTTTATTTTACATGTGAAATATTCAGTTTGAAGTTATTTTTAACACCTACCGCCAATTCTGGCATTTTAGTCAACAGCATTTGGCATACTAATGTGTATAGCCCATAATCACACTGTTAAAAACAAAACTACACTCCCACAATTCAACTTGGTGTTGGCTAAAAAAGCCAGGAATGGCTGATGGTATCAAATATCTTGGTGTATTTGTAAAATGCACAATAACATGTAGTTCTTGACCTTCTACCTTTTTTCTTGTAGACAGTCACTGGTTAAAGAGCCCAGTGGGTGAAAGGGCAGAGATAGCCTTTCAAATGCAGCTGCATCTCCCTGCTAATAGGAGAATATTAGCACTCATTTGTAAAACAAATGGCATGCTAAAAAGCTGTTATTTACCACAGCAATGTGGACAGCAGCTGGGTGTGTATCAAGAGACATAGTCCTGGCCCCTTTGATATACCTCCATAAAAAAATTGTTGTTCAGAGATTTTTATTTTTGATTTGTGTTTTTGTATCATTAGAAAAGTAATTTAGCTTGAGTAGATGTTGCTAATCAGGGCGGAATCTTTCTGGATGACATTTTTAAAAATGGAGGATGTGTTGCAGTGATGATGTAATATTTCAGGAACCATGAGACGAATATACTTCATTTTGGTGTCAAAACATAGGTTTTTGGGGTCAAGTCAAGTAGTCTTATAAAGACAGAAAATAACTCCTCAGAGCAACCCTTCCACCATTTCCCTAAATGGAAGCTCTAAAATGATGTGCTTTAGCCATTATATTGGTAATTTATTTTAATATTGTTTTTGTTTCACGTTTTCAGTTGATCCATGAGCAAAGCAGGTGGTAGTAGAGGATCTTTACTTCCTTACAGTGTGTTGCTAACTACAAATTCTGAGGACTTCTTCAATAAGGAAAAGCGTGTCATATGCCAAGGTAATCCAAAATAAATGCTAATATCCACCAAGGCTGGACAGAAGAGAGTTTGAGATGCTGTAGAAATATAGCAAGATGAAGTTCACAAAAGATTGAAACTAATGGGTTAAGAGGATCAAATATTTTATCATTTTAACAGCAAATGCTACAAGTTGTTTACAATGGAAAAAAACTGGAAAAAATATGTAAAAAATGAGCAGAAACCAGTGAATTACGATCCAAGTCTTGTGAAAAACTGATGATAACCAAACCCGGTGCCCATCGCTAAGAAGATCGATGGTTACCCCTTGTCCACCTCCAACAACTGATGAGAAAGCAGATCTTCAATGTGTTATCTATAGTGTAGCCAGAACAACAGCCAAAGGGATTGACAAAAGAACAAAATACAGCATATGTGAGTCTCAAAGGGCAAACATGTTTTTATCTGCAGCTAGTTTCTTCCATGATGACGTTTTCAGCTGAGTAGTTGATCTAAACAGCAAGGTGAATGTATTTGCAGTGGCTTTGCAAGCCCACCCAAACTGGATACTTGCGTACATTCGAAAATATGAATGTACAATGAGCTCCCAGCAGCAAAGTAACTGGCAGCCATCAGTTAAGTTTGCACTCTTTGAAAAAGTAAATGAAGTTTTAAAGCCACTCTTGAGTGCTGGCTTTGTGTTCACACACAGTGAGATCAGAGAAAACATGGTCAACATTGATAAAACTGTATTGATCCATAATAATGAATGTAAGAATTTTCTGGTGAGAATGTACAATTACAGAATTTGTTTTTGTCAGTCAAACAAAAATAATGAGCCACTTATGGTGTTCTCAGATGATTTGACTCCTGCAGTTCTTGCTGCCAAAATAAGATCACAGGATGCAGTAAAGTCAGCAGGAACCATTTTAAGAAATGTTCTGAAAGATTTAGATTTTGGACTTAATGACACATTTTGTGATGCCCCAGAGCTCCGCATATCATGGGAGTCAAAATGAATGACTGATGTTGGCTTAATATTTTTAACATAATTGTTTAATCTCAGCAAAGCAAAACTGTTAAAGCTCTTGATTTGGAACAGAAGCTGACAGCATTGGTGATGGCTTTGAAGATATAAGCGAAGAAATGGAAGACAACCCCATGGACCGACAGGCTTATGCTGTGCAAATGTACTGTCTATTCCAAATCATATCTTATGAGTTACATCATGGCAAAAAGAAAACTTAGCTACACATGATGACTGCCCACGCAATCTATGACAAGTGCAAAAGTAGAGAGCTGATCACTTCAATGAATTGGATTGTTGTAGCAACAGGTTATAATGACTTAGTAACGGCTGACCTGTTCCCAGGAGGCACAGGGTCAGACTGATTTGCATATGGTCATGTCTGACCTGGGGTGGTGGAGTGAGCTAAAGAATGATGATGGATTAAACCCAGATCAGTTGACTGGGGGTGAGTGTTTGATTTGCTCAAACACTCCGTCCATCAACCCCTTTGGTATCGCTTTGTTCGCCCTGAGTTGGCAGGTTATGCCCAGACGTGGGTCCCTTGCTCACTCTGCCACTGGATTCAAGATAGCCTGGCTGATGAGGGTTATGAACCCGAAACCGGTCCCAGGATGCTTGTTTCCTGTCCAGGGAAGACATGGCTTGGCCGTTCGGGCTGGACTGTTCCCATGAGGCACAGGGTCAGACTGATTTTCATATGGCCATGTCTGAACTGGGGTGGTGGAGTGAGCTAAAGAATGATGATGGATTAAACCCAAATCAGTTGACTGGGGGTGAGTGTTTGATTTGCTCAAACCCTTCGTCCTTCATCCCCTTTGGTATCGCATACTACGGAGCAGGAACTTGTTAGCAGCCCATGTGTAGTGGTCTCGTCCATCGCGCGTCCTGTGCGTGAGGACATTGTTCTGCCCTTGCCTCGCGCTGCCCGTTGGCTCACGAGGGACGTTATGAATGACAGTTAAGTCGGACGGTTGGCCGGCCATTTTACGCTGTGCTGGCTTGCATGCCAGACTGTGATGTGGGAACTCAATAAATCTTATTCTTAAACTTTATTCCTGTCTTCGAGTTATTACACTCGATTATGGCGACGAGTGACGGGAGTTCGAGTTCCCACGAAGAACCCACGAAGTAAAGAAAAAGAAGAAAAAGAAAGCAGCTAAATAAAAAACGAATTGCTGACTGGAGAAACTTACGGTACACAGGCGTACTCCAAGGCTGATGTAATGAAGAGCTGAGGTGGCAGCCTTGGAAACACACAGTGAGTCGACGCGATGTTGATGGGGGAAGGAGCGGAGCTTTTGATGTAAGGAGGTGGAGTTGACGCGCTCAGCTTTCTTTGGTGGAAGCGCACAACGGTACCGCCTCTGTCAGCTTTCCTGTTTGAAGGCTCCTCCCTCTGTACTGAAAGTAGTAGAAACTAAGGAGGTAACAACTATGATGAAAATGTTGTGGGTTTAGTTCCTTGTACAAGCGGTACGGAACGAGTGTGAAGAACAAGAAAAAACAAGCATTTGCAATGCAATAGGTCTCGCATTAGAAAAGTTTGAGCTATTGGTATTGTTAATGACAACTTTTATATTTATGTGTTGGTTTTGAAAATAGCTAAATTAATAGCTTTGTCATTTACAATTCCAATAGTTTTAACTTTTGCAAAGGTGACACCTATAGTATTTGTAATGCAATATGTGTTGTATTTACGTGACTTAGATGTATTGATATTACAAATAACAATGGCTTTTCATTTTTTTTAATAATTAATACTTAAATAAAAGTTCTTGTAATTTATAATGGCAATAGCTTAAACTTTTGTAAATAACTTTTGTGTAGATTATGTTCAGTTTATTTTATTGTGACGAAAATCCAAGAACAGAAGTTGAATATTAACATATTTTTGTGAGATTTGTAATAAAGCTTGAAACATTGAGAAAACATATTTGAACCAGTTGTTGTTGAATTGTTGCACATATTGATGCAGTGGTGGCGATGAGTGATGTGGTGGCGACGAGTGATGCTGTGGCGTTCAGTGATGCTGTGGTAGCGCATAGTGATGTTGTTGTGCCCCTGAGTGATGCTGTGGTGGTGCTGAGTGATGCTGTGGTGGTGCTGAGTGATGCTGTGGTGATGTGATAGATAGAGTGAGTGCGACAGATAGATAGAGGGAGGGCGATAGATAGATAGAGGTACGGCGATAGATAGATAGAGAGAGGGCAATAGAGGGAGGACGATAGATAGAGGGAGGGCGATAGATAGAGGGAGGGAGGGCGATAGATAGAGGGAGGGCGATAGATGGAGTGAGGGAGGGCGATAGATGGAGTGAGGGAGGGCGGTAGAGTGAGGGCGGTAGAGTGGTAGAGCGAGGGCGGTAGAGTGAGGGCGGTAGAGTGGTAGAGTGAGGGCAGTACAATGGTAGAGTGAGAGCGGTAGAGTGGTAGAGTGAGGGCGGTAGAGTGAGGGCGGTAGAATGGTAGAGTGAGGGCAGTAGAGTGAGGGCGGTAGAGTGGTAGAGTGAGGGCGGTAGAGTGGTAGAGTGAGGACGGTAGAGTGGTAGAGTGAGGGCGGTAGAGTGGTAGAGTGAGGGCGGTAGAGTGAGGGCGGTAGAGTGAGGGCGGTAGAGTGAGGGGAGTAGAGGGAGGGTGGTAGAGTGAGGGTGGTAGAGTGGTAGAGTGAGGGTGGTAGAGCAGTAGAGTGAGGGCGGTAGAGTGGTAGAGTGAGGGCGGTAGAGTGAGGGCGGTAGAGTGAGGGTGTGAGGGTGGTAGAGGGGCAGAGTGAGGGCGCTAGAGTGAGGGCGGTAGAGTGGTAGAGTGAGGGCGGTAGAGTGGTAGAGTGAGGGCGGTAGAGTGAGGGCGGTAGAGTGAGGGGAGTAGAGGGAGGGTGGTAGAGTGAGGGTGGTAGAGTGGTAGAGTGAGGGTGGTAGAGCAGTAGAGTGAGGGCGGTAGAGTGGTAGAGTGAGGGCGGTAGAGTGAGGGCGGTAGAGTGAGGGTGTGAGGGTGGTAGAGGGGCAGAGTGAGGGCGCTAGAGTGAGGGCGGTAGAGTGGTAGAGTGAGGGCGGTAGAGTGGTAGAGTGAGGGCGGTAGAGGGAGGGCGATAGAATGAGGGCGGTAGAGCGGTAGAGTGAGGGTGGTAGAGTGGTAGAGTGAGGGTGGTAGAATGAGGGTGTGAGGGTGGTAGAGGGGCAGAGTGAGGGCGGTAGAGTGGTAGAGTGAGGGGGTAGAGTGGTAGAGTGAGGGCGGTAGAGTGGTAGAGTGAGGGCGGTAGAGGGAGGGCGATAGAATGAGGGCGGTAGAGCGGTAGAGTGAGGGTGGTAGAGTGGTAGAGTGAGGGTGGTAGAATGAGGGTGTGAGGGTGGTAGAGGGGCAGAGTGAGGGCGGTAGAGTGGTAGAGTGAGGGGGTAGAGTGGTAGAGTGAGGGCGGTAGAGTGAGGGCGATAGAGTGGTAGAGTGAGGGCGGTAGAGTGGTAGAGTGAGGGCGGTAGAGTGGTAAAGTGAGGGTGGTAGAGTGGTAGAGTGAGGGCGGTAGAGTCTCTGTGGGGCACGGGCTGGGCGGGCTGGGCTGACACGTCCCTGTGTGAACCGGGTACTTGGCCACTATCGGGCCTGTTAAGGTCTGTCAGTCAGCTTTTAATTGCCTTTTTCCCTGCTATTCCTACCAACATTGGCTGCCGCAAGCACCACACTCAGCCTCTCATACTTTGCATGTGCTTACTAAGTCAAAACCGCCGTAATCGGCCAATGCGGGACACCTTTTTTTGCAGCTATCGGATATGTTGTTGGGGGGGAGGGGGTGTATTTGACCAGGAGTGCAGTGCAGCGGAAAGAAAATGGCAGTTATTCATTCTCATCAGTTCACCAGCACTCACCACCTTCCTCCTCAGACCCGTAGCAGGTTCTTGTAATGAATATTTTGACACGTAAATGCTCTTTTAGCCCCAAGGATTATTAGTACCAAGCTCGGAGCAAATCCGCAATGTAGCGCCTTTATCACCCAAGGCAAGCAGCTCTCAAAGGGTTTGCCCGATCACAGACTCGTTCTGCCCCGTTTCTGCCTCTGTGCGCCTTGGGGTGTCGTGGGCGATGCACACACAGCTGTGGGCGGGGTTGTTTTCTCCTCGAGAGCCCGGGCTCCGCTGCGGGGTTCCCTTCAGGAAGCCGCCAGCCCCAGATAAGAGGCAGAGATGGCATCTGGACCGCTTTGACTTTAGGGAGATAGATTGCGCATGGCCAGGCCACGCGGGGGGGGGCAGTAGTGCGAGCGACTTTAGGTGGAAAATCACTGGGCCACGAGGGGCGAGTAAGCTGCCCACCTGGGCTAGGGCGAGTTTCCCACAGGGTCACCGACCGCAAAGAATGGCCTTTTGATGGCAAAGAGTCCAAAGCCAAGAAAGACCCAGCCAGGGACGTGACTTCCATTGGTGCAACAGGTGCAGTGACACCAGAGGCTCAACTAGAGCCAAATTACGGGGGGTGGGGGGGTACTAGAAATTTAGGGAGGGGGGCTAATTCTTGTAGCAGTAGGCAGAGTGGAGATGAAGGGCAGAGAATCTGTCTCAGCCCGGGCTGACACTCACGTGGGGTGTGAAGCCCTTTGAGCCCAATGGGCGTTGCGCACCTGTGTGACGCAGGGGCCCACTGAACGCCGATAGTTGCAGTATCTGCTTTCCCACCCGCAGTCTGGGGGTGTTTTGACACCTCTTAGTGAAGGGCAGCAGGTAGCCCGGAGTGCGTGTAGTGGTGTACCTCTTTTACGTACTGTGCAGTACAGAGAGCGGGTCTCTCCTTACCATGGACTCAGTGTCAGCAAGTCACTTGTTTCATTGTCCCCGAAGTACACTTGCTGCATCTCAAGAAAAGGGAGAAAAGGGGGAGGGGGAATAATATAGAGAAAGAAAGAGAGAGGCAGAGAGAGAGGGAGAAATAGAGAGATCGTGAGAGAGGCAGTGATAGACAGAAGCAGAAATCGAGAGACAGGCGGACTGTCCCCTGGTTGTCTGTCTCTCTGGACCTCAAAGTGACGACAAAGTGTGACTGAAGCAGAGAACACCCCCGTGTGAGGTCGGAGGCAGGGTTGGATTGGGATTGAAAATGGGCCCAGGCAAGCAAAAAAAAAACAATCGGCCCACATTTGCATAATCACTCCTTATATCACTGCTTTGGTGTAATCTTCTAATAAACAAGGTGAGAACATAATTTAAACGCACGTTTACAGAAAGCAAGTATTCGTAAGGATAGTGTAAACAAAGTTTGCTACACAGGAGGGGCCAACTCAAGCTGGACAAATAAAGCCAGCTAATAAAAAGCAAGCAACTAACTGAGTTAAAAAGCCAACAGTAAGGGGCAACCTGCATTCCCAGGGAAGCTTTCAGACAGCTGTCTGGTAGGCTTCGAACTAAGAAGGCAGTTGAGGCCTGTACAGGGCCAAGTTTTAAACCACTGATAAAGACACAAGAGGGATGAGAAAGGTGGTGTGAAAGGTGCATCGAACGATGCAATGGTGTGGGATGTGCATGGAAAGGGCGTGAGTAGCTTAGTTATCTGAGGCAATAAGAAGGAAATAATTATTTTTAAGGGGTGGCGAGAGTGGCAGTCGCTCAACGGGAAGTATGGTCAGAGTGCGACCACATTTTGGTATAAGTTTGAGGAGCAGGCTAGGTTTGCTCCTTAAGTCACAAAAACGGACACTAGAATGTATTTTAGAGGAACAAGAAGTGCGTCAAATCCTACCCTTCTTACGAGGCTGAAATATGCTTAAATGTGGGCAGAAATTATCTCTTTAAATATTCCTTATTAAACTTTTCCGTCAGAGCGTCTAATATTTCTCCTCGGGTAACATGACTTAAGGAGCTGGAAGGCTGTCATCGGAACAGAATTCAGACAAAATGCAGATTTACTCTGCATGAAAATGCACACTTACTCTGTCCGAATTTAAGAGGGTAAGAAGAGGACTTGACTTAGGGCAGCGGTGAATAATACTGCCTCCGAAAAAAGAAGCAGGCGCGTGGGTGCCCATATTCTACCATGACCATCAGTTGAGACTCCTAACCATGTCCTGGGGTAAGCAGCATAGTAGAGCGAGAGGACTTCTTCCACTGACGACGAGTCAGGGAATTAGTCTGTTCTCGTGAGCTTTCTTTCGTTCCAAAGTCTTGGTGCTCAGTTTCTTGCGTATAATACTCGGGAGGCTGTAATATGCCCTGTTTTCCTATATATGGCCCCAAGTTTCGGCAGGCTCAGTGGGACGAACGGTGTGTCCCGGTCCGCTTGTAGCTTCTAAGTAATCCGGAGGTACACCCACAACCACGAGGGTGTCTTGTAGAGGTCCCTTTATACGGCTCGGGTGCGTGTCGATAGGATGCTATTTTGAAAGGGGCGTGGGGGCGTATTTCAAGCACAAAATACACTGTGCACCCACTCACCTTCAGAAGGCGGGTATCTAAATATAGCTGGCACGGAGCCTTTGCACAAGAGGAATAGCGTGAAAGCCACATGCGGGTCGCTCTGGGCCCCGTCCTTGGTGCCAGGCGCCCTGCAGTAACCATAGAGACGAGCAAGCTCCTGTCTGTAATGCGAGGGGGCTCACAGCTTGGCAGGAGCCTAGAGGACGGGTGGGAAGCGCTAGCAGGAGGCGGAGGCGGGCAGTAGGAAGGTGGAGAGAAGAAGTGGGAAAGTGGCTCTGCAAACAATGAGTCAGCAGTGGATGGAGCCAGGACCGCCCTGCCAGACAGCTAGATTCCAGGGAAGCCTTTGTATAGGGAGAAAAATAAAATGAACATACATGAAGGATTGTACACTAATACAACATTTGATGCTTCACAAAGGCCAAGATGTTAAAGAGTTGCAAACTAAAACACAATAAAAAAGATCAGCCTCGGCCGGTGCGGTCGGGTCCGGTCCCGGGTTACCGTGTCCCCCAACAGCAATAACAAAAACGGAAGTCAGGCACTTTTGCCTGAGACGGGGGCGGGGCCTGCAATCCAGCAGGAAGTCCCGCCCGCCGCCACAGCCGCCGCCGCCGAGGAAGAAGTGGAGCGATGAGACACTGAACACGCCGAAAGAGCCCGGTAAGTGGTGGGGATGGGGGTCACGCGCGTGTGTATGTGTCTGGAGTGCGTGTGTGTGACTGTGGGGGAGGGGTGTGTGTGTGAGCGAGTGTCTGCCGTGTGCCTGCGCTCGCCTGTGTGTGCGCATGCAGAGGGGTGGGGGGTGGGGGCTGCCTATATGTGAAGCGCTCTGATACCTGATTCGGTTCGGGGCTGGGAAATAAAAAAAAAAAATGCTGAGTTACTCTGCGCATGCGCGGGTGAGACGCGCGCTCCCGCGGTCAAATCCGACACTGGGAAAGCTCGTGACACTTTGGTGTCCACTCTCCCAAATACGGATAGCATTAGTTGGCGAGCTGACAGCATTCATGCTTCGCATGAATGCTAACGTCAGCTCGCCCTAAAAAAGGTATTTCGTACTTTTCTTCTATTTATGGCAGTAGCGTTCTCAGCTGTCATCAGTGGTGTTACTATCACCCTTTCAGAAGCGTGAAACGTACAGCGTGCAATGTGACACAGTGGCACGCACACTTAATGAAAGGAAAATAAAAACATTCTTATGAGATGGTTACAAAGGAAAATTAAATAAACGTGGATGGTGAAAGCATTATTCTTTAGAAAGGCGAAGACTAATTTTGAACTAAAAAGGGATCTTTACATGCAGATTCTGGAGTGCAACAGTATTTTGTGATTTAAAAACATTTAAAAAGGGGTATTAGCCGTGTTCACAGTTGGCTATTGGTATTACCCTTCTCAACATGCAAGCTGTCCATCCTCCACCCCGTTTCTTGATGCTCCTGGAGAACCACCAGTGGTGTGGAGAAAATGGTTCGATGCATTTGAGAATTATTTGGGGGCTATTCGTGCGCATAGATTCAGACCAGAATGGAAAAGGTTTTTATTGCTACACTCTTTAGGGTTTGAAGGTAGGGACACTCTCAAACATTTACCAGAGGCTGAAAATGAAGCAGGGGAGGAACCTGATGAATACCAAAGCACGGTAAGAAAATTAGCGAAAAGATACGATAAACAACCAAGTGTAGTAGTGTTGAGACACACATTTTTCAAAAGGGCGCAAAAGATGGAGGAGGATGTCGACACTTACATAACGGTTCTGAGAAAAATGGTCGCTGAATGTGAATTTGAGAATTTTAGCGAACAGTTGGTTCGTGACCAATTTATAAGTAAATGTCTTGACAAAACTATTAGACAAAAACTACTCTCTTTAAAAAACCCTTCTCTTGATGAATCCATTCGCATTGCAAAAAGCATAGAAACTTCACAAACATCTATTAAAGAACTTGAAAGTAAAAACACTGAAATGGTCACTCCGGTACGTCTCACAAATTTAAAAAAAAGAAAAGACTTTCAACAAAATAATTTTTTCAAGAGAACTGATACATGTTTTAGGTGCGGTTATTCATTTCACACAAAAAACGGTAGACAATGTCCTACGAAAAATGCAGTATGTCGCTCCTGTGGCAAGATTGGACACTTTGATAAAGTGTGTCAGACACACAAAAAAGAAAATGTTCATGTAGGGTGTGTCAAAGATTCAAGTGACAGTGACAATGATGATACCCTTTGTGAACTAAAGGACATGGTGCTTGTGGTGAACGACGGTGGTGTTAAAAGTGGAGATCCTAATGACTGTGTGGATCCATATGCTGTGATTGCGGTTGGTGAAAAAAATTGAGACTTCTAGTAGACTCTGGTGTGCGAATCACAATGATAACAGAATCTCTCTTCAGAGAAAAATGGGGGGAACGACCCCTGCAACCACCTGATCATGAACCAGTATCCTATGAAGGGCGCAAAATTGACCTCCTAGGTTATTTCGAGGATGTAATGATTTTCAAGAATAGACACATACATGGGAAGATATATGTGGCTGTGCATGGTCTGAACATATTAGGATGGTTCCATCAAGGTTTGTTTAACATGATGGTATGCCCAGGTGCTAGTGAACAGGTTTTGGGGATCCGTGATCTTGTTGAAGACCTGCTCAACAAATATCCCAAATTATTTTCTGGTGAGTTAGGAAGAATCAAAGTGTTCAGACATAAAATAAAGGTAAGAGATGTTGCTGTGCCTGTGAAAACATAAGATCAGAAGCATACCCTTCAGTATAGGAGAAGACCTGGAAAAAGAACTTCTGTCCATGCATAAAAGAGGTGTAATCGAACCCATTGAGTCCTCAGATTGGTCTTCGTCCTTAGTGGTTGCACGGAAAAGAAATAATGAATTGAGAATTTGTATTGACTTACGCAGCCTAAATAAGGTGATTTGGGTGGATTCGTACCCCTTACCCAACATCACAGAAATGCTAGGAGTAGTTGCAGGGGCCAAAGTTTTCTCGAAATTAGACTTGGCCTCTGCGTACCACCAGATAGAGCTTGATAAGGACTCACGTCATTACTCTGCATTCAACTCCCCATCTGGTATGTTCCAATTCTGTTGCATGCCATTTGGCCTGGCTTCGGCAGCTTCTGTCTTCCAAAGAGTCATGGTTAACTTACTCAAAGGCATAAAAAACGTAGCGATATTTCAGGATGATGTCCTTATATTTGCAAAAGATCAAACTGAACACGATATGACCTTGGACAAGATCCTCACCATTTTTCAAGAGCATGGTGCGGTTCTTAAACGCGACAAGTGTGTGTGTTCTCAAAAGACAAGGTGGAATATTTGGGGCACACCATCTCCAGTGCAGGGGTCACACCTAATCCAAGTCTTGTCCAAGCCATCTTGGGTGCTTCTGCTCAAAAAGACAAAGCGAGAGTCAAATCTCTGCTTGGTCTAACAGAGTTTTATGCACGTTTTATTCAGGATTATGCCACCAAAGTATGCCCCATTTCAAGATTGTTGAAAGATAAAAATTAATTTGTGTGGGACAATGACTGCAAACAAGCATTTACTTGGCTCAAAGAACAACTAAGCACAGTCAGAGCTTTGAAACCGTTTGAACCGGATGTACCATGCACGTTGACTGTGGATGCCAGTAGTTACGGATTGGGAGCGATCTTGACACAGTATGTTGGTCTTCAGGAACATACAATAGGCTTTGCATCAAGGGTACTGAGGGATGCAGAAACACATTACTCAGTCATTGAAAAATAACTTCTGGCATGTTGGTGGGGCATTGAGAAGTTCAAGAATTGTCTATGGGGCAGGAAATTCACATTACAAACTGACCATAAACCTTTGGTTGCCATTTTGGGAAACACCAACAATCGCAATGCTACACCACGCATAGCTCGTCTTCATCAAAGCTCTTACAATACAACTTTGAGGTCACACACATCGCAGGGTGCAAAAATGTGAGGGCTGATGCACTGTCACGCTTGCTTCCAGCTCCTAGTGATTCTATTTATTGTGATGAAGACATTGATTATGATGAAAAAGAGGATTGTATAATAGCTAGTATCAAGTTAATGAATGTGTGTTCAGTGGTGGAAGAAAGTCGGTATGCAGCTATGGCCAAGGATGAAGTTTTGAAAGATGTAAAGAAATACATTATCCTGGGGTGGCCAAAAGAAAGGAATGTAGATGTGGCCTTACAACAGTTTGTAAAAATCTGTGAAGAACTCTCTATAGAGGATGGTCTAGTGTTCAGGCTAGATAAGTTAATACCCCCTGAAAACATTAGAAATACCATCCTCAAAAAAACACACGAGGGACATTTGGGAGCCACTCTCACCAAATGCAGGGTTCGAGAATACTTTTGGTGGCCACAGATGGATAGGGACATTGATGCTCTGGTGCAGGAGTGCACCATTTGTGCCAGTAGCGATAAGAGTCTCTGCACATCAAATCCCCCCCTCACTCCTATACCTCTCCCTGAAGCTCCGTGGGAGAAACTGGTCATTGATGTTTTAGGACCTTTCCATACTCTGCCTCATCAGTGTAGATTTGCCATTGTAATGATGGATTATTACTCAAAGTGGCCTGAAGTTAGGTTTGTATCCAGAGCTGACTTTAAGGAGATACTTGACTTTTTGAAAGAGATCTTCATGAGAGAGGGATTCCCTAAATCCATTGTTTCCGATAACGGGGTGCAATTTGTGTCATCTGACGTGGAAGAATTTCTTAAAGAATCTTCTATCACACATCTTAGAAGCTCTCTACCATACTCAAACCAATGGGTTGGTCGAGAGGCTCAATAGGGTCATTGGAGATTGTGTAAAATGGGCCATTGAACACAACAAAGTTGTACCCCCTACGGTGAGAACAATGTTGTGGTTTTACAGGACCACCCCTCATTCATCTACAGGGGTATCTCCCTTTGAACTTCTTAGAGGCAGAAAACCATGTACGGAATTTAGGCCTGCATGGATGTCAAAATGGTTCAAATCCAGCACTACACCACAAGAACTAGATGAAAGGGTCAGACGCAAGGTTGATGTGGTCTAATGCAAGCAAAAGAAATATGTTGATGACAGGAAGCGAGTCACAAGCAGGGAGGTTGCTGTAGGTGACTGTGTGAGAATAAAGAAACAGGGTTTTGCAAAAAAGGGAGAGTCAAAGTTCAGTAAACCTGTTGTTGTAGACAAAGTGTGTGGCAGTGCTGTTCGTGTCAACGGACGCAACTGGTGGAATTTGAACAAGGTCGTAAAAGCTAAAGATGTGATGGTGATAAGCGAAATTCCATTGATGTATTTGATGTGTCGCGTAGCTCTGTTTCAGGTGACTGCATTGTTCATGATTCATGTAATCCCTCTACTGTTTTAAGGAGGAACTCAAGAGTGGTCAGAATTCCGGTCAGATAGAGGCGTTAGTTTTTCTCTACTTCCGCCTTCCGTTCTTTTCCTTCACCAGTTTCCTTCTTCTTTCCTCCTTCCTCTCTTCTTCCTCCTTATTCTTCTTCCCTCTGGTTTCTCTCTCTTCTTTGAGGAAAGGAGATATATGTAGTGGTCTCGTCCATCGCGCGCCCTGTGCGCGAGGACATTGTTTTGCCCTTGCCTCGCGCTGCCCGTTGGCTCACGAGAGACGTTATGAATGACAGTTAAGTCGGACGGTTGGCCGGCCATTTTACGCTGTGCTGGCTTGCATGCCAGACTGTAATGTGGGAACTCAATAAATCTTATTCTTAAACTTTATTCCTGCCTTCGAGTTATTACACCAGCTGTAAAATTTTCTGACAAATGCAAAAAGAACAATTAATGGACAGAATGTTGATCAATGTCACATTCACTCGAGTACAGAGATCTGGGCTTAAATCCTTCATTTATTTGCTCCCCATGCCATTACAGATTAAACCCAGCCATATGCAAATCAGTTTTGACCCTGTTCCCATTGGAACAGTCCAGCCTGAATGGCCAGGTCTGGTTCTCCTTGGACAGTAAACAAGCATCCAATGACCGGTTTCGGGGTTTCACCCCTCATCAGCCAGGCTAGCTTGATTCCAGTGGCATGGAGAGCACAGAACCCATGTCTGGTCATACCGGTCCCACTTGGGTGACAAATGCAAAAGGAACAATTGATGGACAGACTGCTAATCAATGTCAAACATTCACTCCAGTGCAGCGATCTGGGCCTAAATACATCGTTGTTTTGCTCTTCATGCCATTCCAGTTTAAATCCAGCCATATGCAAATCAGTCTTGACCTTGCTCCCCATTGGAACAGTTCATCCCAAACTGCCAGGCCAGGTTCTCCCTGGACCGGAAGCAATATCCTAGGACCGATTTGGGGTTTCACCGCTCATCAGCCAGGTTAGCTTGAGTTCATTGGCATGGAGAGCAAGGGACCGATGTATGGGCATACCCGGCCCACTCGGGGTGACAAATGCAAAAAGAACAATTGATGGACAGACTGCTGATCAATGTCATACATTCACCGCAGCAGAGATCTGGACCTAAATCCACAGGCGGCCAGCAATATAATGCACCCATCAATTATTCAACAGGTAGGTCAGAAAAATATTAGTCAACAGTATAAAAAGTATCACAACAATGCAATGTAAAACCAGCCTATTACATCTAATGGGAGGGCAAACCTTGTCTTTGTTTCCTTAATAGGATTAAAACTTTCAGAGGCAAAAGCTAAGAGGCCCAGAGCCAAGGGGTATGCTAATATAAACCTTTAACCATGCCCAGATGGAGGATTTTAACTTCCATAAAAAAGTCAAAGGGCTTTATTTAGAGTTTGGCGCACAGGTTACTCCTTCAAGAACATAGCAGATATCCTGTCTGCCTTAGTAAAAAGTGGCATAGGATATAATGCTCTTGTAATAAGGCCCCAGTGGAAAGTTCTTTGCTACAGCTATAAAGCATCGATCAATCGCCGTGACTGAAGAGTCCCTTGGTACCAGCCGCAGGGGAAGCAGTCCAGTCGTGAACTTCATCACCGCTTTGGGGTCTGTGAAATAATGTTTTTTTACCATTGAGGTTGGTGCGCATTTTGGCCAGGTATTGCAAGGAGTAGGTTGTTCCAGCCTTCTGGAGGAGGTGTTTCGCAGGCAGATATTCCCGACAAGCAGCTTGAACCGTGAGTGTGAAAGTAGTTTATTTGGCGGGTCACAATTGGTCTTGCCGAGGCCCCTGTTGAAGGATAAGGGCCCAGAGTGCGAAGCACATGTTCCACGATGAAGACAGGTGACAGGCATCGCCAAACAGGGAGTGAAGCATGTGTTCAATGTAGGTTTCCATTTTGTCCATGGCAGTTGACGCAGGTACTCCCAGAATGCACCTGGATTGCGCTTTGAGGTCCTCATTTTTATTTTTAATGACTTCCAGTACTTTTTGCATGCAGAGGAGAGGCTTTCCAGGAGACGCACAGGTGTCTTCAATATCTGAGGTGCGATTTTCTAGTTGATCAATGTGTTTGTCTCCCCACTCCTTAATGCAATCTATTCCGTTGGTAAGGGACTTAATTTTTGAGTCGATAGCACGGAGGCTGTTTTTCATATCCATCAGCATGTGTTTGATGTGATGGCCCCACGTGCAGGTGGATTTAGTTCCTGGCCTCCCTGATCTGACTCAGCCGTACGCGTATGCCACTTGCTGTCAAATGTCAGTTTAGACTGCTTATTATTGTGCTTGCCCATGGTGCGCAGCGCATAGGCCACGTTGTGGCCATGCTTTGCTGTAGGTAGGGCGACCAACCGTCCGTAAATTTCATGGACAGTCTGTAATTTCGGCCGTCTGTCCGTTGTTCGTGAAGGATTCTTTAACGGACGCCATTTGTCCGTAATTTTAACCTGGCACCGGTCGCACCACCCTAAAGCCGGCACAGCTTCCACCCACCTCCCTTCTTGACTCCAATGCTGCACCAAAGCTCAGATACCCAGCAGCATTGGAGAGGCACAGTGGAATGGCAACCCTCACACCTTCAGCCCTTGATGAGCTGTTAAGAGGTGCTTGAAGGTAACTGAGAGGGAGGGGCTGCAGCTTCAGGAGCAGGGGCATCTATTCAGATGCAAACAGCCCTGAATGCGCCATGTCTCTGCAATTTAGAGGGGCTTCGCACATTCATTTTCTGCCTAGGGCCTCAAACATCTGATTACACCAAGGCAGAACCTGGTTCTCTTCACAGAGCTTAATTACTGTCACTAACTGGTGAGCAAACCTCGGTTCTTCAAACATGCAGTCTATAATGTAATAAAATAAAGAAATGGCACAATGGCACCCACACTGATTAACAAAGTATGGAGGACAATCAGTTAAATCAGTTCTCTTGGAGCATCTCCTTTAAGTAATGTACATCACAGTGGGGGATGGCCAAACTAAAATTTTGGAAAGAGACTGTCTTCTCGTTGTCTAGTCCAGGAGGGGGTGAGGAGCCCTACCCCACCCTGGAAGAGACCAGGATGATACTAGACTACTGCATGCCCACCCCTGTGCCCACCCTGGTAGATCCTGTACCCCTCCTGTGATGGCTACTGCCTCCCAGTGATGGCTCCTATCCCCCCATGTGGTGGCTCCTGTCCCCCCCACCCCCGACTGTGATGGCTCCTGCCCCCACCCGTGATGGCTCCTGTCCCCTCATGTGGTGACTCCTGCCCCCCGCCTGTGATGGCTCCTGCCCCCCCCCCCTGTGATGGCTCCTGTCCCCCCCTGTGATGGCTCCTGTCCCCCCATGTGGTGGCTCCTGCCCCCCTGCCTGTGATGGCTCCTGTCTCCCCCTGTGATGGATCCTGTCTCTGCCCTGGGTGGCTTCTGTCCCAGTCCTGGAATGGCTCCTGCAGCGACGGTGAAATTCTTGATGGGCCTCTTCTCAAAAAGGCTCAGCTCAAAATTAATATGAAAAGGTGGGCGAGTGAGTAAGTGAAGGGATGGGTGGATGGTTGGATGAATTAGTGAAAGGGTGAATGGATGAATGAAAGACTGAATAGATGGATAATGAGAGAGGATGGATGAATTGATGAGTGAGTGGAAGGATGGATGAGAGAAAAGGTAAATAGCTGGATGTATGGGTGGAAGGGTAGCTGGATGGGTAAATGGGTGGATGGATGAGTGAAAAGGTGGATGATGAGTGAGTGGGTTGATGGATGAGTGAAATGATGGATGGATTGATGAATTGATAAGTGCAAAGGTGAATGGATGGACGTATGAGTGAAAGGGTGGATGTAAGGATGGATGGGTGAGTGAAAGGGAGGGTAGATGGACAAAAGGATGAATAGATGAGTGAAGGAGTGAAAGGATAGATGGATCAGAGAAAGGATGGATGAGTGATAGGGTCAATGGATGGATTAATGAGTGGAGGAGTAGATGGATGGGTGGATGGATGGATGGATGGAAGGAAGGATGGATAAGTGAAAGGGTCGATGGAGAGAGAAAGGGAGGATGCATGGATGGCTGAAAGGGTGGATGAGTGGAAGGATGAGTGACTAGGTGGATGGATGAGTAAATGAAAAGATGGCTGGATGGGTGAAAGGGTAAATGGCTGGATGGATGAGTGAATGGATGGATGGGAAAAAGAGTGGATGGATAAGTGTACAGATGGTTAGGGTGAAAGGGTGGATGAATGGTTAATGGATGGATGAGTGAAAGTATGGATGAAGGGAAGGATGAGTAAAATGATAGATGGAAGGATACATGAAGGATAGGTTTGCAAATGGTTGAATATGTTTGGATATGGCTGGGCTTACTTATATACTATTGCGCGACCTCCTCTGATGTGTCTGTAAAACTTACCTATTGTGCTGAAGTTTTGTCCTGAATTTTGACCTCCTGTCCTGAATTTGTGTCCTGAATTTTGACCCTTTGTCCTGAATTTTTACACTCACCGTCCTGAAATTGCACCAATGCCAGTTGGTCACCCTAGCTGTAGGGGGCACCCACGGGGCATAGATGTGGAAAGTACCTGGGTCCTGCCACACTCCAACTGCCGCCAGGAAGATACTGGAGAGCACAAGCAGACCCAACTTTCAATAAAAAGTAGTGCGACACAGGAATGTAAAGCGCAGTCACCTCCTCACAGTGCGCATTCTGTTCTTATAGCATGTTCTGGGCGCTTTACTTCGAGGTAGGCTGGAGAGCCTCACTTTTGGCCTCAAATCAGATTTGTAGTGAGGCCTAGCAGTGGGAAAACAGCAGTTCGTCATCCCACTTAATCCCATAAACGCACCTCCCTTAGGAGTGAAATGATCTCAGATGAGGCCCCTCATCGTACGGGACTCAATCCCAGAGCCGTCTGCCAGGACCTATCTAGGCGTGGACCTCATTTCTGCCACCTTCCCGCGTGGCCAATCCAAAGCGCAGCTCAGCAGCCACACTGCCAAGTATCCTGCGCAGGGGCGTAACACAGGCCCCCGCAGCCCACGCGGTGTGGGGGGCCCCTAGATCCAAGGGGCCCCGTCGGCACTGAACTCTGGCGAGAGTGCTCCTGATTGAGCCCTGAGGGGCCCCCCTAAGTACCGTGCAGGGAGGCCCCCTCACTTTTCGTTACGCCAGTGATCCTGCGCCTCCATGTTAAATCTGGCGATGAAGCCCGTCAGAGCCCTCCGTGATCAGCAGCTGTGTCAGGGGTGCGGCGAGCTGAAACAATCACTGGGGAAGAAGCCGGTGGCAAGGCCTCTGCCTCGGGGGACAGGTCGATGAGTTCCACGCCGCCTCTACCAAGTGTAGCGCTCTAGTGCTCCGAGGGTCTCTCCTGAGCCCCGGAAGCACTCCCACACTATGTATCACTTTCTGGCCAGGCGTGGCCAGAAAGGTATAAATAAAAGGACAGAAGTGGCACGGCACTTCCTGTCCGGACCAGTACTCTATGTGTGTGTATCCATTTATTGTGTGCCTGCCAGACACGTGCGTGCTGACCCTAGGCCTCAGGGACTGGCAGACCCGACACTGGCGACGAGGGTGGGATCAACCTAGACCCACAACCCGAAAGCGCACCAGCCGACGAAGGCGCCGGAGACACCGAACCAAGCGGCAACCTGGGCCCGCCGGCTCAACGACCGGAGAACCACGCGACAAACCAGAGGCAGAAGAAGACGGGAAAATCGCCTACCGGTAAGCAGCGGATGTGAGGAGCTGCGTCAGGGACCGGTGCAAGCGACACGCCGCCGCAAAGCAGGAGAAGCGCTGGGAGAAGGCCCGGCCGGCCGGCCGTCGGAGAAGTGCGCGCATGCGCAGAGAAACGAGGCCGCAGCAAGCGTCAAGCCCCCACCGCGTGAGTACGCGAGGCAGGAGGCGCCGCGCACAAGACAGGGGCAGCGCTGAGCGCACGCAGGACACAGGACAAAGACAATAAAACAAGCACAAGGCAATTCAAGGGCCCAGAATAACGAAAGGCCGTTCTCATGAACTGAGCTAGCGCCAGAACTGCAAACACAGCGCCGCCCACGCAAGCCGGACAACAGAACACTGGGCACCCAGGCAAGAAAAAAAAAAAGCACAAGACAGAGTAAACAAGCACAAGGCAACCCAACTAGCCTATCAGGCGCAAAGAAGTCCCATTACGCCTCGCCTGCGTCAGGTAGCGCACAGCATTCTACCCCGCACACATGTTGACAGGAGGAACATCCGGAGGGGCCACTGGTGGAGGGGCCACCGGAGGAACACTACAGGCAACAGCGCCCCCTGCGGCTCAAGCACCAGTACCCTCCGCACATGCGCAACTGCAGGCGCTACCGCCCTTCAGTGAGCTAATTGACCCGGGGACAGCAGCACCCCGATGGGCAGTATGGTTGGGACAGCTCAACAATTACTTCACGGCCACCCGGGAAAAAGACAATGAAGTAAAACGCTCCCTGCTCCTACACTTCGGAGGCACAGAACTGTACAAACTATTCAGACACCTCCCCAACACAGGTGCCGCCAACGACTTCGATGCAGCCGTGACTGCACTGAACGCCCATTTCGACCCCCAGCTGAACCCCCACTACGAGAGGTTCAAGTTCCGCCAAGCTAAGCAACGAGAGGGCGAGACCATGGACGCGTTTCATGCACGACTGCGAGACTTGATAAGCACGTGCACCGAGGACGACGAAAAGAAGGAAGTCACTGCCCAACTCATCCAGGGCTGCCGCAACAAGCACCTGCGTACTTTAATCCTGAGACAACCGCGGATATCCCTCGACGAAATCCTGATCCTTGCGCGCTCCCACGAGCTGTCTGATGCCCGCGCCACAGCGATGGAAGCAGCGCTCAACCCACACCATGACCCGGGAACGGCGATCAAGACTGAGCGGGTAGACGCAGTGCGCATGTCTAGTCGAGGAGGCAGAAGTCGTGGAGCGACAAAATCCAGACGCCAAACACCATGCGGCTACTGCGGCAGGGATGAGCACGCCCAAGATGGCTGCCCAGCACGTGGGAAGACATGCTCCAAATGCGGCATCCCCAATCACTTCGCCAGCGTGTGCAGAGGAGGCTCCAGAAGCCGGAACACTCCAGGAAGGCGATCAGCCGCTGGGGCGATCAAACAACTGTCGCTGGAAGAAACCACGGCACCACGCCACACGAGGCCACACAAGTCGCAGCAGCCACAGTACGACGACTCATCCTCAGACGACGACGATGAGTGCTATTTCGTATCTTTTGTCAGCGAGCTAAAGAAAAGCCGACGACCACAACCCAAGTGCCAAATACAGATCCACGGATCGCCAGCCATCGGAGTCATCGACACCGGAGCCACGGTGAATGTAATGGGAATTCAACATTACAAAGCGCTCAACCCCAAGCCGACTCTTGTCCCATCAAGGGCCCGAATCTTCACCTACGGCAGTCATGACCCGCTCCCTCTACGGGGTAAGATGTTGGTGGAAGTCCGAGCAGAGGATCAGGAGGTCACAACGACATTCCATGTAATCGACAAAGAGGCGGACCTGTTAGTAGGAAGCAACACAGCAGAAGACCTAGGCCTCATTGCTTTCGCGAACGCAGTACGAGCACTGCAAGTGGAAGACATCCTGCTCATGTTCCCCAAGCTATTCACAGGCCTTGGCACGATCAAGCATCCACCCATCAAGCTACACATAGACCCCACTGTACAACCAATTGCGCTCCGACACCGTAGAGTGCCGTTCCATTTGCGGGCTGCAGTGGAGCAAGAACTAAACACGCTAGAGTCACAAGGGGTGATCGAAAAAGTGTCCGGGCCGACACCATGGGTGTCCCCCATGGTCATAGCCGAGAAGCCGAAGCAACCGGGCAAAATCAGAATTTGCATTGACATGAGAATCCCAAACAAAGCCATTCGCCGTGAACGACACCTCACACCTACAGTCGATGACATTCTGACCGACCTAAATGGCGCCCAATGGTTTTCCAAACTTGATCTCAATGCAGGATATCACCAGCTGAGACTAGCTGAAGAAAGCCGATACATCACAACTTTCTCGACTCACCTCGGTTTGAGACGCTACAAGAGGTTGAACTTTGGAATCTCTTCTGCAGCTGAAATTTTCCAAAACACGATCAAAGAAATCCTCTCTGGGCTCCAAGGGGTACTGAATGTTAGTGACGATATACTGATCCATGCCAAAACGAGCGAAGAACACCACCACAGGCTAAAGGCGACGCTGCACAGACTAGCACAGTATGGCGTGACCTTACACAAGGACAAGTGCCAATTCTTCAGAAAATCCATCGAATTCTTTGGCTACGTGTTCGGACCAGAAGGTGTCGCTGTTGACCCACGCAAGTCAGTGGCCATCAAGAATGCCCCTGCACCAACCACAGCATCGGAGGTGCGGAGTTTTCTGGGAATGGCGCAGTATTGTGCGAGATTCATCCCCAACCTGGCCACCATCGCGGAGCCACTGAGGAACCTCACAAAAAAAGAATGTGCATGGCGGTGGACTGAGACTGAAGCCAAGGCATTCGACCACATAAAAACGGCATTGCTAGATAGCACAACGATGGCGTATTTCGACACATCCAAGCCCACCGAGATTGTGGTTGATGCCAGCCCAGTTGGTTTAGGAGCACTGATATCGCAGGAAACCGAACCTGGCACCTGGTCACCATTGGCGTTCGCTAGCAAAGCACTAACCTCGACCGAAGCAAGGTACTCTCAAATCGAAAGAGAAGCCCTAGCAGTGAAGTGGGCGTGCACTCACTTTCATCTATACATCTCTGGACACCCATTCCGCATGATAACAGACCACCAACCGCTGATACCTCTGTTCAAGGGCACTGCCCCGCACCCACCTCCGAGGATAGAACGATGGGCAATCCAAGTGCAGCAGTACCAAATGGACCTCGCCTACCGCCCTGGGGCCAAAAACCCCGCAGACTTTCTATCTAGGCATCCAGGCCAAGACGAGGGCTGTCAGGCAGAACGTGAATGCCCCTCAGAGGATTTCGTGAACATGCTGTCAGCTGCGTCATGTCCCCAGGCCCTCACGGCTGATGCCATCCTACCTGAATACGGGAACGACACAGTCATCCAGCGGGTGATTGCTGCTATTAAGTCAGGATCCTGGGAGAACTTCCTAAAGGGCGTCAGTGACTGGAATGAATCAGATCGAACACGCCTGACGCAGTTCTGGAGAGTGCGGCATGACCTAAGCCAAGCCAGCAATGGCCTTCTCCTCAGAGGTCACCGAGTGGTCATCCCCAAAACCCTACAAGACAGGGCAACCACCCTAGCACACGAAGGGCACCAAGGCACCCGCCGTATGAAAGCCAGGATGCGAGAGAAAGTTTGGTTCCCGAACCTTGAGGAAGCAGTTGACGCTGTGGTGCGCCAATGCCGAGCGTGCCAGATAACCAGCTCCGCAGACAACCCCGCACCAATCATCACAGAAGAACATGCTCCGTCACCGTGGGCATGGCTCAGTCTGGACTTTGGGAGCTTCCCTGATGGGAGGGTCACTGTCGTGCTGATCGACAGTTACACGAAATACCCGATTGTAGACCTCGCAACCTCCACTAGCTTTGCCAATGTCCGCCCGCTACTGAGCAAATCTTTTGCCATGTTTGGAGTGCCTCTTGTCATCAAGACGGACAACGGTCCCCCGTTCCAGGGGAATGAATTCAGAGAGTTCCTGAGCAACCTAGGCATCCGTCACCACCGCATTACACCGCAATGGCCCCAAGCCAACGGTGAAGTGGAGCGGTTCATGAGGACGACCAACAAAATCCTACGAATCGCCACCGCGGAAGGGAAGGACCCAGAGGAAGCGCTCCAGCTGTTTCTACGAGAGTACAGAAGCACACCCCACAGCACAACGCAGCAGTCACCATGGGCATTGATGTTTGCTGGACCGAGAAGAGACCTACTCCCTATGGCCGACAACTGGGCACCAGCGCCATACTCCCCCGGACACACACAAGAAAGGCGGAGACGAACGAATGAGAAAGCGAGTCACAAGAGGCATGCCCGGTCCAGAAATATAACACCTGGAGAGACAGTGCTCATCCGGACCAGAAGGCCCGGAGGGAAATTCAACACAGCATTTGAGCCTGAGCCGTGGGTCGTCAAGGAAACTCGAGGCACTGCAATCACAGTTCGCCGAGACGGAGAAGAGGTAACTAGGAATGTATCCTGGTTCAAACAAATACCGGCGACTCGTCACCAAACACCTGACAATGCAGAGCAAGCGGAGAGTGATTCCGAGACAAGAGCAGATAGATCCGGCGATGCAAGCACACTCATGAGCCCTACTGGCCAGAACGCAGAACTCACTCCTACACCCAGCCCGAAGGAGAAACAAGCTCCGGCTAGAGGCAGTTTGAGGTATGAACTTAGACCTAATCCAAAGCCAAGCCAGAAGCTGGCAGACTTCCGGTGCTGAGCTACCATTGACATTGTGTTTACAAAAGTTAAGTTTTCAAAAATCCAAGTTGGGGAGGGATGTAGCGCTCTAGTGCTCCGAGGGTCTCTCCTGAGCCCCGGAAGCACTCCCACACTATGTATCACTTTCTGGCCAGGCGTGGCCAGAAAGGTATAAATAAAAGGACAGAAGTGGCACGGCACTTCCTGTCCGGACCAGTACTCTATGTGTGTGTATCCATTTATTGTGTGCCTGCCAGACACGTGCGTGCTGACCCTAGGCCTCAGGGACTGGCAGACCCGACACCAAGGTTGCAACACAAGGTCCTGTAGTTGTGGTCGCTCAGCACGAAAGAGAGATCTCAGCATCCTCCGACAGGTGCACTGAACTGATGTAGGGCAGGGGGTAGGATAGATAGGGACGCCCTCATAACAGGAATAAGTAGTGGAATAGTTTCATGGTCAGAGGAGCCTTGCTAGGTGGACATCTTGCAGCTAGGCTCTCTGACGCCTGCCCCACCCGGTAGAAGTTGCATTTTGGATATAAGGGAGCCAGAGTGCATGCAAACAAATCACTGGGAGAGTTTGCATGTTGAAAATAGAGTTGCCACTCTTCCTAGAGAAAATACCCGCCTTTTGTTCATGTTTTTAGATACCGTGGTGCCAGGATCTGTAACTTAAGTAATAATTTGTGCAAAACCCTGATTTATTGTTTTTACACTGCACTTGTGCTTCTGTTAATTATCAGTCAGGAACCATTTAGACAGTACTCCAATACTTTTACGGTGATTTCTCCTTCTATTTGCTGTTTTAAGAATATAGAGACAAGGGGAAAAAGTACTGGTTTCAACTGATTTTCCTATTTTTTTTTTACTGTCCAGAAATACAACTACTGGTCATTCTGGTAATACACCAAACAGGTGGCAAGCTTATATACAGGTTCTTTGGTAACCAGAGCGAAAGCAGAAGCACCAAACTCCCTTGCAGTCACCCACTGACATGACCCACAGCTCTCAAGTTT
The DNA here is from genome assembly GCF_964261635.1 of Lissotriton helveticus. Classification (NCBI taxonomy): domain Eukaryota; kingdom Metazoa; phylum Chordata; class Amphibia; order Caudata; family Salamandridae; genus Lissotriton; species Lissotriton helveticus. Next base: position 1,043,783,095 of record NC_136069.1, on the reverse strand, counting down.
AGAAAATTCGTACCAGTGAGTATTGATTAACATATTTGGTGGCATTACTAGAAGTGATGTTACACATGCTTTGACATCAGTGACAACATAGGAAATGACATCTATCAAGTGATAAATCAATGAAAACAAATGTAAATTGAATACGGTAGCTCTAAAACAACATTAAACAAGCATTTACAATGCAATGGCCTCGGCATTATTAAAGGTAGAGCTATTGGCATTGCTTATGAATTTTTTTTTTTTTTTTTAAACATAAGCAATGCCAATAGCTCTACCTTTAATAATGCCGAGACCATTGCATTGGGGGGTTGAGATGCACTGCTCAGTGCCCCCCAGCGGGCTCCTCTGGCGTTGGGGGCTCCTGCCCCCCGTAGGTAGGGGCAGGGCAGTGGTGCCGAGTACAAGGGCAGTCGCAAAGGGCAGATGTTTAAGGCAGAGTGCGGAGTCTGCTCCGGAGGAGGGCAGGCATAGCTCCCAGCAGCACCGACAGGCAGGGCGAGGGCACGAAGGGGTTAATCACGAGATGCAGCAAACACTGCCAGCTTTCAGCATGAATGGGGTCAGGCGCTGGGAGTCTGCGGGGAGGGGAGGAGGTATGCAGGGTGCGAGGGTGGGGTGAGACACAGGGAGGGATGAAGAAAGGGGGGCAGGGATGATGCAGAGTGACACTGCGAGGGTGGTGAAATGAGGGTGGGGTGAGGCAGAAGGTGTAAGGGTGGGGTGAAGCAGGGGGCAAGGTGATGCAGGGGTGAGAGGTACGATGGGAAGGAAGTGAGTGGATGGTGAGAGCGTGCAGGCGCGTGACAGGTGAGGGATACGACTGTGAGGGTGAGGTGAGGGAGGGGGCGACGCGAGGCTGGGAGGTGTGACAGGGTGGGTGACGGAGGAGTGGGAGATGTGAGGTCGGGGGCTGCACACGGTGAGGATGTAAGGGTGGAGAAATGCAGGGAAGGAGTGTCGGTGGGCAGACGGTTCGTGGTGATGCAGGGTTAACACTGTGGGGGGAGAGGGGGCTGAGAGGAAGAGGGCTTGAGGAGGATGGGAAGAGACACCGCAGAGAGTGAAAGCAGTAGTTTAATGCAGGGGGTGGGGCTGTGAGGGTGCGAGGGGTGGGGCTGTGAGGGTGAGAGGTAACAGAGGGGTGGGGCTGTGAGGGTGCGAGGGGTGGGGCTGTGAGGGTGAGAGGTGACAGAGGGGCGGGACTGTGAGGGTGAGAGGTGAGAGAGGGGTGGGACTGTGAGGGTGCGAGGGGTGGGACTGTGACTGTGAGGGTGAGAGGTGACAGAGGGGTGGGACTGTGAGGGTGAGAGGTGACAGAGGGGATTGAAGTGATAGAGGGGTGGGTGCAAGATGACCGAGGGGAGGGACTGTGAGGGTGAGAGGTGACAGAGGGGTGGGACTGTGAGGGTGAGAGGGGTGGGACTGTGAGAGGTGACGGAGGGGTGGGACAGTGAGGGTGCGAGGGGTGGGACTGTGAGGGTGAGAGGTGACAGAGGGGTGGGACTGTGGGGGTGAGAGGTGTGATCTGCGCAGAGAGGGAGCTGTTCTGGGTGTGAGAAGAAGCGGAGAATTGACCTAATAATGAAGTATTATTACCACAAAATGTGCCCCATCATCACGTTGCAAACTTTGCTTTTTCTGGCCAAATAATTTAGTCTACACTGCCGAATAATTTGATCCTCAATTGCTGCATAATTCCAATTGTCGAGTATTTCAAATTATTTTGCGTGAAAGTGCCGCACCTGGTGGGAAGGCAGCCTAGACCTCGTTGAAATAGGCATGTCAGGCTGGAACCATTGGATCGAAAAAAACACTCCAGAAGGACAAAGTTCTGTACATAAAGAATTGCACAGCATGTTCCTTTGTTTTATCTAGCCCTGCTCTCAGCGTCATAAAATTCACATTGTAAAAATGGATGAAAGCTTTAATGCAAGACCTGGGGCCAGGTGGCGCATCAACTTGAGCCCCCGGACTCGGGCCCTATAGCCTGTAGTGTATTGGGGGACCTCCGACATCTCTGCATACAAGTAGGGAGTCCATACCTGCTCCAGGATGACGGCACGTCTTCCATCGGCGAGGATACTCCTCCCCCCCCCCTTGTGCTGCGCTGCTTGGGCCACGAATACCAGTGTCATTTCTCCAACATCGAACCATTGCACATCAGTAAAAATAGAATGGCAAGCTTCAGTCGTGCCAGCCTGGGCCACACCGACACCCTCTTCCCTGTCTAGTGGCGGCTCAGTGGAGCTTCTGCTAAGATCAAGCTCGGGGCTCTCTCCACAACGACTCTGGTGGCTCGACCCTGGGCGGGGGTCTCGCTCGGAGACGGCTGAGTTCCTGTGGCCGTGCGAGAGGTGCCAGGGACTGCTAGACTACCATGCGGCGGCCCGAGGTGAATGATTGAGCCGCAGAGTGCCTGCCTGGCTGATCCCCGTGACTTGCAGCTGCCTCCCCAGACGCTGTGCTGTGCGGGCCTCGGAGCTTGCGTAGCTTTGCACGGCGCGGACCTGAACGGCGTTCACCTGCGCATTTAATTTTGAAGAAGCCAGACGGTGAGAGCGCTGGGCCTCTGAGGGGGGAGAGATGGTGCCAGCCTCGTAGCAGCTCTTGGGGGCACCCCCCACACTCACAACTGCCGATCAGAGCCCAGCCAGAGGATGAGGAGGGAGGAAAGCAGCGCAAGGCGGCTGGAGTGCGGAACCGACAATGGGGGGGGTGGAGCATGAGGAGCACTCTGCGCGTGCTGCCTTCAGGCTCGCGGGCTCAAGCGCTGTCTGCAACGGCCGGGGTAGGCAGGAAAACGGCTCACCTTCACTGCGGTGCAGCCTTCAGGCTCACGGGCGACTCGAGGAGGAGGCTCTCTGCACTTGAAGACTCGGCGGTGGACAGGCAACAATGGCGGCCGCAAGCTTCCGACCATTTTCGGATTCGGGGGCGTGTATTTGTTGTTTTGAGTGACGGGTGACGTCACTGGCGAAAGAACAGCAAAATGTACGCCCCCGAATCCAAAAGAGACAGGGCTAAATTGGAGTGATGGCTCTCTCCTCCAATGGCTTGGCTCCGTTTAGGAAGCCAGCCAATGGAGGAGAGACGAAAAGAGAGGCGGGATAAAGCAGCCACTTTAAGAAACAATAATTCTCCGGACTTCCGGCTTGGCCTACGGCCAAGCCTACGGTCCCTCGACCTAAAAAGATGAATGGCTGACAAAAGTTGTGGTGCAGGACTCTGATGTGTCCAAATCAGCTCTTCGTGTCTAAACAAGGACAGTGGCGTAGCAAGGTCAGGTGGTACCCAGTGTGGAAACTTTCTTGTCACCCCCGGCTTGACAAAATGCTAAAAATATGTGCTTAAAACACATATTTTTGCCATTTTGTCAACCCCCCTCAGTGATTTCTTGTCACCCACGGCTTGACAAAATGGCAAATATTTGTGTTTAAAGCACACATTTTTGCCATTTTGTCACCCCCTCAGTGAATTCGTGTCACCCACGGCTTGACAAAATGGCAAAAATATGTGTTTAAAACACATATTTTTGCCATTTTGTCACCGCGCTCAATGATGACACCTGGGGCGGCTCGCACCCACCGCAACCCCCTTCCTACGCCACTGATCAAGCAGTCTATATGAGGGCTTCCCTTGAGGTGGTGGTGTTTCCTGGAGTGTCAGCAGTTCCCAGGAGATGCTTTGCACAAAGCAGAGCCCTAAACAGAGGTGCATGTAGGGTTTAGGTTTTAACCCTTTCCAGCAGGTGCGACATTTAGATTGCTCTAAGTGAGATCTCAACCAGACCTCTAAATCTTTGATTCTCACTAGTGATATGTGAGACTGAGGCATCAGCATAAAAATGTATGCCATCACTTGGGAGCATGAAAGAGGGAGTTTTTGAAAAATAAATGATATGGGCGATTAATTTTCTTAATTGACTTACTCTTATAAGCTGAGAAATATCGCAGCATGAGATCAGTTCAATCTGCGTTTTTGCATATTTACGGTTTGTTCATTTTCCCCACCCCATATCGTTGTTTGCCCTCTTAAATCCATATTGTCTTGTGCTCAATAAATAATTATTGTTCGATAATGACCTTGGAAGCAAGTTTGGAGGTTGAAACGCCTTCAACAGTTTTTGCGAATGGACTATAGTTATCCTATTATGTCCTTAGTCATGATAAATGGCCCATTGAATATCTGCCTCTGAATATCTATGTTATTTGATGTTTTGTAAATAAATGTACTCTTGTTATATTTTTCATCACTGTGGGATCAGTTTTAGCACTTTTCACTTTTCTAATCACTTGTCTTTGAAGTCCAGTACACTTTGAACAAGCTTGCGACATATTACATTGTTCTTTATACTGCTAGCCTAATGTAAATTATATACGCAAATATTAGATATTGATAATTCAGTGACAAATAAATGTTTGAATATATGCAAATTAGTCCACAGTGAACCGGTAGTTCTTTCTTCAGATACTATTTACACAGGTTCCTTTGGTGTATTCGGTTTCCCTTTTGATTATTTACTACTGTTAAAGAGCCATTGGATTACAATTTTTTTATTTTGCAAAACAATCTGTCACTTAACTAGTTGAGTCCTTTTCTTTCGGAAGTGTTTATGGACAATGAATAGTAGGAAAATGACTACTTACTCCAAAGAGTATACAGCAAAAATAATATGCCCCTTCGCTGTTTGGCGTTACCAACTTTGACTGAAACTCCTAATCCTAAACAACCTGAGTTGGAAAAGCTTGAATTGCAAAACTGAGTTACACCCAGATCATGACTGGGCATCTCAAGGCTGGCATTGTCCCAGTAGGCTTAAAAGTACAGAGCAAGCCAGACATTGTTCTGGAATACAAAAATTCAGGGTAGGGTTTAACCTCATTGCCACCACTTGCTTCATGCACTGGATGGTGCTAGGCATTGACACATTGCTTGAACACAACAAATGTGAATTAGGGGAGATTCTTGAGCTTGAAAAAAGCCTTTGAGAATCAGACATAATTGCAGAGGCTTAGACTGCTCTTAGAAAATTGACGACTACTATCTAAGACTGCCCAAACTACTCCAGTAACAAGCACCCATGCCACTGGGGCAGGTACAGTTAGAGTGCCCTTACATTTTCTGAGTCATCTGCTGACCAACACAACTCAGGGCCCCATAAACGAATAATGTCATTGAGTGGTCAGTGTTAAACTTGGAATCCTTGGCATGCTTTCTCCTGACTTTTTGCCTTCATACAGCCTGTTTTTGCTGACTTTGTTTTTGTTGGATTTAGGACTCTGGGCACTTTGCCACAGCTAACCAGTGCTAAAGTGCATGTGCTCTCTGCTTTAAACGTGGTAACATTTGCTTATTTAATTTACTTATAAGTCTCTAGTAAAGTGCACTACATGTGCCCAGGGCCTGTAAATTAATGCTACTAGTGGGCCCACAGGACTGGCTATTGCACCCACTACAGCAGCCTTTTAAACATGTCTCAGGCCTTCCATTGTTGAGCCTGTTTGTGCAGTTTAGAACTGCCATGTCAACCTGGCAAGTTAACTCCCGTGCCAGGCCCAAACCTTTCTTTTCAAATACATATAAAAGACACCTAAGTTATGCCCTGGACAGCCCAAGGGCTGGGTGCAATGTGTTTAAAAAGAGGGACATGTACTTTTAAGTTTTACATTGCTTAGTAGGGAAAACATCTTACATTCATTTTTCACTACTTCAAGGCCTATCTCTCCCATAGGTTAAAATTGAGATTATCTTATTACATCTTATAGGTGTAATTTCCAATTGGGAGAAGACAGGACTTGGGGCCTCAGGTGTACTTTGGTCTTGAGCCTCCGTAGCTGGCCACAGTGGGCTAGGTTTGCCATTCCTTTCAATAGGGCACTGGAGCTAGGCCATATAGATTTGTGAATACTACCTGACTGTTTTCATTAGAGTTACCAGTCCCTGCTTTAGTGTCAGCTTGCAGAATTGGATTAACTCCAGGATGGTTTTTAAGGTATTTTGCTAATATTTCTTGTCCCTTAGCTATTACCTTTAGAATTCTGCTTTGCCAGATGAGCCTTAGTCCTTAGCAACTGTCTTTAGCTTGACAGCTTTGGGAAGTGTGGCCTCTTTTTCGTTGCTGCTCAAAGTCTATTTATTGAGTTTCAACAGCAACAGTTCAGATAACGGCCAAAGACTACAGTGCATACAGTGTGGCCTCTTTTATCCTTACTCTGGGCATACAACCTTTTTCTCTTGACCTTTGTATTTCTCTCACAAAAACTACAATACAAATGACACCAAGGGGCCCATTACGATGTCGGGCGGATTGCCTCCACCAGGCTGGCGGTAGCCACCGCCGACCTGGCGGAGGCAATCCGCCCGACACCGTTTCCCGAATTCCCCCCGCCATATTAGTATGGCAGGGAGACCGCGGCGGACGGAAAGACCGTCCGCCGCTTTTCCGCCCCAGTCGCCTTGCGGCCGGGGCGGAATATGAATAATATGGTGGCGGTGTCTAACAGACACCGCCAGCCATATTACGATGGGGGAAACAGATGCCTTTCTGTGGCGGCGATGCTGCCACGGAAAGGCATGCCGTCTTCACTTTGGGGGCCCCCTGCGGGCCCCCAAAGTGAAGGAGGAAAGGGGGGTGCACACATTTGCATATGCAATGCGGTAGGCACCGCGCGGGGCCTGCCGCATTGCGTATGCAAATGCATGCAAGCATTCATAGCATTGTGGCGGGCGGTGCAGAGTGCACCGCCCGCCACAATGTTATGAATGCAGGATGCGGCCGCCACTGTGGCGGCCGCATCCTAATGCCACCCACGGGACCCCTGCCCTAATGACAGGCGGTCCCAATCCACGCTAGGATGACGGGCGGACTTTCTGAGGATATCTGCATTATGTGCATGGAGCATGATTTCGCCTGATATGCTATGAACGTTGGTTGTTCCTTTTTGTTTCAGCTGGCTCTATGTCAAAGCCGGTGTTAACTACTCAACAACTTTGATCTGAGGACTTGCACTTTTACCTTTTTAAATCCTCGCACATATTCCTCTCACGCACTCCCCCCCTTTTTTTCACCCTCACTTCCTGGGGCACTAATGTTTTTTCAATATATGACGTAATGCCTGTGTGATATACTGTACTTCTGGGCACATTGTGATTAAATAACAGTGCGCCAACTAAGTATATGTGTCTGTGTTCTTTTACTTGCGTATATATTTTTTATTTTTTTCCCTGTTCCGACTAATATTGTGTACTGGGACCCCTTTCTCTACGTACCGTATCTCACCCAGGTCAAAGTGACTCTAATGGGTATATCCCTTTTTTTGTAACTTACTTACACACACAGCACCACGCCAAATTGGCTTCAAAGCGAGGATATTTTATTGTTCTGGCTGCTGCCCTTTTTGTACCACTTAATACAAATGTACAGTTTTTCTACAACATTAACACGATCTGAGTGAGTGCCATCATTATAGGGTCCACTAGATGGTGGACTTAACCTGTATAATTTGTCTTCAATCTTCTTTAATGTAAATCTTTGTCACCTATGTTTTCTTTAATTGCGCAATTGTTACAGATCAGTAACAAATGTAAGTGAAGTGATTTTTGGAAAAGTAGGTGTAACGCTGGTGACTTTACACAACAGGCATCCCTGAGTCTTAGTTCTTCTTTGCTATTTTTCGCAGGAGCTCTGATCTTCATAGGTTTTTTACGACACATATGAGATGTTGTTTGTGTGTCTCACCTGAATTGCTGTAACCCCATGTTTAATGATAAAGAAGAAATAGTTTTTTTGTTTCATTTCTTATTTTAAAGTGGTAATGAAATGCATGCTGTTTTTAATAGAAACACGAAAAATTAAATGTTGCACCGACCACCCAAACGTAAGTAATCATTGAATAACAACCGTGATGTATGAACTGAAAAGCAATTGACTGTGGTGATTTGTTTTCAAAACATTATTAGCAAACATTTTTCAAAACGTAAATTCCAATCGAGAGTTTTAACTGAGAAATTTATAATAAAATTTTAGGTGATTTTGAGAACTCAATTCTCATCGATTGGAGTGGAAGAACAATAATATTTAGTTTCACTTTCTGTGCCACCAGTTGCCTGCAGGGTTGTATCTATATCACAATAGTCACCCTGGAAACTAAGCATTCTGATGTCCGTATGGGAGCTCATTAAATTATTACTATGTCTGTGGATTCTCTCACTATTTAAAGGCTTACTTAAAATTAAATTAATAGAAGGAAGGCCTCACACTTGATATGGCATTAGGATTAGCCTGCCGCTACCTGTGCCTTACATTTAGGGGCTCATTTACAAGGCTCTTGCTCCTCCGGTGCGTCACATCTTCCCATATTAAAAGTGAGGCGCAGGCGGCGCAAGGTGCTTGTACATAAGCCCTTTTGTTTAGTGAAGCAGTGTTGCTTCGTGTACTGTACGCACCATGTGAGCGTGTCGGAAAATCGTGCAATTCTCCAGTGCTTAGTTTACAAAATAATATGTGTCAGTGCCCAAACTTTTTCTCAAAAAGCCCGAAGGCCGTGCGCAGTGTGGGGTTGGTGTTATGTATGATAATAAAATATAACCTTATGTTAACCTGTTTACCGGGGCGGCAATTCCGCCGCGGTGCGGGCGTTCGAATGCGCGGACAGGGCTGCATCGGCCGACGGACGTGCGCAGCACTAGCGAGGTAGTGCTCGCGACGGCCGTTGGCCAACACATGCACGCAAGGGGTTAAAACAAAAACCTAGTTGTTCACTGAAAATAACAAAGGTTAAATTGACGTTATTGTTAGATATTGTAATAAAATATTACTTTGCATTAAAATAAAAACCTTAGAAATTCACTGAAAAAAACAGAAGTCAAAGGGACATTATCTTTAGGTGAAAATATCAGTTAAAACATACCTTTTTCAACTAAAAAGAGTACTGAAATTCACCAGTTACAGTTATCTCAAGTAACTATACCTCTTGTCCTAAAGTAACTATAACTCACACCATCAACTTTCACTGCTTATGACCGGATGAAGAGAAGGAAATAAGGGAAGGCTCACCCAATTAATTCAGAAAAAATATTGTAAAATGCACCATTTTGTCAAATTCAAATTCAAAGATGCTTTATTCGGTTTGTAAAGAAATACAACCATATAGCAACATATTTAACACAATACTAAATTAGGCTATCACAAAAACAATCTTACATAATAGCGCTCATGATAGAAACATTTTAGCAGAACTAATAGTGCAATTGGGTCATTCAAATTTTAACTAAGATTTTAACAATCCTACGACCTTTAATTATGTACAAATATGCAATTTTAAAGTGCTAAGTATTGTCTCTAGATTAGTATATGTGCAAATTGGCAATTCTAAAGTGCATATGCAATTTGCAGCACCTAGACTAACTATTAACTAAAAACGGTGATAAAGTGCAAGTGATAAGCCAATCCTACAAAAAATGTAATATAGTAGCAGCAATTAGTCCAACCAACATATGTGTGCAAAATACAAGTACGTAATTCAGCAGCATCAAATTTAAAGTGCATAATACATTTAACAGCTGGGGGAATTCATATAATAATTGATTTTCTTGCAGAGATACATTTTAAAATATAAGTAGCCACATAAAAGCATACATCTGGGGACTCTAGGTTAAACACTAGTGTCATTGCTGTTTGTAGATGATGCGTATTATATTTTAAAAAGATGGGTTTCAAATAATATTTCCTTAAAAAGGTATAAAAAGTACAAGACAACATAAAGTGACATGTGCTCTGTTTTGATTTGCCATCACATGGGCATACACAAGTTCCAGGTTTTTTAGGCACAGGAAAAGCCACAAGATGATGCACAATTCCTAGGCGGAGACGGGTTAAAACAAATCGATGGGAGGGAATACTAACTGTTAAAAAATAAGATTGGAAGCCTACATTAATATTATATTGTTGGTAAAGATTGAATGTACTCTGTTTAGTATATTTTTCCATCCTGGTCTCTTCTGTAAATTTCATAAACGAGACCTTTAGCTCCCGCTTTGATAAAATGGGGTCCATTATTAATTCATTATAAATGTCCAGTCCATATAAAGTTTTATACCAATGATGTATATGCTTCAGCCAAGGAATGTTCGATCGGCGATCAAGTTTGATACAATCTGTTATTACGTCCTGCGTAAACTTAGTTTCCTCCTTTGCCCATATTGAGCGCCACAAGGATAGAGGACGAAGGGCGATTAGATCATTGATATAGTACGTATCTAATTCCTTATGTATTAGCTCCGTTGAAGCCATAACTGGAGCACTAATTAATCTTTTTAAAAACACATTCTCCCTCACCTGGATAGATTTGGTACACTGTACATCATACCCCCATATTCCAGCTCCATATATAGCTGAGGAGATGCATCTAGCATTAAAAAGGGTTAGCATTTCACGAATTCTGCGATCCCCTAGTTTAGCAGCAAATCTAAAAATACAGTTTGTATTCCGGGCCATTTTAAAAAGGACACTATTTTGTTCATTAATCCATTTCCCATTTCCCGAAAAGGTGATGCCTAAATAGCAAAAACTATTAACAGATTCTAGTTTCTCTCCTTCTAAAAAAAAAGGTTTGTGTTTTCTAGTGTTCTTACCACAAACCATGGTAACCGTCTTCCCTTTGTTGATTTTCAAGTTCCTGTTCTTAATAAAAATATGGAATTGGTCAATTAATTGTTGTAGTCCATTATGTGTCCTAGAAAGGAGGACCGCGTCGTCCGCGTATAAGAGGACAGGGACGGGGTTACCATTTATAGTTGGAGCATCTGCATTAATCAATTTCAAAAATGTATCCACATGATTAATAAAAAGTGAAAATAGTAAAGGGGCAAGTACGCATCCTTGACGGATGCCTCTCTTAACTTCAAAGAAAGGGGTACACTCTCCATCTATTCCAAACCTTACTTTGCTTGATAAATTACTATACAAGCGAGCTAGCAGATGGATAATTTCAATGGGGGCGCCCATTGTTAGTAGTATGGGCCAGAGCAGTGCGTGTTCCACCAGATCGAACGCGGTACTCAAGTCGGCAAAGCATAGATAAAGATTACCAGATTTGGCTTTGGTCTACTTGCCAACTATGAGTTCCAGGTTCACGCACTGCTCCATTGTTCCTAGTCCCCTACGAAATCCATACTGCACTTGGGACAGAATGTTATTCTCCTCGGCCCAGCTCCTGTTTTCTGAACCCTCTCCGAGGAGCGATACAGCCCCCACCTGTATCCCTGACCCTTCACTTACTTTCATGCCTCGCAGTGCCCGGCTCGGCCTGGCTCTGCCTCCCAGTCTGCCAAGAGTATGTTATGTTTCTAGTTATCAGTCCAGCCCTCCTTCTCTGCATTCCTAAGCTACTGAATCGCATCAATAGTTTCCGTCATGGTCTAGCCTTTATGTCTCCATGTAAGAGAAATACTGTATTAATATTCATAGAATATTCCTCGCACACACACTACATGTAGAATAATGCATGCCCCAGTCTTAATGTCTGTTAGCCTTTGCCCTGATAACTTTTGGATTCTATCAACATGTTCTCTAAACACTAGATACTAGATAGGCTTTAGGTACATGTCGCTCTGACACTCCAGACTTTAGTCTCCTCTTCTAGCGCAGAAGTCATAGCCCCCAGTTCTCCCTAGTAACACGTCATTGTCAGTTTGCGCGCACCACTAGGTTAGAGGTCCCAGCTGCTCAGGTAGCCCCCTCCATGTTTCCGCCCCGTTTATGACATATTCTGTTACGTTTACATCACATGTCTATGTATACGCCCTGTACACACCTCTTGTTACACCCACTTTATGCCTTATCTTTCGCGACTGCTACAAACTCCGCCTACTGCTACGCCTACTGTATTGAATGCAATGTATTTTGTTTAACTATATATATCGTGCACTGTTATTAAAGTTTGCTAGCCATTCCCAGATCCTGCCCCCGGCAGCTGCCGGGCCCTGCCATCCTATTCCCGTACAGGCTGTCCTGTTCCTGTCCTTTTATGCTTGATTAAAGCCTGTATACTCCAGCTACCTCGTATCTTGACTCTTATTTATTGAGCTAACCGTTTATTGATTATAGTCAAAAATAGATCAGGTAATTAATTATTTATTTACCACATAATGGCGCCCGAATAGGGACTTGCCCTTTCCCCACGCGCCGGAGAAGCCACGCAAGCCCCCTGATCCTCTGCAGCCGTGACGGAACCATACCGGCCACGTGCAGATATTTCTGCTTCAAGTATCCCTCAGGCCCACGGAGGAGACGGAGGTTGCGGTCCAGCGTCCAGACGAGGCGGTGGAGGAACGCGGCGAGTCCCGACCAGAGCCCAAGCCGAGAGTCCAAGGTCCGAGGTATCTGGAGGCCCACCTGTAACTGAAGTCCGAAGTTCGTCCGTCCGTCGTCGTAGCAGTCCAGTCCAGTCCGAGGCCTTCCGTTCTTGCTGCCCGGTGAGTACCGTTGCTGGGGTAGTATCTAGACAGGGTCAATTGATTTGTCTCTGGTCCGTGGGTTTGGGTACACAGATCCAACACGAAGTGTCCACCTAGGTGGATGCGGGTCCTGAAGTGTCTCTTTATGGGACCGGTAAGTTTAGTACTGTTTTAGCAGTGCATCTAGTCATTCCAGTAAGTTCTGTTCTGTTCTCGAGAAAATTCATGTATTCTGTTTTCAGTATTTCAGGTAGTATTCTGTCCGAACTGCCATTTTAAATGTTATTCCATGTGTTTTCAATGTCGTGGTATGAATGATTCGTTTTTCAGTTATTATTGTGTTTTTATCGTGTATTGTATTGCGTCCAGACTCCAGTCTAAGCCATGCCTCTGTTCTCAAAGTTACGTCAGTTAAAAACTAGAAAAGGTCTGCTCGAGGAAGCAGTTCCTGTCCCGCCTAGGGACAGTCCAGGTCATTTTATGTATCAAAAGCATGGCATAAGTGCCATATTATATCTAGATTTATGGGTGGAGTACACCAAGGAATTAGAGGAAAAGTATAGATGGCCCGTATCAGGTACGTGGGATGCCGAGTGCATCATGCGAGTAGAAGAAGCATTATGGAAAAAGAAAGCCAGACAGTCCCAGAAAGATGCCATCGAGTTATGGCGCAAAGAATCTCATAAAAGAACCGAAAAAGAAATCAGAAAGTCAGAATTAAGTAGAGAATCCTCAGAAAGAGCCCAAGAAAGGGAATTAATCGAAATAGGTGAACGAGTTAAAGCCGAACAGTCAGACCGACAGAGAAATGCCCTCATTAAGGGTATGTATCCTCTTCTTGCCGAGGGCTTGTCAAAAGCAACCCCGGAAGCACCATGTAATTTTCCGCCGCCATTAGTTCCGATTAAGCTACGTCACAAACCGACCGCAGCTGATATTTTTCTCTCGTCCTATTTGGACGACACAGTCCCAGAATATGCAAATCCTGCTCCGCCAGCTCCTGTAAATAATGTAATTCCTGTTCCTCCAGCCACCGGGGCACCTGTTACAGTACCTGTTACGGTACCCCCGGTCCAGCCTACAGTACAAGTACCCGCTACATCGGTCACTCTGCCAGCACGAAGAGTATCAGTCGACGATTCCAGTTTAGGGGCCGCGGGGGGAGGTCCTCCGGGTACCCCGCCGCCACACAAACGTATAACGTTAGTCGAGTTACATGAACGTGCGTTACAGCGTACGCCCAAATATCAGTCCGTTGCAGATATCAGACGAGCTCTTACTGAATGCCGTTATGATCCAGTCCCAGGCGATGATAATATGGTTATATATTCATTGCGTGTAAGACGGGTGACCGAGTATTTGGACACCCTACCGAATATGAAAGAAGATCTAGACAGAATATATCGTTTCATCCGTACAGGAGAAGATCCAGAAAGTATTGGCGAAATCATGTCACTAAGGAAAGCTGAGACTCAGCTCATACTATTAAAGTTTCTAATTAATTGTTTAATTAGGGAACAAGATTATCCAGATAAAGATCCGATCGAAATGAAAGTTCTGACAAGGTGGAGTGATAATATAGCCGAGGGAAGACACAAGACACTCAGTAGTATAGACAGTATGTACAAGAAAATTCGTAAGGAAATAATAAGGTTACACGAGAAACGCAAAGCAGCACAAGTAAGCGAGAAGGAAAACGACTCCTCTACTGAAGAGGTAGACGACGAGAATCCTACCAGAATAGCGTATGTAGGTAAAACTAGACTTCCCGACCGATATTCACGCCTAGAACACAAGAAAGTCTTTCATCTTCCAGCACCAGAACAAGATTCTCTAGAACAAGTATTTCAAGCTACCGATCACATCCTGAAATCACGAATCGGTTATAGTGAACTTAGTACCATGCATGAACAAGAACTAGCCCGATCAGCAGTCCGATGGATTACTGATTCTACCACTTTTCCAGACGAAATAGTGGCACAAATGTTTCTGAAACTGCCCCCAGCCGAGCAGCGACTGGTGGGTATGTATATGATCCAGCACCTCATTACACTGTATGAGGGACAACATTCTGATCCAGGTCCGTTACATGATGTTCTGAACGAGTTACTCCAGTATAAATGGAAAGGTTTAGGTACCGATTTAATTAGTGTCATTCTAGAACAGCGCCACAAATATAGAAAGTTTCTGAATCCGCATTTTGTTCACGTCTCACCTCCAGAAAGTAAACCATTTTATATAGATAGACAGCATCCGTTACGAGAAGTACACCCAGTTAGGACAGAGGGTGGTGAAATGCAACGAGTATTTGTTTACACCCCTATCACAAAGATGGAACTCTTAGAGATGAAGAAATTAATTCCCTGTCACGACAAAGATCCAGCAGGGTTCCATCGAGAATTAAAAGACATGCTCCGTATGGGAGAATACACGTATCCAGATATTATTAAAATGCTAAAGGTCCTGTTGCCCGCAGGGGTATATGAAAAACTCAAGGAAAAAGAATGGGGGGTGGGAGAGAAAAAGATTGATTGGACAGCTCTAGAAGCTGAAGATAAAATACGAGTACCAGGTACCGGTCTTGGGGACAAATGTAAAGAATTGCCAGAGTTATTGATTCAAGTTTTGCCAAGATTACTAGCCACGAAAAAGGAAGATTGGGATGCAATCTCAGCATGCAAACAGAAACAGGATTAAGATACTAGTGATTTTTATTCTAGATTCGAAAAATGTTTCATTATCAACAGTGGTCTGAAGACAGGTAGCGAGTCATACCCTCATCTTTTTGTTACTAAACTAGTCGAGAATTCAAGCCCACAAGTTAAAAATCGAGTTTTGAAAGTCGAAAGTACCTGGCAAGCTAGTACCCCGTCACAAATGTTACAGATGCTCCAGTATCACCAGAATAGAATCAGGGAAGAGCAAGAACACGAAAGGAGACGTATGAAAGACACGAAAATGAAAGTATTAGTTGCACAATCTGTTCCACAAGACAGTCAGAAGAGGGGTCCGAATCAAGCCAGTCATCCTGCAGCTCCCGTTAAAGGGACATGCAATTATTGTAAACAGCCAGGTCATTTTATAAACGAGTGTGCAGTTCTGAAACACAACATAGCCACTGGTAAGACTAAAGAAAGACCACGTCCGCCTAGACCAGAACAAGTATCACAGACTTCTCAGTCACCACAGAATGCACAACAGACAGTTCCAGCACCGCAGCCTATCGCTGCAACACAGCATGTTACACAGCAGATGTACCAGTATGCCCAGTCCGAGTATCCAGAGTATCAACCGTATTCATGAAACAGCCTAGAGAGGGAGGTAGGCTTGCCTCTCATCGAGATACCTGTAGATCAAGAGGGTCCCTATGTACACAGTCAAGTATTAGGGAAAGACAGAAAGTTTCTGATTGATACAGGGGCAAGTAGGACTACTATCAGTCATGACGAGGTTCCAGGGGCTCCGCTCTCAGGCTCTAGAAATGTTTCCCTTGGATTTTCAGGAAAGCCTATTGTTAACGAGATATCAAAGCCAGTTACTCTAGAAGTTGGTCCATTGTCCCGAACTACTGATTTATTACTTACGAAAACATGTCCAGAAAATTTGTTAGGCATTAAAACATTGAAAGAATTAGGTGCAGTTATTTGCTGCTCTCCAGAAGGAATACGATTGTTTTTACGTGACTTTAAAGGTCACTATGTATTACGTGATTTTGATCCAAGATTGTCAAATGTACCGCAGCATTTATGGGCGCAAGGTCCAACTGATGTAGGTTTTATGCAAATCACACCCCAAGCAAGGTATAGTTTTACCACGAATCAGACAGTACAGATTGCCACCTGAGGCTGTAGCAGCCTTATCCAAAATTATTGACAAGCTCATTGCTCAAGGAGTGGTTGTAGAAACTGACTCCAATGTATGTAATTCTCCTATCATTCCAGTCATGAAACGTACTGATCCAAATGCACCTCCAGTATATCGATTAGTGATTGACCTTCGAGAACTTAATAAATGTATCATACCCCAGTATCCAGTAGTCCCAGATATTTCATCCCTATTGACAGCTATTGATTCTGAAGCTACATTTTTCACTGTAATAGACCTCAAGAATGCATTTTTCAGTGTTCCAATTCATCCAGACAGCCAGTACCTTTTTGGTTTTTGTTTAAATGGAAGGAGCTATAAATTCACACGAGCTCCTCAAGGTTTCACAGAAAGCCCTAGTATTTATAGTCAAGCACTTAAGAGACAACTAGACAATATTCACATGCCAACTGACACTGCCCTGCTCCAGTATGTCGATGATCTACTGATCACAGCCCGTTCTGAACGTGACTGCGAGCGAGCGTCACTTACAGTTCTGTATTTCCTAGCCGAGATGGGGCACAAGGTGTCCCCTTCGAAGCTTCAATTCTGTGTCCAGCAAGTGATCTACTTAGGCCACTTACTGTCCAAGTGGGGTAGGCAGTTGACACCAGACCGTATCCAGTTAATAGCGAGTCTTCCACAGCCCAAGACACAGAAGGAGGTACGAGCTTTTATTGGCCTCACTTCTTATTGCAGACAATGGATTCCTCAGTATGCATTTCTAGCCAAGCCACTGATACAGTTAACGACACAGGAGGCAGCCGTATCGACTGTTCTCCCTTGGACATCTGAACATACACTTAGTTTTAATGAATTAAAGAAAGCTTTATGCCAAGCACCTGTTCTAGCTACACCGAACTACAGTAAGTCTTTTACACTTTTTGTCACAGAACGTGATGGTACTGCATTATCTGTTCTCACACAAGATCAAGCCGGACAGTACAAGCCGTGTGCTTATTTTTCGAGCACATTAGATCCAGTAGCCCAGGCTTTGCCTGCGTGCCTCAAGTCAGTTGCAGCCACAGCTCTAGCTATCAGACAAAGTGATTCCATAGTATTAGGACACTCTCTGACAGTACAAGTTCCACACTCCGTGGAAGTTCTTTTAAACCGAACACAGACTCAGCACTTGACAATTGCACGTTTAACAGGTTATGAACTGACACTGTTCCAGCCACACATAGAAATCAGACGCTGCAACGTTCTAAATCCTGCTACACTGTTACCGTCAGTTACTTCGAATCCTGCCACACATGACTGTGTGGAAGTTGTTAACACTATGACTAAGCCAAGACAAGACCTGACAGACATTGCATTACCTAATCCCGACCTGACACTATATGTGGACGGTTCATGTATGAGAACTAGTACAGGAGAACTAGTAGCCGCGTATGCAGTGACTACTGACACTGAAGTTATTGAAACACACCGTATTGACACCCTGTCTGCTCAAGCAGCAGAGCTAGTTGCTCTGACCCAAGCATGCATACGTGCTAAGAATCTGAAAGTAAACATATATACAGATTCACGTTACGCATTCGGAGTTGTACACGACTTCGGAGTGCTCTGGCAGGAAAGAGGTTTCATGACTTCTCATGGAACCAAGATTCAGCATGGTCTCCTCATTCAAGCTCTGTTAGATGCAATACATTTACCGACAGCTATCGCTATCATGAAGTGCAAGGCACATACGAAAGTTACTGACATCCTTTCCCAAGGTAATGATCTAGCAGATCGAACAGCCAAGCTTACAGCTCAGACTCCAGACATTCCAGTTAACAAGACACAGACATCCACTCCAGAACAGACTACTTGTATGACAGTTAAGGACCCTACACAAGATGTCATAGACATACAGTTACATGCTACTCCCGAAGAAATCAAGAAATGGTCCGAACAAGGAGGGGTCCAGACAGATCAGGGATGGGTGACGAGGGGAAAAGCCACATGGTTTCTCCCCGACTCTATGGTTCAAGTCATTATCAATACCGCACATAGTCCAGCACATCTAGGAGAAAAAGCCATGTTAGACAGTATTCAGAACCTTTGGTTCAACAAGCATTTACGAGCTGCAGCCAAACAGAAAGTCCGTACTTGTATGATATGTTGCCAGTTCAATCCAGGTAAAAGTGTCCCGGTGGAACAAGGTGGATTCCAACCTCCTGACCACCCTTTTGAAGTCCTCCAGATGGATTATATTCAGATGGAGCGATGTCGAGGTTTCAAGTATGTTCTTGTAGTTGTATGCGCTTTGTCCAGGTGGACAGAAGCATATCCAGTTCCAGATTACACAGCAGCGACCACTGCCAAGCAGTTGGTTCGTGAATTCTTCCCCCGTTATGGACTCCCTAGGGTCGTGTATTCTGATAACGGCCAGCCATTCTCATCTGAGCTAATGAAACATGTTTCCCTTTTGTTAGGGTACCAGTGGAAGTTCCATTGTGTGCGCCATCCTGAAGCAGCCGGTCTCGTAGAGAGACATAATCAAACCCTGAAAATCCGTATTGCTAAGACATGTAAAGAGAAAGGTGTAGACTGGCTAGTAGCCCTGCCAGTTGCTTTATTCTTCATGCGGATGGTTGCACATTCCAGATCAGGTCTGTCCCCTTATGAGGTCGTATTCGGCCGCCCCCCAAATATGTGGGGTACACCTAGACCCCGCAGTATTACAGATGTTTCCAGTAATATGTTGACAGATTACCTAGCTTCCTTGATGTCTGCCCTACACTCTTGTCGTTCACAGGTTGCCGCTGTATTTCCAGACAATACTGAAGTGAAACCGCACGAGGTCCTTCCAGGGGACCTTGTTCTCGTAAGGAACTTTGATTGTTCAAGTCCGCTGGAGCCTCGTTGGAAGGAGCCGAGACTTGTCCTTCTGACCACCCGTACGGCCGTGAAGTTGGAAGGCCGCAAGGGATGGGTCCATCTGTCGCATATCAAGAAATTCCCTGGAGTCCGGAAAAAGACATTTTTAAAGGACATTTCTAAAGACTGTTCCATTTCTAAGGACTGCCTAAAAATTTACTCTGAATTCAAGCCTCCCCTGTTAGAGGCAAATCCGCAACAGGAGTATAAGTTAAAACTCCGGTCTAGTAAAATAAGTCAGCCAGTTTAATTGTCTAAGTCCCCCTCGGGTGAAACGGTTAGACAGGTTTCTGACATGTATGAGATAGACCCCCATAGTGAGAGAGTTAGTCAAAACTCTATCAGATGTATCGTTTTTCTAAGTTTTATATTGTTTCTAAGTCTTATGGTTACCTGCACAAGTTATGCATTGCATTTATGTTTTCCAAGTTCTCATGTAAATATGTTTTCTAATGCTACAGTAGAGCATACATTTAGTGATCTGCCTCCTCACGAGTTATCCTATCGTCTTGCTATGCGTAATAATACATTTATCAGAATGTTACACTATTCACACCAGACATGCTACTAATTGTTGGGTGTGTGGTCGACTCCCCCCTTTCCAGACACCGAAGGGAGTTCTGCCACTCTTTCCTTATCCGTTTTCACATAATGGTTCGTGTGGAGCATGGTCCACGTTAACGTCATCCTCAAATGATATGTCCCTTCTGAATAGAACATGTTTTCCAGACAAGCAAGGTCTCACCCATAGAACAGGGTTCGATCTAGAAAATGAAGTTTATAATTTAGGTAATTATTCTTCGAATTTTATGGTCCTGAATGTTCAGTCTGATACTACTCCAGACTTACCTGCTATTTCAGTACTACCAGTCAAAGGCGAATTATGTGTCCGAAAGAATGGTTCCGCACATGTAGGAGATAGTGATTGTACTACTATTGTCAAGTATAGTGACAGTGGGAAATCTATTTTTAAAGCTTCACGTCATTCTTATTTTGTTTGTGGTCAGACCGCATATGTTCGTCTGCCCCTCGATTGGGATGGAACATGTTATATTGCCTTCCTACTGCCACCAGTTTTTCTAGCCCCATCCGATTATCATAGAAACACACATCTAGTACACATTAGACATAGAAGGGAGATCGAGTCCCCAATTGTCGATCAAACTGAAACTGCTCTAGAACAGTATACAGATTTCAATAAAGGTTTCTTCTTCTTTATAGGACCTATCCAGAATAGTAAGTTAATACGTAGACTAACCAGAACCCTTGAAGCAGTAGTGAATGAGACTACTTCTGCTCTAGGTAACTTAACTGAAGAGCAATCTGCTATGAGATTTGTCGTGCTCCAAAATCGTCTCGTTCTTGACGTCATACTGGCCGATAGAGGAGGAGCATGTAGAGTCATCGGATCTAGTTGCTGCATTTTCATTCCTAATAACGCGCCGTCTGTTTATTCAGCTATAACCAGACTTCATAAAATTGCCCATCAGTTACACCAGAATCCAGGCACCTGGACATGGTCCGGTTGGCTCTGGAGTATCATATCTGCCTGGGGATGGAAAGTATTGTCATTCCTAGGTATTGCAGTAATGATCATATTCAGTTGCTGCCTCTGTATACAATGTGGCCCTGCGATTTGCGGCATTTGTGCTACCTCTTGTATTCCTAGTCCTAAATCCCGTTCCAAGACAATTCGAGATGAGCAAATGATGCTATATGAAATGATAGATGGTATCATGAATATAGATGTTTCCTGATGGAAACGTAGGGCACAAGGAGGGAATGTGGAAAAGTAAATTTTGCCATGTTGTATGTGCCTACGTGTTCCCCATGTTATGTCATATGTGCATGATCGATATGCATGTATCCCCTCTGATTGATTAAAGACGCAATTACAGTTGTGTCCATCTCTAGTATGCCAGTTTCCAGTCTTCGTGAATACAACGAATATCAGGCCTATGTAAAGCTACGTTGCCACGTTTCACAGTGTGCACGTTAATTCATTGAATTATCCCCGTTTCTAGGCCTCAAAAGGGCCCGGACTCAGATTCAGCTCCTGTTTTCTGAACCCTCTCCGAGGAGCGATACAGCCCCCACCTGTATCCCTGACCCTTCACTTACTTTCATGCCTCGCAGTGCCCGGCTCGGCCTGGCTCTGCCTCCCAGTCTGCCAAGAGTATGTTATGTTTCTAGTTATCAGTCCAGCCCTCCTTCTCTGCATTCCTAAGCTACTGAATCGCATCAATAGTTTCCGTCATGGTCTAGCCTTTATGTCTCCATGTAAGAGAAATACTGTATTAATATTCATAGAATATTCCTCGCACACACACTACATGTAGAATAATGCATGCCCCAGTCTTAATGTCTGTTAGCCTTTGCCCTGATAACTTTTGGATTCTATCAACATGTTCTCTAAACACTAGATACTAGATAGGCTTTAGGTACATGTCGCTCTGACACTCCAGACTTTAGTCTCCTCTTCTAGCGCAGAAGTCATAGCCCCCAGTTCTCCCTAGTAACACGTCATTGTCAGTTTGCGCGCACCACTAGGTTAGAGGTCCCAGCTGCTCAGGTAGCCCCCTCCATGTTTCCGCCCCGTTTATGACATATTCTGTTACGTTTACATCACATGTCTATGTATACGCCCTGTACACACCTCTTGTTACACCCACTTTATGCCTTATCTTTCGCGACTGCTACAAACTCCGCCTACTGCTACGCCTACTGTATTGAATGCAATGTATTTTGTTTAACTATATATATCGTGCACTGTTATTAAAGTTTGCTAGCCATTCCCAGATCCTGCCCCCGGCAGCTGCCGGGCCCTGCCATCCTATTCCCGTACAGGCTGTCATGTTCCTGTCCTTTTATGCTTGATTAAAGCCTGTATACTCCAGCTACCTCGTATCTTGACTCTTATTTATTGAGCTAACCGTTTATTGATTATAGTCAAAAATAGATCAGGTAATTAATTATTTATTTACCACATAATGGCGCCCGAATAGGGACTTGCCCTTTCCCCACGCGCCGGAGAAGCCACGCAAGCCCCCTGATCCTCTGCAGCCGTGACGGAACCATACCGGCCACGTGCAGATATTTCTGCTTCAAGTATCCCTCAGGCCCACGGAGGAGACGGAGGTTGCGGTCCAGCGTCCAGACGAGGCGGTGGAGGAACGCGGCGAGTCCCGACCAGAGCCCAAGCCGAGAGTCCAAGGTCCGAGGTATCCGGAGGCCCACCTGTAACTGAAGTCCGAAGTTCGTCCGTCCGTCGTCGTAGCAGTCCAGTCCAGTCCGAGGCCTTCCGTTCTTGCTGCCCGGTGAGTACCGTTGCTGGGGTAGTATCTAGACAGGGTCAATTGATTTGTCTCTGGTCCGTGGGTTTGGGTACACAGATCCAACACGAAGTGTCCACCTAGGTGGATGCGGGTCCTGAAGTGTCTCTTTATGGGACCGGTAAGTTTCGTACTGTTTTAGCAGTGCATCTAGTCATTCCAGTAAGTTCTGTTCTGTTCTCGAGAAAATTCATGTATTCTGTTTTCAGTATTTCAGGTAGTATTCTGTCCGAACTGCCATTTTAAATGTTATTCCATGTGTTTTCAATGTCGTGGTATGAATGATTCGTTTTTCAGTTATTATTGTGTTTTTATCGTGTATTGTATTGCGTCCAGACTCCAGTCTAAGCCATGCCTCTGTTCTCAAAGTTACGTCAGTTAAAAACTAGAAAAGGTCTGCTCGAGGAAGCAGTTCCTGTCCCGCCTAGGGACAGTCCAGGTCATTTTATGTATCAAAAGCATGGCATAAGTGCCATATTATATCTAGATTTATGGGTGGAGTACACCAAGGAATTAGAGGAAAAGTATAGATGGCCCGTATCAGGTACGTGGGATGCCGAGTGCATCATGCGAGTAGAAGAAGCATTATGGAAAAAGAAAGCCAGACAGTCCCAGAAAGATGCCATCGAGTTATGGCGCAAAGAATCTCATAAAAGAACCGAAAAAGAAATCAGAAAGTCAGAATTAAGTAGAGAATCCTCAGAAAGAGCCCAAGAAAGGGAATTAATCGAAATAGGTGAACGAGTTAAAGCCGAACAGTCATTTCTCCCCCTAAAAGTTGGACAAGTTTCGTTATTTCTGTTTTTTGTACAATCAAGCAATTCCAAATTGAACTTGGCTATTAGATTATTCAGTGCGCTGCCATAATTACTGTGCGGGAAATGATTAACGTAAACACTGTCACCCCCTACATAATCCTCGTAGTGGCCACATATCCCCTTCCGAACATATCTGCAGGATTGAATATTAAAATCACCTGCCCACAAAATTACAAAATTATTCTTAGAGAGAGTGATTGCAGCTTCAATAGCGCGTTCAACATCGGGAACAATCATATCACGTTTAGGGCCCACAATATTATTATAAAAATTTGCAATAATTAGATCCCTACCATGGCTATGTTTTAGGCGCAGTATAGACGCATGCTAACAAACTATAGAATGTTCCCCAAGAATAAATTCTGTCAATTTAGTTGAAACCAAAGTCAGTAGACCTCCCTTAGCTCTACCAGCTTTGGAAGCTACTGCTGCCACATTATAGGAGGTGTAACCTTCAACTTCTATTAGTCCAGTATGCCATGTCTCTTGTAGACAAATAATGTCATAACCACATATGATGAAATTGTCCCAAAATGGGGTACATAATTTAGAGGTAATTCCGGCTATATTCCAACTAATAAACACAAGAGAGTCAGCATTATTAGTTCCAGTACTTTCGGGGTGATTTGACAAGATTGAAGCTTCGAAACTTACAATCGGAGTAACATTAGCATTATCATTGGTTACAGTTGGTTCATTATCTACAACATTGCCTATACATAGCACAGTATGTGATGAAATTAATTGTGACTCAGTTATATTATTTACACAGCTTTCATCACCCGGCTCTTTCTCCAAAGTTAATGTATCACCTATTACAGTACTTCCAGAACTCGGAGTCAAGGATGGATCGCTCAGTCAATCATTCTCCTCAAGTGAGTTGAGCAGCTGGAATCTATTAGAAGTTGGGACCAGGAAGTTGTCATACAGGTTAGGCATTTTGTCACATTATTTTCAGAATTCCACTTTGGATGCAACCACTACAGTGCCAGGATTACTTGCTTTATTTACACCCATAGCACCACGTTGAATAGGCTTCAAAGCGGGGATATATTTTTTTTCTGGCTGCTCCCTTGTATGTACCACCTAATGCAAAATATTCCTTACATTTTTTCTATGACACTAACACGATCTGAGTCGGTGCCATCATTATATATTCCACTAGGTGGCGGACATAACCTGTATAATTTTTCTTCATTCTTCTTTAATGTAAATCTTTGTCCGTTATGTTTTCTTTAATTGTGTAATTGTTACAGATCAGAAACAAATGCACTTAAAGTGATTTATGAAAAAGTTGGCGTAACGATGGTGACTTTACACACCAGGCTACCTTGAGTCTTAGTTCTTTTTTTTCCATATTCCGCAGTAGCTCTGATCTTCATAGTTTATTTTTTACTGCTTATGAGACTTTGTTTGTCTGTCTCACCCGCATTACTCTAACCCCGTGTTTAATGATAAAGAAGAAATTGCTTTTTTGTTTCATTTCTTATTTTAAAGTGGTAATGAAATGCATAGTGTTTTTGATAGAAACACGAAAAATGTAATTTTGCACCGACCACCCAAACGTAAGTGATCCTTGAATAACAATAGTGATGTATGAACTTAAAAGCAATAGACCCTGGTGATTTGTTTTCAAAACATTATTTGCATACTTTTTTCAAAAAGTTAATTCCAATTGAGAGATTTTAACCGAGTAATTAACACAAATATTAATATTATGCTTACCGCCCCCAGTTACAGTTGATTTTGAGAACTCAATTCTCGTCGATTGGGGTGAATGAACTATAATATTGGGTTTCACTTTCTATGGCTCCAATTGCCTGCAGGGTTGAATCTATGGCACGATAGTCAAACTGGAAACTAAGCAGTCTGATGTCCGTATGGGAGCTAATTTAATTATTGTTATATCTGTGTATTCTCTTAATATTTAAAGGCTTACTTAAAAATTTCAAGTGCAAAGAAATTAAGGGAAGGAAGACCTCACGCTTGATATGGCGTTAAGATTAGCCTGCAGCTACCTTGCTATATATTTTGGGGTATATTCACAAAAACGTGTGCTAAACATCACCAAAAAATGCTAACGCACATTTACACATCGCAGCCTATCGCGGGAAAATAACTGTGTTAACGTGGAATTCACAACAAGGCGGTACCATGCGATAGTCTGCCGAAACCGCGGCCAATGTCTGCGATACAACCACTTCGACCGAGATAAAAACACAAACCTCAACGCGAAAAAACATGCGATGGGCCAAAGCGCGAAGAGGAAATCAGTGATAACCACCACCTGGCCTGCAATACACACATTTGTAAACAACAAGGGTTCCCTGTGTGAACAAATGAAAATAAACCTCTAGGTCAGGGAATAACTCAGTGGAAAAAACTACCTAGGCGGCAAGTGTAAATTGCTTACACAATGGTGACAGGACAAAGACTAAGGATGAACAGTTTCAAAGTAATCACTGGAGTTTATTACAATAACATAAAAAGGCATATATCATGAAACAATAACTAAAAATTTACATTCCATGGGAGGTAGACATACATAAAACATAACATTAAAAATTCCTTAACATTGAGGAATAAGTTGTGTGTCGACGCGTTTCGGCGACCAGCGCCTTTCTCAAGACAAAATACAACTTTCTGAAAATAAAAACATAGTTTAGTATATAGTTTAATCTGTTCTTCTATTATCAAAAATTATACTATATAAGGAGCAATCAAATTACAAATTTAATCTTAACATACATTCAATTTAATTTAAAACCTATATAGACAATATGTTCTTTATTGACAAGGTGAAACTGTACAAACAAGCTAAGTCCTGAAATAATAAGGGCAAAACTAATGATCTAATAATAAAAAACATATATAACGTAACCTCTGTTATAGCTCACATGGTTCTTTCACATTACTTTATACCAAACTATTTGGTGAGGTAAAACATGATTGATACATTATCTAAATCATCATTAACTGATTTTCGGTGAACAGGGTGTAACAGAGAATTGTTTCTGAGGCATGATTATGTATATAATTAAAAGGAACTTGATGATACAAACTGAGAAACAATGTTAATCATTTGCTAATAAATAGACATTTCCAATTAGATACCAGGGTGCCTACATCAATTGTTTGAAATTAGGTGGAACTATAGATCAGCTATGGAAAGACAGATGAAGGGAAAAAAATTGGATGAATAGGGTAAGGGAGAACAATTCTTATCACAAATACTATTTAGTTCTTTGAAGGTACTACTCTAAATTGCTACTTAGATTATTAGTAAATTAAATCACAAAAAGATTCATTTTCTATCTGTAAGGAAGATTATTATCATTTCCCGTGGGTATATTTATTGAAAGGACCCTTAAGGTTCCACTAATTCCATAACTCGCTGAAACAGTACTGTATCTATTTTTGATTTTAAATTTTAAAGATTTTCGATTTGACTTACCTGAAGCTAAAATAGACTATTCATAATGGTCAAATATGTCGACGGTGAGGGGTTCTATACGGTTCTTGAAAAAAGGGGATTCACGTGTCTGATTGAAAGTAGTTCTGCAATGTTATTAATAAAAACAGAACACATTTACCACTGCAAATAGGCAAGACTATCACTAAATAATTCGACTTTGAAGAAATAACAAACCTAAAATGGTATGTCTTCAGTTCTTGTATTCGGATAATCTATTTAGGTACTCCGATCTTTATCGCCAAGATATGTGGCCTACATGGATAATAGTGCAAATATAATATTAAAAACAAGGACTCAGATCATATTAACGACTATACTGAGGTATGACATTATATTTATCAAATGAATATAAACTCTCAGGTGGAATATTCAATCTAAGGGACGCCCCTTACCTAGTTTTAAGCGTTGGGTTACGTCACCTCCACAATATATATTTTTTTCACTTGATTACAGATCCCTAGAATATCGGCATCATCTAAGCTGAAAAGAATAAGATGCAGGATATTCAGCATTCTATTTATAAACAGAAGCGATTAATAATCCATGAAAACCTAGTTAAATTCTTACCAGGCTTCTAGTGGGCTAGTGAACACGTGTATTGAAAGAATAATAGTTGCGTTGAACTCGATACAAGATTATTAGTCAAGCGCAATACCAAGCCTGAGGGAAGAAACAAGGGCTTGGTTACTAATTAGTTAAATGTGAACATAACGTTAAAAATGCCCTATCTGTATGTCCGAGTGATATTTTGAAAAGCATACCTAGAAGTTCGGCTCTTTTAATTTCCGCAGTATAGCGTATTCAGATTTAGCCGTGTTTTTCAGTTTTGACCACTTGGGTGATGCCTGCAGAATGACAAATAACATTGCGATGTTTTAAGAAAATTGTTTTTCCCGAGAGCAGGTCGTCTATCAGTGCGTGTATCAGAGCGTATAGCTTCTGACTACTAATCTCTCCAAACTACATACCTTTAGTTTTTTTGAATGAAGGCGCGTGGAGGCGAGCGTCTATCTCGGACGTAGTTCCGTGATGAAATGGAGTTTAGGCAAATTCGCGCGTTTTTATAATTACACCGGTGAAGCTAATTGGACTTTTCTTGACGTAGCTAGAGGTAATAGAGCGTGAGGAAAGACTATGGTACAGCGTAGTCGGAAAGATTTAGTGAACGATAACTGTTCCCTTTGCTGAAAGCGACCTTATTATTATGGGAAAGGAATGCTTTTGATTCGAGTGACCAATGGGCAGAGTAATTAATAACTCAAAAGTGGCATTGAAAAGATCCTTTTTTCCTGTATGCGTAACAGTCCCAATCTAATTTTATAACTGGCTTCAGGGGAACATATATTTTTATATCCCCCCAATAAGATGTTCTTATATAACTGTATATTTAAACAATCGCATTCTCCCATGGGATTTCACTGTTTAATCCCTCACGGAAAGTGTTAAGAGAAAAAATCCAGAAGACTTCGCGTTTCTTTCGGATCGCCTCACCTCCTTTATCATAAGATGTATTGATTTTTTCTAATATCCGCCAAGTAAATTCATTAGGACCATGTCCATGGTCTAGGAAATGTTTCACAATTGGCGCAGTGACCTTTTTGGTTCTGATCGCTGAACGGTGTTCAGTTAGTCGTGTCTGAATTGCGCGGGCTGTCTCACCTACATACCCCAAAGGGCATGGACATTCCAGGAAATATATTACATTTGAAGTTCTGCAATTGAACATACCTTTTGCACTAGTTGTGTGTCCATTGTGAGTGAAAGACACTCCTTCATGGATATTCGCACAAGATTTACAGTTTGAGCAGGGAAAAGTGCCCTTCACAGGGTTATCACTGGTTAAAGATTTCTGCACAAAGTTTTGTGAATCTGTAGGACTTTTCATTCTCGAATGAACAATGTGGTCTTTAATGTTTTTATTGCGCCTATGGGCAAAAAGGGGTTTTTCTAATTTAATTGCTCCATTGCTATTCAAAATGTGCCATGAAGAGTTAATGACTTGTTTCACTTTCACGTTTACTGTTGAATGACGAGTAATACAGACTAGTTTGTTAGTTTCTCTCTTTGATTTAGTTCTTAACAAACAGTCTCTATCATAGTACCGTGCTCTTTTGTACGAATCCCTCACTAATCTGTGTGGGTAGCCCCTATCCAAAAATTTCCTTTTCATCTCTACTGCCTGTATGTCAAAGTCTCGGAGATTTGTACAATTTCTCCTCACTCTCAGAAATTGGGAGAATGGGATGCTTTGTCTCTGATTCCTGGGATGAAAACTTCGAAAATGCAGGAGGGTGTTTCTGGCCGTAGGTTTCACGAAAAGGTCTACTTTGAGTTTACCCTCCTCGTGAAAAATCCAAATATCCAAAAATTCCAACCTCTCAGAGCTCATATGGGAAGTGAATCTGAGATTAGGATCACATGCATTGAGCCATGGCAGAAATTCATCCAAAGCCTGTCTCCCATCAGTCCAGACAAAAAATATGTCATCAATGTATCTGGACCAATGGGAGACAGACTCATAGAAGAAACACCCTCCTGCATTTTCGAAGTTTTCATCCCAGGAATCAGAGACAAAGCATCCCATTCTCCCAATTTCTGAGAGTGAGGAGAAATTGTACAAATCTCCGAGACTTTGACATACAGGCAGTAGAGATGAAAAGGAAATTTTTGGATAGGGGCTACCCACACAGATTAGTGAGGGATTCGTACAAAAGAGCACGGTACTATGATAGAGACTGTTTGTTAAGAACTAAATCAAAGAGAGAAACTAACAAACTAGTCTGTATTACTCGTCATTCAACAGTAAACGCGAAAGTGAAACAAGTCATTAACTCTTCATGGCACATTTTGAATAGCAATGGAGCAATTAAATTAGAAAAACCCCTTTTTGCCCATAGGCGCAATAAAAACATTAAAGACCACATTGTTCATTCGAGAATGAAAAGTCCTACAGATTCACAAAACTTTGTGCAGAAATCTTTAACCAGTGATAACCCTGTGAAGGGCACTTTTCCCTGCTCAAACTGTAAATCTTGTGCGAATATCCATTAAGGAGTTTCTTTCACTCACAATGGACACACAACTAGTGCAAAAGGTATGTTCAATTGCAGAACTTCAAATGTAATATATTTCCTGGAATGTCCATGCCCTTTGGGGTATGTAGGTGAGACAGCCCGCGCAATTCAGACACGACTAAATGAACACCGTTCAGCGATCAGAACCAAAAAGGTCACTGCGCCAATTGTGAAACATTTCCTAGACCATGGACATGGTCCTAATGAATTTACTTGGCGGATATTAGAAAAAATCAATACATCTGATGATAAAGGAGGTGAGGCGATCCGAAAGAAACGCGAAGTCTTCTGGATTTTTTCTCTTAACACTTTCCGTGAGGGATTAAACAGTGAATTCCCATGGGAGAATGCGATTGTTTAAATATACAGTTATATAAGAACATCTTATTGGGGGGATATAAAAATATATGTTCCCCTGAAGCCAGTTATAAAATTAGATTGGGACTGTTACGCATACAGGAAAAAAGGATCTTTTCAATGCCACTTTTGAGTTATTAATTACTCTGCCCATTGGTCACTCGAATCAAAAGCATTCCTTTCCCATAATAATAAGGTCGCTTTCAGCAAAGGGAACAGTTATCGTTCACTAAATCTTTCCGACTACGCTGTACCATAGTCTTTCCTCACGCTCTATTAACTCTAGCTACGTCAAGAAAAGTCCAATTAGCTTCACCGGTGTAATTATAAAAACGCGCGAATTTGCCTAAACTCCATTTCATCACGGAACTACGTCCGAGATAGACGCTCGCCTCCACGCGCCTTCATTCAAAAAAACTAAAGGTATGTAGTTTGGAGAGATTAGTAGTCAGAAGCTATACGCTCTGATACACGCACTGATAGACGACCTGCTCTCGGGAAAAACAATTTTCTTAAAACATCGCAATGTTATTTGTCATTCTGCAGGCATCACCCAAGTGGTCAAAACTGAAAAACACGGCTAAATCTGAATACGCTATACTGCGGAAATTAAAAGAGCCGAACTTCTAGGTATGCTTTTCAAAATATCACTCGGACATACAGATAGGGCATTTTTAACGTTATGTTCACATTTAACTAATTAGTAACCAAGCCCTTGTTTCTTCCCTCAGGCTTGGTATTGCGCTTGACTAATAATCTTGTATCGAGTTCAACGCAACTATTATTCTTTCAATACACGTGTTCACTAGCCCACTAGAAGCCTGGTAAGAATTTAACTAGGTTTTCATGGATTATTAATCGCTTCTGTTTATAAATAGAATGCTGAATATCCTGCATCTTATTCTTTTCAGCTTAGATGATGCCGATATCTTAGGGAACTGTAATCAAGTGAAAAATATATATATTGTGGAGGTGACGTAACCCAACGCTTAAAACTAGGTAAGGGGCGTCCCTTAGATTGAATATTCCACCTGAGAGTTTATATTCATTTGATAAATATAATGTCATACCTCAGTATAGTCGTTAATATGATCTGAGTCCTTGTTCTTAATATTATATTTGTACTATTATCCATGTAGGCCACATATCTTGGCGATAAAGATCGGAGGACCTAAATAGATTATCCGAATACAAGAACTGAAGACATACCATTTTAGGTTTGTTATTTCTTCAAAGTCGAATTATTTAGTGATAGTCTTGCCTATTTGCAGTGGTAAATGTGTTCTGTTTTTATTAATAACATTGCAGAACTACTTTCAATCAGACACGTGAATCCCCTTTTTTCAAGAACCGTATGGAACCCCTCACCGTCGACATATTTTACCATTATGAATAGTCTTTTTTAGCTTCAGGTAAGTCAAATCGAAAATCTTTAAAATTTAAAATCAAAAATAGATACAGTACTGTTTCAGCGAGTTATGGAATTAGTGGAACCTTAAGGGTCCTTTCAATAAATATACCCACGGGAAATGATAATAATCTTCCTTACAGATAGAAAATGAATCTTTTAGTGATTTAATTTACTAATAATCTAAATAGCAATTTAGAGTAGTACCTTCAAAGAACTAAATAGTATTTGTGATAAGAATTGTTCTCCCTTACCCTATTCATCCAATTTTTCCCTTCATCTGTCTTTCCATAGCTGATCTATAGTTCCACCTAATTTCAAACAATTGATGTAGGCACCCTGGTATCTAATTGGAAATGTCTATTTATTAGCAAATGATTAATATTGTTTCTCAGTTTGAATCATCAAGTTACTTTTAATTATATACATAATCATGCCTCAGAAACAATTCACTGTTACACCCTGTTCACCGAAAATCAGTTAATGATGATTTAGATAATGTATCAATCATGTTTTACCTCACCAAATAGTTTGGTATAAAGTAATGTGAAAGAACCATGTGAGCTATAACAGAGGTTACGTTATATATGTTTTTTATTATTAGATCATTAGTTTTGCCCTTATTATTTCAGGACTTAGCTTGTTTGTACAGTTTCTCCTTGTCAATAAAGAACATATTGTCTATATAGGTTTTAAATTAAATTGAATGTATGTTAAGATTAAATTTGTAATTTGATTGCTCCTTATATAGTATAATTTTTGATAATAGAAGAACAGATTAAACTATGTTTTTATTTTCAGAAAGTTGTATTTTGTCTTGAGAAAGGCGCTGGTCGCCGAAACGCGTCGACACACAACTTATTCCTCAATGTTAAGGAATTTTTAATGTTATGTTTTATGTATGTCTACCTCCCATGGAATGTAAATTTTTAGTTATTGTTTCATGATATATGCCTTTTTATGTTATTGTAATAAACTCCAGTGATTACTTTGAAACTGTTCATCCTTAGTCTTTGTCCTGTCACCAGTGTGTAAGCAATTTACACTTGCCGCCTAGGTAGTTTTTTCCACTGAGTTATTCCCTGACCTAGGGGTTTATTTTCATTTGTTCACACAGGGAACCCTTGTTGTTTACAAATTTTTTACCCACAGCTTGTCTGTGTAGGGTTGGCTGTCCTAATTTAATAATTCTTGTTGTCACCTTAACCTCTTGTCACATTATTAGCTCGGTTCAAGTACTTCCTGTATATATCTTTTTCATTCTATTTGAATCTCTATATCTATGATTCTTTTCTTATTACCTACCCCTCTCTAGTAAATATAGATTGACAATACTATAGAACCAAGAGATGGCACAAATTAAAACTTTTGGTTTCTCCGATGAGGAATTTGCATTATTGATAGGTACATCGAATACCTTCTCAAATGCAACAAACTCCTCTTCTGACACACAGAGAGGACGAGATGATTACAACAAATTATTCGATCTTAAAAAGAAACTAAGAAGAATGGAAGCCCATGGGGAATTTATGCTAGCGTATCTAAAATCAGGCATAATCCCCATGGGTTTGCGAGTAAGAAACATCCCAGGTCTGTTTGTACATCACCGGATTTTTATAGAAAAGTGGAGCATGATCGTGAGTCGATGCTCGCGAGACTTAATGATGCTCATAGTAGAGACTGTCAAAGAACTAGCACTAGACATTAAAAAGGAAATAGAGACCCTGGAAGAAGCCATTAAACAACTAGGTAATTTAGAAGAAACTATGAAAAAATTTGAAGATCTGAATAAAGAAGTAGAATCTTTTGTGAGTTATTTAGAGAAACGTAAAAATGATAAACTCACAAAAGAGAAAAGATTTTACTCAAAAGAACTGGCCTATCCATATCTTAAACCTGATTTTTATAAACAAAATCATTATATGGACACTAACAGAAATCAACAACAGAGGGTTAACAATTTTTCTGCCTCATCTGAATCAGGTGGAGAAGGAGATGATGCTTTCTATGAGTCAGATAGTAATTACAATTCTGCCCAAGCTAAACGTAATCAAAATCAGACTCCTTTTTTAGGCAACCGCGGGGGCAACCGCGGGGGCAACCGCGGTCGGTCCAGAGTGAGGTTCCAACCACAAAACAGAGGGGGATACAAACCCCAACACCACTATCAACAGGACCCCCAGAATCATTATCA
Organism: Lissotriton helveticus; assembly: GCF_964261635.1. Lineage (NCBI taxonomy): Eukaryota > Metazoa > Chordata > Amphibia > Caudata > Salamandridae > Lissotriton > Lissotriton helveticus. The sequence goes on along the minus strand of NC_136069.1, from coordinate 1,043,749,249 downwards.
ACAGGAGGAACCTCAATTCATCAGGGAGACAAGAAACAGACAGTACTGGAAGGCGGGAATGTGATTCCCATATTCAACCTTTCCAGTGCCCCTCTAAATGAATCTAGTGTCAGCCTTTTATCGAAGGGTTTGTCGTTCGTACCACATTGTAGCACTAATGTCTTTGAATTATACAGTGATATAATATCTTTCTTTCGGAAAATTCGACTCAGAAAATATTTTCAAAATGAATCAATCGATTCACTACCTGTAGAACCCGCCACGCTCAGACTTCCCTCCACATTTAGCCCTTCCCTTGATCAGATTGGACCAGAGGTAGCGGCTTTTTAGCTAGTTGTTCTTAAAAAACTGGAAAAAAATATTCGTTTTATTCCAAAACCTATTTATAATATTGATAAATCGGAGCATGCCGCTCTCCATGAACTTGCCTCTGATACCTCCATCACGATTAAGAGCTGTGACAAGGGAGGTGGCATAGCAGTGCTTGATTCTGCATCCTATGAGTTAAATATGTTAAAAATGTTGAAAGACCAAACTTTTTACCAGCCAGAAAGACGTAATCCTATTAATAAAATAACTAAAGATATTCACTCGATGACCTCCCTGGCTTTAGAAAATGGTGAAATAAATAAAAAAGAGTTTGACTATCTAAATACAAATGCAGGCAAGACTGCCTGTATTTATGGTCTACCTAAGATTCATAAGGATGAGAAAAATCCTCCTTATAGACCGATCGTTTCGACGATAGGCACACCTACTGAGGCCCTCTCTAAATATGTCGATACCTTTTTGTGCCCTTATATATCTAATGTTCCGTCCTACATAAAAGATACTAGTGCCATGATTAACAAAGTAGAGAACATCAGTTTTGATCCTTCAAGAGACATACTTGTAACTCTAGATATTGAGTCTCTCTACAGCAACATCCCCTTAAGAGAGGCAACACTAGCAGTTGAATGGTTCATTGACCTTGTGATGGGACCACGGCGCCTTCAGCGCTGATACACCGTCGCCCCTCCCGGTCACAACAACAGATCCCTGTTACCCGGACAACCATCACACACGGGACTCCACCCCTTTCTCTTCCCCTGCAGGAACCAGTCACGAAGCAGAACACACAGGAAGTGCACCCTCGCGACCCCGGAAGTTCCTCCCCCTATCCGGAGGCGGATCAAAGAAAAGCAGGAAGAACCAACAACGCGGCATTCAAGCAGGAAGACTCGTGGCAGGAGACGGCGTGTGAAGAACCCCCGGAGAAGAGAGACGAACCCGAACCAGGAGACGAGGTCTGGCCAGAGGACTGGTGGAGTCCAGAGGAGGACGCTGGAGAGCGGCCGCAACTCAAGGATGGAGTTGCGGCGGGCCAAGTGAGTACCAGTTCTGTGTGTGTGTAAATAATAGGCTGTAAATACGACCCTTGTACAGTAGCTTTCCCCCCCTCACGTTTCACCGCGCACTGGGAATCGAGTCTAATATTGTGTGAGAGTGGCACGATCACAAGTGTAAATAAACCCCTCCCCACCCACCTTCTAGCACCGACTCACCCTCTGCCCTGACCGCGCTGTATCCTCCCCTCTCTTGCCTACCCCTCCCCCTCCTCACGGTCGCTCTAGTCCCAACACACCCGGTGAAGGAAAAGGTCTTATCCTCTGAGCTGGACCGACAGCACTAACGGCCATTTGTTCTCTCTCCTTCCCCCCCCCTCTGAGGATCCACCGTCCGGGAGCTGAACCGACTGCTGCCCACCGGACCAGTCACAGCTCCAGTCAAGACAACCAGACGTCCCTGGACCTTCACCACAGGAAGACTCACCATCCCGGAGCCGGACCCTGCGATCCTTTGTTTTGAACCCTCTTCTCCCTTGTGCCCCAACCTTGGAAACCATACTGTAAAAATAAACAGGCTACGAGATAGCGCACTACTTACGCCCTCCACGCTTGTTATTCCGGTCCGCCCCCACCCCACGCTCACAGACCTCTACTCTGTACCTTGCCCTAAGACCTTCTTGCTGCAATGCCTCCGTATGGTGCTTACGGAGAACATATTTGAATTTGGACAAAAACTCTACCGACAAATAAAAGGAGTCAGCATGGGGGCGTCGGTGGCACCCTCTGTAGCAAACATTTATATGGCTGAATTTGAAGCCCGTCACATTCATAACGAAATAGCGCCCTTCTATGAGTCTGTCTCCCATTGGTCCAGATACATTGATGACATCTTTTTTGTCTGGACTGATGGGAGACAGGCTTTGGATGAATTTCTGGCATGGCTCAATGCATGTGATCCTAATCTCAGATTCACTTCCCATATGAGCTCTGAGAGGTTGGAATTTTTGGATATTTGGATTTTTCACGAGGAGGGTAAACTCAAAGTAGACCTTTTCGTGAAACCTACGGCCAGAAACACCCTCCTGCATTTTCGAAGTTTTCATCCCAGGAATCAGAGACAAAGCATCCCATTCTCCCAATTTCTGAGAGTGAGGAGAAATTGTACAAATCTCCGAGACTTTGACATACAGGCAGTAGAGATGAAAAGGAAATTTTTGGATAGGGGCTACCCACACAGATTAGTGAGGGATTCGTACAAAAGAGCACGGTACTATGATAGAGACTGTTTGTTAAGAACTAAATCAAAGAGAGAAACTAACAAACTAGTCTGTATTACTCGTCATTCAACAGTAAACGCGAAAGTGAAACAAGTCATTAACTCTTCATGGCACATTTTGAATAGCAATGGAGCAATTAAATTAGAAAAAACCCTTTTTGCCCATAGGCGCAATAAAAACATTAAATACCACATTGTTCATTCGAGAATGAAAAGTCCTACAGATTCACAAACCTTTGTGCAGAAATCTTTAACCAGTGATAACCCTGTGAAGGGCACTTTTCCCTGCTCAAACTGTAAATCTTGTGCGAATATCCATGAAGGAGTGTCTTTCACTCACAATGGACACACAACTAGTGCAAAAGGTATGTTCAATTGCAGAACTTCAAATGTAATATATTTCCTGGAATTTCCATGCCCTTTGGGGTATGTAGGTGAGACAGCCCGCGCAATTCAGACACGACTAACTGAACACCGTTCAGCGATCAGAACCAAAAAGGTCACTGCGCCAATTGTGAAACATTTCCTAGACCATGGACATGGTCCTAATGAATTTACTTGGCGGATATTAGAAAAAATCAATACATCTGATGATAAAGGAGGTGAGGCGATCCGAAAGAAACGCGAAGTCTTCTGGATTTTTTCTCTTAACACTTTCCGTGAGGGATTAAACAGTGAAATCCCATGGGAGAATGCGATTGTTTAAATATACAGTTATATAAGAACATCTTATTGGGGGGATATAAAAATATATGTTCCCCTGAAGCCAGTTATAAAATTAGATTGGGACTGTTACGCATACAGGAAAAAAGGATCTTTTCAATGCCACTTTTGAGTTATTAATTACTCTGCCCATTGGTCACTCGAATCAAAAGCATTCCTTTCCCATAATAATAAGGTTGATTTCAGCAAAGGGAACAGTTATCGTTCACTAAATCTTTCCGACTACGCTGTACCATAGTCCTTCCTCACGCTCTATTAACTCTAGCTACGTCAAGAAAAGTCCAATTAGCTTCACCGGTGTAATTATAAAAACGCGCGAATTTGCCTAAACTCCATTTCATCACGGGACTACGTCCGAGATAGACGCTCGCCTCCACGCGCCTTCATTCAAAAAAACTAAAGGTATGTAGTTTGGAGAGATTAGTAGTCAGAAGCTATACGCTCTGATACACGCACTGATAGACGACCTGCTCTCGGGAAAAACAATTTTCTTAAAACATCGCAATGTTATTTGTCATTCTGCAGGCATCACCCAAGTGGTCAAAACTGAAAAACACGGCTAAATCTGAATACGCTATACTGCGGAAATTAAAAGAGCCGAACTTCTAGGTATGCTTTTCAAAATATCACTCGGACATACAGATAGGGCATTTTTAACGTTATGTTCACATTTAACTAATTAGTAACCAAGCCCTTGTTTCTTCCCTCAGGCTTGGTATTGCGCTTGACTAATAATCTTGTATCGAGTTCAACGCAACTATTATTCTTTCAATACACGTGTTCACTAGCCCACTAGAAGCCTGGTAAGAATTTAACTAGGTTTTCATGGATTATTAATCGCTTCTGTTTATAAATAGAATGCTGAATATCCTGCATCTTATTCTTTTCAGCTTAGATGATGCCGATATCCTAGGGATCTGTAATCAAGTGAAAAATATATATATTGTGGAGGTGACGTAACCCAACGCTTAAAACTAGGTAAGGGGCGTCCCTTAGATTGAATATTCCACCTGAGAGTTTATATTCATTTGATCAATATAATGTCATACCTCAGTATAGTCGTTAATATGATCTGAGTCCTTGTTCTTAATATTATATTTGTACTATTATCCATGTAGGCCACATATCTTGGCGATAAAGATCGGAGTACCTAAATAGATTATCCGAATACAAGAACTGAAGACATACCATTTTAGGTTTGTTATTTCTTCAAAGTCGAAATATTTAGTGATAGTCTTGCCTATTTGCAGTGGTAAATGTGTTCTGTTTTTATTAATAACATTGCAGAACTACTTTCAATCAGACACGTGAATCCCCTTTTTTCAAGAACCGTATGGAACCCCTCACCGTCGACATATTTTACCATTATGAATAGTCTATTTTAGCTTCAGGTAAGTCAAATCGAAAATCTTTAAAATTTAAAATCAAAAATAGATACAGTACTGTTTCAGCGAGTTATGGAATTAGTGGAACCTTAAGGGTCCTTTCAATAAATATACCCACGGGAAATGATAATAATCTTCCTTACAGATAGAAAATGAATCTTTTAGTGATTTAATTTACTAATAATCTAAATAGCAATTTAGAGTAGTACCTTCAAAGAACTAAATAGTATTTGTGATAAGAATTGTTCTCCCTTACCCTATTCATCCAAAAATGTTTTTCCCTTCATCTGTCTTTCCATTGCTGATCTATAGTTCCACCTAATTTCAAACAATTGATGTAGGCACCCTGGTATCTAATTGGAAATGTCTATTTATTAGCAAATGATTAATTTTGTTTCTCAGTTTGTATCATCAAGTTCCTTTTAATTATATACATAATCATGCCTCAGAAACAATTCCCTGTTACACCCTGTTCACCGAAAATCAGTTAATGATGATTTAGATAATGTATCAATCATGTTTTATCTCACCAAATAGTTTGGTATAAAGTAATGTGAAAGAACCACGTGAGCTATAACAGAGGTTACGTTATATATGTTTTTTATTATTAGATCATTAGTTTTGCCCTTATTATTTCAGGACTTAGCTTGTTTGTACAGTTTCTCCTTGTCAATAAAGAACATATTGTCTATATAGGTTTTAAATTAAATTGAATGTATGTTAAGATTAAATTTGTAATTTGATTGCTCCTCATATAGTATAATTTTTGATGATAGAAGAACAGATTAAACTATATACTAAACTATGTTTTTATTTTCAGAAAGTTGTATTTTGTCTTGAGAAAGGCGCTGGTCGCCGAAACGCGTCGACACACAACTTATTCCTCAATGTTAAGGAATTTTTAATGTTATGTTTTATGTATGTCTACTTCCCATGGAATGTACATTTTTAGTTATTGTTTCATGATATATGCCTTTTTATGTTATTGTAATAAACTCCAGTGATTACTTTGAAACTGTTCATCCTTAGTCTTTGTCCTGTCACCATTGTGTAAGCAATTTACACTTGCCGCCTAGGTAGTTTTTTCCACTGTGTCTGCAATACACACATGGCAGGCGGGAAAAATCACTATAAACGAAGAAAAAACACTCAAACACAAACTGACCATCACCCAAGCACCATGGAGGCAGCCGGAGCAGACACAGAGGACGAGCGCAACCCCACAAGCACCCCAGATGACAAGCCTGGGACCTCGGGGACAAGGAAGGGCAGGGACAAGAAGAAGAGGAAGACAAAATTCAGTCAGCAGGAAAGCAGGATCCTGATCACGGAGGTGATGGGTCCCCATCAACAACTGTTCGTCACCTCCAATGTGTCATTGGGCACCAAAAATGGGATATGGCGGGACCTCGTGGACAAGGTGAATGCCGTCGGAGGGCACAAGAGGTCACTGGACGAGGCCAAGAGGCGATGGATTGACATCAAGCGAAAGACTAAGGAGACCCTACTCCTGAGGCACAGCCGGGAGCGCTACTTTTAAATACTTGAACTTGTGATTTTAAAACTTGTTGTATTATTATTGTGTCACTGCCACCCCTTCTCTCACCTGATTGCCACTCAGGGAGACCACGTTTGTCTCTTCATTTCCCCACGCAGCCGAGCTAAACTGCACAGGGAACGCCCTAATCATCGGCTCCAGCGCCTGCAGCCAGTGAGCCGGTCTTTGGCCACGCCCACTCGCTCGAGGCCACGCCCCTTTCGCCTTTATAAACAGAGCGGCGTTTATGCTCTGATCAGACCCTACTCCTGAGGCACAGCCGGGAGCGCTACTTTTAAATACTTGAACTTGTGATTTTAAAACTTGTTGTATTATTATTGTGTCACTGCCACCCTTCTCTCACCTGATTGCCACTCAGGGAGACCACGTTTGTCTCTTCATTTCCCCACGCAGCCGAGCTAAACTGCACAGGGAACGCCCTAATCATCGGCACCAGCGCCAGCAGCCAGTGAGCCGGTCTTTGGCCACGCCCACTCGCTCGAGGCCACGCCCCTTTCGCCTTTATAAACAGAGCGGCGTTTATGCTCTGATCAGACCCTACTCCTGAGGCACAGCCGGGAGCGCTACTTTTAAATACTTGAACTTGTGATTTTAAAACTTGTTGTATTATTATTGTGTCACTGCCACCCCTTCTCTCACCTGATTGCCACTCAGGGAGACCACGTTTGTCTCTTCATTTCCCCACGCAGCCGAGCTAAACTGCACAGGGAACGCCCTAATCATCGGCGCCAGCAGCCAGTGAGCCGGTCTTTGGCCACGCCCACTCTCTCGAGGCCACGCCCCTTTCGCCTTTATAAACAGAGCGGCGTTTATGCTCTGATCAGACCCTACTCCTGAGGCACAGCCGGGAGCGCTACTTTTAAATACTTGAACTTGTGATTTTAAAACTTGTTGTATTATTATTGTGTCACTGCCACCCCTTCTCTCACCTGATTGCCACTCAGGGAGACCACGTTTGTCTCTTCATTTCCCCACGCAGCCGAGCTAAACTGCACAGGGAACGCCCTAATCATCGGCGCCAGCGCCAGCAGCCAGTGAGCCGGTCTTTGGCCACGCCCACTCGCTCGAGGCCACGCCCCTTTCGCCTTTATAAACAGAGCGGCGTTTATGCTCTGATCAGACCCTACTCCTGAGGCACAGCCGGGAGCGCTACTTTTAAATACTTGAACTTGTGATTTTAAAACTTGTTGTATTATTATTGTGTCACTGCCACCCCTTCTCTCACCTGATTGCCACTCAGGGAGACCACGTTTGTCTCTTCATTTCCCCACGCAGCCGAGCTAAACTGCACAGGGAACGCCCTAATCATCGGCGGCAGCAGCCAGTGAGCCGGTCTTTGGCCACGCCCACTCGCTCGAGGCCACGCCCCTTTCGCCTTTATAAACAGAGCGGCATTTATGCTCTGATCAGACCCTACTCCTGAGGCACAGCCGGGAGCGCTACTTTTAAATACTTGAACTTGTGATTTTAAAACTTGTTGTATTATTATTGTGTCACTGCCACCCCTTCTCTCACCTGATTGCCACTCAGGGAGACCACGTTTGTCTCTTCATTTCCCCACGCAGCTGAGCTAAACTGCACAGGGAACGCCCTAATCATCGGCGCCAGCAGCCAGTGAGCCGGTCTTTGGCCACGCCCACTCGCTCGAGGCCACGCCCCTTTTGCCTTTATAAACAGAGCGGCGTTTATGCTCTGATCAGACCCTACTCCTGAGGCACAGCCGGGAGCGCTACTTTTAAATACTTGAACTTGTGATTTTAAAACTTGTTGTATTATTATTGTGTCACTGCCACCCCTTCTCTCACCTGATTGCCACTCAGGGAGACCACGTTTGTCTCTTCATTTCCCCACGCAGCCGAGCTAAACTGCACAGGGAACGCCCTAATCATCGGCGCCAGCGCCAGCAGCCAGTGAGCCGGTCTTTGGCCACGCCCACTTGCTCGAGGCCACGCCCCTTTCGCATTAACAAAACATGTGTTTTCCACGTACGCGCAGCGGACGGGCGCAGCGGGCGCGCCGTCAGCGCGCCGAAGGCGCGCCAAAGGCAAGCCCGTCTGGGCCTGTCCGGGCCCAGACGGACCCAGGCCCAGAGACTCCGCCGGATGTCCCTCATGACCGCGTGGTGTACTCAGGAACCATGCTCCGCGCACTCCAACCGGAAAAAACCTTGGCCTGTTACCACACGCACACCGAAGGTAAACCCTTCTTTAACTGTATGCGCTGCAACCCTACTCCCCTGAGCCCAGTAAAACCCGGACTCAAGATAGGACTTCTCAACTGCCGCTCCCTTCCCAAACATGCGATCGAAACAAACCTGTTAATTCAAGAACATGATCTCGATTTGCTGTTTCTCACGGAAACATGGCTATCGGACAGCTCTGACTCAGACATCATCACGGCCCTCCCTCCAGGCTATCTTTGTCAAGCCATACACAGACCCAAAGGGAGGGGGGGGGGGGTAGCCATAATCTACAGGGAACAACTCATTTGTAGAACGTCCAATGCCCACATCGAGGACTGCGAAAGTTGCCAATTTTCCATTCAAACCTCCCCAGCCCACTCCCTGTCAGGACTACTGATTTACCGCCCCCCGGGTCCCCCCGGGAATTTCCTTAATGCCGTTACCGAATCGGTTTCACAATCAGCATTATCTGCCTCCAACTTTCTTATCCTAGGCGACCTGAACCTGCATTTCACGGATCCCACGGACCGGATAGCCTCCGATCTTCTTCAGGACCTATTGTCACTCAATATCCGACTGGTCAACAATGAACCTACCCATGAGAAGGGACACTTGCTGGATCCCATCCTCACGAATGTGGCTACCATCACCACCAGACCTCCCCTGACCCTCCCATGGACGGATCATTTTCTTGTCCCTATCTCCTGGGAAGTACCTACCATGAACCCTCAAACTATTAAAATCCAGGTCACCGATAGACGGTGGCACAGACTTGTATCTGGGGAATGGGCTGCCGTCCTCTCAAAATCCACTCCTGAGCTCTCCACCGATCCTGCCATGGCCGATAAGCAGTTTAATGAATGGATTACCTCTTCTTTAGATAAACTTCTCCCCAAAACTGCCACCTTTAAACATCTTAAAAGAATATCGTCTGCTCTGTGGTACACCCCAGAGCTTAAAGCCCTGCGCCAAGAGTGCAAGAGAACTGAACGCTCCTGGAGGAAAGATAAATCAAAAGCAAATAAAGACGCTTACTCCACCTCCCTCTTAACCTACAAAACTACTATTCGAAAAACTAAAAGCGCATTCTTCCAGGAAAGAATAGAAAAAGCGGTATGCTCCAGCAAAGAATCCTATGTGATCCTAAAAGAACTTCTGAAGACCCCAGAACCCGGACCAAGACACCCCCAGACCCCAAAGCTGATCAGGAAAAATGCCAACAATTGGCTAACTTCTTTCACGAAAAAATTCAAAAAATTCTTGACTCAATCCCTCCCGGGAGTCTATACGTGGAAAACGACCTCCCACACGCCCTGACACCTATCTGCCTCTCTTCTTGGGGTCAAGTAACGACCGAAGAAGTGGGAAACATGTTAAAATCCATAAAAAGCGGATCCCCTAGGGACTCCGCCCGCTTCGGATCCTCAAGGAGGTAGCTCCTACGATTGTCCCCCCCCCCTGACCCACCTGATCAACACTTCATTCCAACAGGGAGTTATACCCCCGAGCTGGAAGGCGGCCGTCGTTAAAGCTTTACTAAAGAAACCCTCCCTCGATCCGGAAAACTTGGCCAACTATAGGCCCATTTCCCTACTCCCAGGAATCAGCAAGATTGCTGAAAAACTGGCCAATAAAAAACTCTCCCAGTTCCTGGAGGACAACAACAGGCTAAAAAGCTCTCAGACGGGCTTTCGTCCAGGACAGGGCACTGACATCGCCCTCCTGGCAGCAGTAGAGGAGGCCAGAGCACTCTTAGACGAAGGAGGATCAGTGGCAGTGATCCTCCTCGACCTGAGTGCGGCCTTCGATACCGTCAACCACCAACTTCTCATCAAAAGACTGAGGAGAGTCGGTGTGGAAGGCTCCGCCCTTACCTGGCTCTCATCCTTTCTGGCCCAACGGACCTACCAGATCTGGGAGAATAACACCTGCTCCTCCGAAACTCCCCTCCAATGTGGCGTGCCTCAGGGCTCATCCCTGAGCCCCACATTATTTAATATCTATATGTCCCCATTGGAGGAGGTCATCACCCCGTTCGGAATGAGCGTCGTCACCTACGCCGACGACACACAACTAGTTGTGTCACTATCCCACCCCAGACATCAACCAGCAGATTTATTTAACTGCCTTACGCAAGTCCAATGTTGGATGAACAGTTCAGCCTTAAAACTGAACGGGACGAAAACTGAGGTTTTGCTCCTCGGCCAGAAAGGACTCACACTCTCCCCGAACATCTGGCCAGCTTGTCTGGGCCCCCCCCCTGATCCAAAGGAAGAAGTAAAAAGCTTGGGTGTGTGGCTCGACACCGATCTTTCATTCACCGTGCAAGCAAATAAAGTAGCTGGGACTTGCTTCGGGCTCCTGAAATCGTTGAGGAAAATCCTGTCCCTCTTGCCCCCCAATTCCCCAAAACTGCTTATTCAAGGCTTAATACTCTCGAGGCTCGACTTCAGCAATGCGATCTACCTGGGTGCCCCCGAAAAGACGCTGAACAAGCTTCAGAGAATTCAGAACATCGCGGCCCGGATTCTTACAAATACCCCAGCCAGATTCTCGGCCAAACCGGCATTAAAACTCCTCCACTGGCTTCCTATAAGGGAGCGGGTCAAATTCAAGGCCCTGTGCTTAGCTCACAGACTACTACAAAACCAAGGCCCCCTGTTCTCAGGAAACTCATCAAACCCTACAAATCCCCAAGACCCCTCCGTTCTGACATGGAAAACTTTATCACTATCCCCAGATTTAAGAAAGCCCGCTCAGGCGGAAGACGTTTTTCAGTCCACACCGCACGGCTCTGGAACTCACTCCCCCGCGACCTGAGACTCGAACCACAATATCTTCGCTTCAGGAAGCGGCTTAAAACCCACCTTTTTCCTAAATGAATCATGCCTGTCCGTAACCCTGATCTTCTGTTTCCCCCCTATCCTCCCTTTCCTCCCCCCTTTCTTCCGTGCCCCACTGACCCGAAGGGATAGGATCTTTTAGCGCTGGGATACCTCCGGGTGACTACGCGCTCTATAAAAATAAATAATAATAATAATAAGAAACTCGCAGCCAACCAGAAGGCAGCAATGCAGACTGGAGGTGGGAGCCCAGCGCCACAGCTCGTGCTGGTTGACATGGAGGAGCTGGTGTCAACAGTCATCAGTGTGGAGACTGTGGCCGGAGTCAGGAGACCGGATACTGCTCGACAGGACATAACACAGCCACAACAGGGTGAGTGACCACCAGATACTGGGGGGACGGTTGGAGAGGGCGACAATGGCACACATGCACAATCAAGCAGAGCACAGTTCACACCCACAATGACTCTGGGTCATGGCCCTGATCTACAGACTGTCACAATGTACAATGCTATGCTGTCTGTATGTAAACATGTACCATGCGGCTATATACATGTGGACACATTGTAATACACCATCTCCCCATCACATTGCAGAGGCACCGTTAACACCTCCTGCAGAGCAGTCCCAGCCACTATTCACTGATGGTGAGGAGGACACCCCCAGCATCGACAACCAAGCCCTGCAACACATCATGGACATCATCCTCAACTCACCTCCAGGGTCAGGCCAGCCCAGCTGCATCGAGGAGACCCCACCCACTACCCAAACCACTCAGCAGGAGGCACCCACAGCCCCAGCAGTCTCCCAAGACCCCCAGGAACAAACCATGGCCTTCCAACGCCGTGTGCTGGAGGGCCAGAGGGAGACGGCTGAGCAGGTGCGGGTGGGGTTCGGCCTCACGGCTACCAAACTGGACCCCATCCATGGGTGTCTAGGTCCCATTAGGGACCAGCTCCAATCCCTAACGGACACCCACAGCCCGCTCCATGGTCTCCGATGAGCCCTGACTGACATCGCTGGAGTCATGACGAGGAGAGAAGAACACCTGTCCTCTTAGACTGGCTCCAGCGATTCTAGCTGTGAGCTTGCACACATGCAGAGGCTCATGGAGGACATAGTGCGGATGGAGGCGGAAAGGATGGCAGCCACCGCTGCACATCAGCGAAATGTAGCTGGGATCTACCATGCCCTGCAGATCCTCATCATGGCATTGCTGCCACAAGGTGTGGCGCTGATGAATGCTGTTACCCCCACACCGTCCCCATCTCCGCCCCCTGGTGTGTCAGTGCCTCACAGTGCGGCAGTTGTATCCACTCTGGCACCTGATGTTTCACTGCCACACAGAGCGGTCGACAATCCGCACATTGCCCTCTGCCGGTGGTGACTGGATGACGGTCGCTCCACGGTTCTCAATCATAAAGGCCCCATGAGTTGTTGCGCACAGGGTTAGTGGCCACAGCCGTCACAGGCCTACCACCACCTGGCGCTGACTGGCATTGAACAGGGTTAGTGGCACCTGAAGCCTTGCGGCCGTCACAGGCCTACCACCATGTGGCGCTGACTGGCGTTGCACAGGGTTAGTGGCACCCGATATAGCTGAGCGGGTATGCAGCCTGCGTTGCTGACGTGTGCACTGATGTGGTCTCCGCCATTGATGACTCAGGACTCAGCATCATGTGTGGGACCATCAGGGCAGTGGGGAGGGCCCGCATGATGTGCCCATGCCATGGTGGTGGGACCAGGGCCTGGAGTTTGCAGGGGCACGTGGTGTGCCTACTGATGGACACACCTGTGGCAGCAGGTGAACAGTGGGGCCTGTGTGCGCAGGGCGAACGGTCTCTCTCTCTCTCTCTCTCTCTCTCTCTCTCTCTCTCTCCCTCCCTCACTCTCTCTTTCTCTCTTCCTCCCTTCCTTCCCTTCTCTCTCTCACTCTCTCTTTCTCTCTCTCTCTCTCTCTCACTCTCTCTCCCTTCCCTCTCTCTCACTCTCTCTCCCTTCTCTCTCCCTCTCTCCCTTCCTTTCCTTCTCTCTCTCTCACTCTCTCTCCCTTCTCTCTCTCTCTTTCTCTCTCCCTCCTTCCTTTCCTTCCCTCTCTTTCTCTCTCTGGCTCACTTTCCTTCTCTGTTTCTCTGTGTCTCGCTCCTTTGATGTGCGCATGACACACGTCCTGATTTAGTGCTTTATTTTCCAGGCTGTGACGTCGAGATTGTCCATGACGGACCAGACAGGAGTCTTCTGCATTGGTGTTTTGTGTTGTATTTCAATAACGTTTTTGGTTGTTACTTCAGTGCTGTGTGACTGTTTCTCGTTCTTCTGCCCACACATGTGTGTATTTATTTTGGCAATGTGTGTCATCATGCAATTTTTGTGGCTCTTGTGTCGTGCACGGTATTTGTATGTCCGGGAAGGGGGGGGGCTGGGGGTGGTGGCGGGGAATGTTGTGGCCCCCATGTTTGTCGGAGCTGCATGATCATTGTCTCCATGGCATCTGTGGGTCTTCAGGTGTGGCTCGTGGCTGGGCTCCCTTTCATACTCTGGGTAGTCGTCCTGCTTAGCACCAGCAAAAGGCAGGTGTTAAATCCCTGGTGCTATCGTGGCTTATCACATGTTTTGTGGCGCTTCGCAGATCTGGCAGTTCGTTGTGAAAGTGGTGTTGTAGTTTTTTTGTGTGTGTTTGCACGGGAACACCTTCTCTGCATCTCATTAGGGTTAGTTGGTGGTGTCCACCGTGGAGATAAATTTTGGGGCAGTTATCGCAGGAATACAGGCAATGTCTGCAGTTTGCACCAGCTTATGAATGGGGTGTTAAATCTATCTCCACTTTTGATGCGTTAAGGTGGGGATAAATCAGAGAAAAGTCCTTGTGAATATCCCCTTTGTGTTTTAGTGAATCAGTGCTGCTTCTTGTGCTGTACGCACCATGTGAGCTTGTCAGAAATCGTGCACTTCTCCAGTGCTTAATTATTAAAATAATAAGTGTCAGTTCCCAAACTTTTCCCAAAAGCTAGCCAGAAGGCCATGTGCAGTGTGGGGTTGGTGTTATGTGTGGTAATAAAATATTACCTAATGTTAAAACAAAAACCTAGAAGTTCACTGAAAAGAACAGAGGTTAAAATGACGTTATAGTTACATATTAATAATATTTTATTAAGCATTAAAGAAAAACATAGAAATTAACTGAAAAAACAGAAGTTAAAGTCACATTATATGTTGATGAAAATGCCAGTGAAAACACACCGTTTTCAACTAAAAAGACTACTGAAATTCACCAGTTATAATTATCTCAAGTAACTATAAATCCTGTGCTAAATTAACTATAACTCACGCCCTCATCATT
>NC_136069.1:1043017265-1043134414 GCF_964261635.1 Lissotriton helveticus | reverse complement strand
TCCCCCCCCCTTTTCCCCCCCCCGTTCCATATTGCCTTTGAGTATCTTGCCCTCTCACTGTCCCTCCCCTTTCCACCTCCACCTCTCCCACATCTCCCTCTCCTTTTCTCCGCTTTCCCCCTCTCTTTCCCTTTCTCCTCTCCCTTTCCCCTCCCTTCCTTTCTCCCTTCCCCTCTCTCTCACCCTTCCCCTCACCCACTCCCTTCCCCTCACTTTCCCTTCCCTTTCCCCTCTCCAGCTCTCTCACCGTTCCCCCTTTTCCTTACCCTCCTTTCTCCTTCTCTCCCCTTCCCTCTCCCTTTCCCTTTCTTTCACCCTTTCCCTCTCCCTCAATCTCTCACCCACTCCCTTCCCATCTCCCTCTCCCTTTCCCCTCACCCTTCCCCCTCACCATCCCCTCACCCTTCCCATCTCCCTTTCCCTCCCCCTTTCCCTCTCACTCTGCCCCCCTCCCCTCTCCCTCCCATCTCCCTTTCTCCTCCCCTCTCCCTTTCCCTCTCCCTTCCCCTCTCCCTTCACATTTTCCTTCTTATCTCCCTTACCCTATCCCTCCACCTTCCCCTCTCGTTTCTCCCATCCTTCTTCTCACCCTTACCATTCCACTCACCCTCTCCCTTCCCCTCATCCCCACTTTCTACCTTTCCCTTTTCCTCACCCTCTCTCCTTACATCCCCCGCACCCTCTTCCCATCTCCCTTTCCCTCTCCCTCCCCCTTTCCCTCTCACTCTGCCCTCCTCCCCTCTCCCTCCCATCTCCCTTTCTCCTCCCCTCTCCCTTTCCCTCTCCCTTCCCCTCTCCCTTCACATTTTCCTTCTTATCTCCCTTCCCCTATCCCTCCACCTTCCCCTCTAATTTCCCCATCCTTCTTCTCACCCTTACCCTTCTACTCACCCTCTCCCTTCCCCTCATCCCCACTTTCTCCCTTTTCCTTTCCCTCACCCTCTCTCCTTACATCCCCGCACCCTCTTCCCCTCTCCCTCCCCCTCTCCCTCGCCCTCTCCCTTCCACTTCTTCTCTCCCTCTCCCTCTCCCTCTCACCCGCCCCTCCCTGTTCCTCTTCCTTTCCGTCACCCTCTAACTTTCCCTCACTCTTTCCCCTCTCTACCTCACCCACCCCTTCCCACTCTTCCTTCCCTTTCCCCTCCAACTTTCCCCTTCTCTTCCCCGTTCCCTCTTCCCTTTCCCCTCTCACTCCACCACTCCCTCGCCCTCCCCATCTCCCTCCACCTCTCCCTTTCCCTGTCCCTAACCCTCTCCCTTCCCATCTATCTTCCCCTCTCAAGTCCCCTTTACCTCTCCCTTCCCCTTCCCCTCTCACCTTCTCCTCTCCCTCACTCTTTCCCTCTTCCTCTCCCTTTCCCTCTCCCCCTCCCTTCCCCTTACCCTCTCCCTTTCCCTCTCCCTCTTCCCTTCCTCTCTTTACACTCATCCTTCCCCTCACCCTCTCTATTCCCCTCACCTTTTCTTTCCCTTTCCCTTCCCGCCTCCCTTTCCTGCTCCCTTCCTCTCTCCCTTCCCCTCTCCATCTCCCTCCCCCTTCCCCTCTCCCTTTCCCCTCTTACTCCACCGCTCCCTCCGCCTCCCCATCTCCCTCCCCCTTTCCCTCTCCCTTCCCATCTCCCTTTCCCCTCGCCAGTCCCCTTTACCTCTCCCTTCCCCACTCCCTTCCCCTCTTACTCTCCCTTCCTCACCCCTTCGCTTCTCCCTTCTCCCTTTCCCACTCCCTCTTCCTATCCCCTTCCCCTTCCCGCTCCCCTCCTTTTCCCTTTCCCTTTCCCTCACCCTCTCCCTTCCTTTTCCCTTACCCTGTCCCTTTCCCTCACCCTCTTCCCTTTCCCTCACCCTCTTCCTGTCAGGCTCCACCGTTCGATCCTCAGGATGGTGCAGATGTAGTTTAAGAAGCCCACCTCTAGATTGCCCCAAATCTGGCTCGTGTACCAACACAGACTTAGAGGGAATCAAGCGAGGGGCGCGGGGAGGGAAGGGGACAGCGGGGAGGGAGATCTTGTGGGAGACAAAAGAATGAAACAAACGTAAGTACCACTCTACTAATTACATTACATACAATTATAGTGTTACCATGATTTATTCCTTCCCCTCACCTGAAAAGCAAAATAGGTTGTGCTTTAACCATAGAAGAGAGAAGAAGGCAGTTATAAGGCCGCTACACACACTATGGAGGCAACACAAAAGACAAGGAACACAATGTTACCGTCAGCTAAATATACATGCATCACGCTTCAAGATTATCATAAGGGGTGTGTGCATACCATAGTAACAGTGGTGCGGAGCTTAACCTTAACACTCCGTGAGTACTGGCCCCCCTACTCTCTCCCGTAAAATATAAACAAAGAAAATGTTGAAGTCTTGTATCCGAAGAACACAAAGGTCAACACAGAGAAAGGAGTTCCAAAGCAAGTGCACATCCAGTTGTAATCACATAGGCATGTATTACATTTTCGTGTGTTGACACAGTTCGTAATCAAATGACAACCAATAGTTATGGCCTTATCCCAGTGTGAAAGTTTTCACTGGAAAGCCTTTGAAGCAAATACCTCTTTGCTTAGTAACCTTTCAATCAGCTTCTCTGCACGAGACCAAGTTTCTGGTCTCATCCAACAGAGGAGCCTGATTCGTGAACAGAGTCCCAGACCCGGTTCAACTCTGCATGAGACCGTTGGAAATCACGGTCTCCTCCAACAGAGGAAAGCGGTCTGGACTCGAAGATAGCAACAGTCGGAAAACATTGCTCTCTGAATACTCAGTGCGGACAAGGAAACACCGAGTGATATCACCCGGCAGGAAGCGATCTTGTGGATTGGTGCAGGTGCACCCTTACCGCCTCTCTGTGGTTCTACGATAGAGCCGCTGGCTGGAATCCGCCAGCAACGCAGGTCTCCAGTGAATTATCGGCACTCTCTTCTCCGGTCGCCGCCATGATATTGCGGCCGCGGAGATGACGCCGCCCACGTGCTGCGGCCCCGCAAGGAGCCTGGGAAATGTAGTTCTGCCTGTTCCCGGTAATCCGACGCAGACAGTGATTGCCGGGGACCGATGCTGACACTTCCTTTCCCTCACCCTCTCTATCTTCCCCTCCATTCCCATTACCGTCTCCCTCTCCCTCTCCTCTTTCTCTTCCTTCCACTTGCCCTTTCCCCCTCCCTTTCCTCACCCTCTCAACTCCCTCACCCTTTCTCTCCCTCCACCTCTCCTTTCCAGCCCCCTCCCCTCTCACTTCCCATCTCACCTCCCCTCCCTTACCTTCTTCCTCTCCCTTCCCTCTTCCACTCCTTGTCCCTTCCCTCTACCTCTCCCATTCCCTTTTCCTCACTCTCTCTTCCTCTCCACTCCCCCTTTCCCTTTCCACCCCAGTCCTGCCCCCCAATCCCCTCCCTCTCTCTCCCCTCTCCCCCTTTCCCTTTCCTTCCCCGTCTGCCTCCCAATCCCCTCCTCCTCCCCCTCTCCCTCTCCCTCTCCCTCCCCTTTCCCCTACTTGCCCCTCCCTTTCCCTCCCCTTTCCCTCTCGCTCCCTTTCTTCCCCCCTTTTCTCTGGCCCTCCCTCTCTCCTCTTACCCCTTCCTTTTCCCTCACCCTCTCACTTTTCCTCAGTCTATCACTCCCTTCTCCCTCCCTTTACCATCTCCCTTCCCTTTACCCTCTCCCTTCCCGTCTCCCTTCTTCTCTCCCTTACTCTCACTTCACCCTTCCCCTTTCCATTCCCCTCTTCCTCTCCCTCTCACTCCACCTCACCTTTCACTCTCTGTTTCTCCTCCTCCTCTCCCTTTTCCCTTCCCCTCTCCCTTCCAATCTCCCTTTCCTCCTCCTTTCCCTCTCCAATCCCCTCTACCTCTCCCCCCCTCACTATCACCCTCACTCTCCCTTCCTCTCTTGCTTCCCATAATTCCTTCCCCTATCCCTTCTTTTACCATCTCCTTCCCCTCTCCCTCTGCACCCTTCCCCTCTTCCTCTCCCTTCTTCTCTCCTCACACCTCCACATGCCCGCTCTCCCTCCCACTCCCTTTCCCTCACCCTCTCTTACCTTCACCCTGTCCCTTCCTGTCACCCTTCCCCTTACCTCTCCCATCTCCATTCCCTCTCCATTTCTCCTTACCATTCTCTCTCCCTTACCATCTCCCTTCACTTTCCCTCTCCATCCCCCTCTTCAGCCCCTCCTTTCTTCTCTGCCTCCTCCCTTCCCTTCCTTCCCCTCACCCTCTCCCACACCCTCACTCTTTCTCTTTTTCCTCACCCTCTCTCTTTCCATCCCCATCTCCCCTCTTCCCTTCTCCCTTGCCCTCCCCTTCTCACTTCCCTTCCCCTCTCCCTTCCCCTCTCTTTCCTCTCATCATTCCTCCACCCTCTCCCTTTCCCTCACCCTTTTCTTTTCCTTCCCCTCTCACTTTTCGTGTCTCTTTCCTCTCCCCCTCCCTCTCCCTTTCCAGCTCTTTTACGCTTCCCCTCCCCATTCCCGTCTTCCTCTCCCTTCCTCGCTCCCTCACCCTCTCCCTTCCCCTCACCCTCTCCCTCTTCCTTTTCCTTCCACTTCCCCTTCTCTCTCCCTTTCCCTCACCCTCTCACTCCCTCACCCTTTCTCCTCTTCCGCTAACTCTCCCTTTCCTTCACCTCCCCATCTCCCTTTCGCTCCCACCCCCTCCTGCTCCCCCTCTTCCCCTCCATTCCCTTCCCTCTTCGCTTCCCTCTCCCTGTCCCTCACCCTCTCTTTCCCTCACCTCATCCCACCTCCCCATTTCATTTTTCCCTTCCCCCTCCCATTCCCCTCTCCCTTCCCACTCCCTCTCCCTCCCTTTCTCTCCCCCTCCCTTTCTTCTCCCTTGCCCCCCCCTCTCCCATTACCCTTGCACTTTTCCTCACGCTAACCCTTTCCCCTCTCCTTCCATCTCTACCTCCCCCTCGCCCTCTCCCTTCCCCCTTCCCCCTACCCTCTCCATTTCCCCTCCCCTCTTTATTTCCCTCCCCCTCCTTTCTCCTTGTCCTCTCCCTTCCCCTCTCTCTCTCTTCCCCTCTCCCTTCCCCTCACCTTTCACCCTCTCCCTTCCCCTCATCCTTTCCCTCACCCTCACCCTCACGCTCTGCATTTCCCTCTCCAGTTCTCTTTCCCTTCCCCTCTCCATTCGTCTCTCTTTACCCTCATTCTTTCCCTCACACTCACCCATTTTTTCCCTTTCCCTCTCCCTTTCCCCTCTCCCGTTCCTTTCCCTCTCCCTTCCCCTCTTCCTCTCCCTTACTCGCCCCTTCCCCTCTCCATCTTCCTCTCCCTTCCCGTTCCCTCCCCTGCCCCTCTTCCCTTTTCCCTACCCCTCTCCATCACCTTCTCCCTAACCGTCTTCCTCTCCCTCAAACCACCTTCCCCCTTCCTCTTTCCCTCTCCCCCTCCCTTTCTGTTACCCTCAACCTCTCATTTTCCCTCTCCACCTCTCCCAACCCCTTATCCTCTTCCTTTGCCTCCCCATTCCCCTTTCCCTCTCCCTTACTTTCTCCCTCTCTCTTCCTCTCCCTTCCCCTCTTCGTCCTTCTCCCTTCCCCTCACACACTCCCTTCCACTCACTCTCTCCCTTTCTCCTCACCCTCTCCCTTTCCCTTACCCTCTCCTTCCCATCTCCCTTCCCCTCCCTTCTACCCTCCCCTTCTCCCTTCTGCTTCACCTCAACCTCTCCTCCTCCCTTCCCCTTTCCCTTTCACTCTCCCTTTTCCATTCCCTCTCCCTCTCCCTTCCACTCACCCTCTCCCTTCCCCTCTCTTCACCCTCATCCTTCCCCTCCCCCTTTTCTATCCCTTTCCCTCTCCCTTTCCTCTCACGTCCCTTTCCTCTCCCCCTTCCCTTCTTCCTTTCCCTGTTCTGCTCCGCTCCCTCTGCCTCACCCTTTCCCTCTCCCTTCCCCTCTCCCTCCCCCCTCCCTCTCCTCATCCCTCTCCCTGCACTGCTCCCTTTCCCTCCCCTTCTCCCTTTCCTCCTACCTCCTCCTTTCCCTTTCCCCTCCCCCTCCCTCTTCCTTTAACCATCTCATCCTTCCACTTTCCCTTCCCCTCTCTCAACTTCGTCCGTTCCCTTTCCCTCTCCCTTTCCCCCTCCCACTCCCTTTCACTTACCCTCTCTTTGCCTATCCCTCCCCTCTACCTCCCCCTTTCCCTTCACCATCTCACTCCCCCTTACCCTTCCCTTTCCCCTTCCCCTCTCAAATGTATGACCTTACATCGCATGCCTATACGGCGCATGCCATTACAATGCAAAGTCATGCATGGTAAAGGTATATACTTGGTAAAACCATTGAAATTCCTCCGTTATAGTTAGTTGTACTAACTATAACTCGCGGTCCCGCAATCCACTGCTTATGATGTCACATATTACATCATTCATGATATGGTCAGTGACATCACTGATGACATCACTGATGACATTTCAAATGACATCACTGATGACATCACTGATGACATCATCCAGTGAATGTGGTTTGGTTCGATATTTAAATAAGTATTATATATATAGCAATCTGCATTAAAGACTGAGTGTATGTATAAGTGTCTGGATGGAGGATTTAGTAGCACTGTGATTGACTGTCTAAGTAGCTAATTTAAAGTGTCTCACTAAATATATGGTATAGTGATTAAACTGTGTGAATATCTGTATCACTTTATCTCTTGTTGTGTAAACTACTACATAAGTTGGTTAGTAGCTATGTGAAAGTCTATATTAGTTATTAAATAGTTAAGTGAGTATTTGTATGGGATAGTGAATGTGTGTGGTTGGGTGGGATGTGTGTGACTGTCCAAAGATGTGTAAATAGTTGATTTAGGAGGTATATGAGGTTAAGACTGTATGTGGAAACAGTTGTTTAAGTGAGTGAATCTCTTTATGGGTGTGGTGATGAGTAAATATATTTTCAATGAAACCTTTCCAACAAAGTAGAAATAGAAAAGACAGTGTATGTGACCGTTGTTATATATAAATAAGTATACATAAAACTCAGTGATTGTATGAGTGACTGTATCATAAACTGTATACTTGTAATAGTCATTTTATAACACACTAAGTATGAGTTACTATCTATATGAATAAATAAAGTTGTGTTTGTATAAGTGAGTAGCTTAGTAAATGTAAGTATGATTAATTGTTTGCATAAGTTGGTAGGATGACTGTATAAGTGAATAGGATGTATGCTGGTGTGTAATGTTGATGTAGGTGTATACGTATATTTAATATTATTCTATTGATCTTTGTTAGCATGTATGAGTGAATCTATAGGTAAGTGTTTAGAAGTGTGTGTAGATGTAGGAATCACTGAGTGGGTTTTTAGAAACTTGTATTGGCGTGTCAATGGTTTCAAACATGGTACTCCATATTTTATAATGAGTGTTGAAAGTTTATGCTACTGTATGATGGGGTGTATCAGATCGTCACGTGGATGATGTCATCAGTGATGTCATTTGAGATGTCATCAGTGATGTCACTGACCATGTCATGAATGATGTAATATGTGACATCATCAGCAGTAGATTGCGGGTGCGCGAGTTATAGTTAGTACAACTAACTATAACAGAGGAATTTCAATGGTTTTGTACGAGTGAAATGTCCAGCTAACTTTACCACCCCTGAAACCTATGGTTTTTTCAGTGAATTTCTCAGGTTTTTTAAATGTTAATTCCTAACTATAACACGTCTGAAACCTATGGTTTTTTCAGTGACTTTCAAAGGTTTTGTTAAATGATAATTTTTAAATATATTTATTGTTATATATTTTTTATATTTTTAACTACTTTTTAAAATCTTTTTATTTTTAGATATGTTATTTTTTAAATTATATTACACATATTAAAACAATTTTTTATAGAACAATATCTTTTTTAATTATTTTATAATGTTTAAAATATACTTAAATAATTTTTTATTATTATTGTTTTTCCTTTTTTTTTTGAGTCGCGCACCCAAAGCGTACCCTGCTCGTTCACTGTGCATAACGTATCCGCCATTTTAAGATTGCTATATAGGATCTGCATAGGGTGCGCGACGAGTACGTCTTTTCCAATGTGGACGCTATGCGACTTGTATGCGACTTCCAGCGCATACGCGAGATGTACGTATTACGCGACGTGACGGACGCGCGGTAGCGCATGATGTCATATGCATATCGGACGCGGTGAGTGCCTGACTCCTGCCAAATTTTTTAATGTTCAAAAACTTATATATATATATATATATATAATATAAATATTAAGACAAGACATTATATGAGGTAATTATGAAAATAATACTCTTTAACTTTCAAAAAAGTACATTACTTTTAAATGCAATTTCGCGAAGTCGCACTGGGTGCGTGCTGGGTGTGTGCACCCTACGCGTACCCCATGAGACCACAAAAAAAAGAGATTTGATTGGTTCATTAGACTTCCTATTCAAAGTATTGAAGGACCCCACTCATTTCAATCACTCTTCTTAGACCTCTTCTTAGGGAAAGACCTGCTGAGAAGAACTCCTGTTTTTTGCTCATTGCAGACCTGATTCACCTCATAATTTTCAAAATGGCAACAAATCCACCCTCTTTATCTGATTCTGAAGGGTCCACCACTCAGGAATTTGTTCCAGAACCTCCCCCTCCAGAGAGGTATTCATCTATCGTGTGCTAACATGCAGCTCCCCGTGTGGAAAAGCAATATGGTTTGGATTTGAAAGAGACAGCAGGTTTCCCTGCTCTCTCTTTCAAAATCCAAACCACGTTTGCTATGGGAGGGCAGAAGACTCCCGCCCTCTCATAGCAAACAACACTGTCCTGGGGGTGGGCACCCCAGGACACTGCTGGAGCTGGTCCTGGAGGGGGGTGGTCCCCAAGGCCCTCAAGGGCTCCAGGAGGGGGGTCATGCAGCCCCCCTCCCACAATATAGAAAGCCCCGGGGGTGGTGGTTGAGCCCCCCCTCAAATTATACTGGGAGGGGCTTTTGAGCCCCTCCCAACAATTTATTTTGTAGCCCCGGGGGTGGCTGTCCCCGGGGCTGGGGGGGGCCCTCTGGGGCCCCTTTAAATTTATTAATTTTGCCCCCAGGATTTGGCCCCCCCGGAGGCTAATTATAAAAGAAGCTCCGGTCTATTTTCTTTTTTTACGACAGGATCCGCGCACCCTACGTGCACTTAGCGAGTTTTTAAAAAAAAGAAATTGCGGGGGCCTTGGACTCCTTCTGAGACCCCCTAAGCAGAACTAGAGGATCAGAGTATTTCTACCCTGCCCCCTTTATACATTTTGCACACATATTCCACGGTGTTCTTCAGCCTCGCTTCTACCGAGGCACAAAATGGCTGCCAACAGTTCCTAGTTCCTAGTTTCGAATGTTGACAACCAATTGACAGCCAATTAGCATTCAGCGCGTGATCAGAAGGGTGTGTTTACGATACACTCACGGTGCGCTCATAGTCTGCATATCCACCGCGCCCATAGGTATATAAATGCTTTTAACAGTAATCTTCTCAGGAACTACTGAACAGATTGACACCATATAAGCAAAAGGCACAAGTCTGAACTGAGGACTACATCTTTGTCAAATTTGGAGTAATTCCATTCAGCAGTTCGGGCTGTAGCTGTGGCTAAAGGTCCTGTGGTAAATTGCATGGAGAAAACGCATTTTGGGACACCCCTTTTATCTCGGCCCCCGCTTGACGAATCATCCTGAAACTTTCAGGATAGGAGCAGACCAGAGCTGGCCAAAAGTTTGGAAAACTTCGTAAAGATTCATCAATCGGCGCCAAAGTTATTGGGAATAGAATGTTGTGGTTTTCCTATTTCCTATGGATAATAGGTCCCAACTATAACTACCTACTGGTGACTGCCAGTAGGTAATATATATATATATATATATATTCACTTAAAAAAACATAGGGTTCAGGCCTTACATAGTTAGGAATTAGCATTTAAAAAACCTTGCAAATTCACTGAAAAAACCATAGGTTTCAAGCCTTATATATTTAGGAATTAGCATTTAAAAAACCTTGCAAATTCACTGAAAAAACCATAGGTTTCAGGCCTTATATAGTTAGGAATTAGCATTTAAAAAACCTTGCAAATTCACTAAAAATACCATAGGTTTCAGGCCTTATATAGTTAGGAATTAGCATTTAAAAAACCTTTGAAATTCACTGAAAAACCATAGGTTTCAGGCTTTATATAGTTAGGAATTAGCTTTTAAAAAACCTTTGAAATTCACTCAAAAAACTATAAGTTTTAGGGGTGTTATAGTTAGTTGGACATTTCACTCATACAAAACCATTGAAATTGCTCCTATATAGTTAGTTGTACTACCTATATTTCGCGCACCCGCAATCCACTGCTGATATGGTCACATATTAGATCATTCATGACATGGTCAGTGACATCACTGATGACATCTCAAATGACATCACTGATGACATCATCCAGTGAATGTGGTTTGCTTCGTTATTTAAATATGCATTATATATATAGCAATTTGCATTGAAGAATGAGTGGATATATATAAATAAATATTTGGATGTAGGATTTAGTAGCAGTGTAATTGACCGTTTACTTGACCAATTTATAATGTCTCACTAAATATAGTGGATAGTGACTAAACTGTGTGAATATCTGTATCACTTTGTCAGTTGTTGTATAAACTGATTCTACAGTTGGTTACTAGCTATGTGAAAGTCTATATTAGTTATTGATTAGTTAACTGAGTATTTGTATGGGAGTGTGAAAGTGTGTGTGGTTCGGTGGGGGGGGGGTGACTGTCCAAAGATGTGTAAATAGTTGATTCAGTAGATATATGAAGTTAAAACTACATGTTCTAACAGTTTGGGTGAGTGAATCTCTTTATGGGTGTGGTGATGAGCAAATATATTTCCCAATGGTACATGTCCAACAAACTAGAAAAATAAAAGGCAGTGTATCTGTCAGTTGTTGTATATAAATAAGTATACATAAGACTCAATGATTGTGTGATTGACTGTATGGATAACTGTATACTTGTAATAATGATTTTATAATTCACTAAGTATGACTTACTATCTAAATGAATAGATGAAGTGGTGTTTGTATAAGTGTTTTGCTAAGTAAATATGTAAGTATGATCCATTGTTTGTATAAGTGAGTAGGATGACTTCATATGTGAATAGGATGTGTGCTGTTGTTTAATGTCGATATAGGTGTATAAGTATTTTTGATAGTGTTCTATTGTTTATTGACAGCATGTATGAGTGAATCTACAGGTAAGTGATTAGATGTGTGTATACATCTATGAATCACTGAGTGGATTTTTAGATACTTGTATTGCTGTGACAATGGATTCAAATATGATACTCTGTATTTTACAAAGGGTGAAGAAAATTTTTAATAGTGTATGAAAAGGTGTATATGATTGTCACGTGGATAATGTCATCAGTGATGTCATCAGTGATGTCATTTGAGATATCATCAGTGATGTCACTGACCATGTCATGAATGATCTAATAGGTGACATCATCAGTTGGTTCTGGCCATAAAGGGAGACGGTCAGGAAATGGCAGAGAGATTTCAAGACGGGATGATTGCCATTGGTGAGTGGATGGCAAGAAATTGCCTGAAACTCAATTCTGATAAAACAGAGGTGGTTATTTTCGGCAATCTCTCCCCAGCCTGGTCGGCAACCTGGTGGCCAACGGCCATGGGCACTCCTCCATGCCCCACGGCCAAAGTTAGAAACTTGGGTGTCACTTTTGACAACCAGCTCAACTTTATGGCCCACGCGAATAAGGTGGCTGCCAATGCTCATTTTAAGTTGCGAATGGTAAGAAAAATTACTCCTTACTTGCCAGAATCAGCAGCAAAAACACTGGTTTCTTCACTAGTGTTGTCCTCATTGGACTACTGTAATGGTCTGCTGCTCAATGCCCAGAACAGAGTCATTAAAAAACTACAGACAGTGCAGAATGCCGCCGCCCGGGTGCTATCAAAAAAACCTAGATTTGCTCCCATCTCGGACACGCTTAAACAATACCATTGGTTGTCCATTCACAATCGGGTCAAATTTAAAGCGCTGTGTATTGTCTTTAAATCGCTCCAGAAACTAGGACCCAGATTTCTTAGAGAG
Organism: Lissotriton helveticus; assembly: GCF_964261635.1. Classification (NCBI taxonomy): domain Eukaryota; kingdom Metazoa; phylum Chordata; class Amphibia; order Caudata; family Salamandridae; genus Lissotriton; species Lissotriton helveticus. The sequence continues at coordinate 1,043,122,327 of NC_136069.1, read as the reverse complement.
CAATTGATCCCGTATAATCCCCCAAGAATGCTCAGATCTACCTCTCTAGGTCAACTGGTGATACAACGCAGTCGTACAGCTTCCTGGGGAGATCGCCGCTTCTCAACTGCGGCCCCTAGACTCTGGAACACTCTGCCCATTCACATAAGAACAAGTCCCACTCTTCTTCAGTTCAGAAAAAAACTGAAGACTTGGTTGTTCAATCAGTGATTTTATTCCGTATTACCGCTCCAGGGTGAAACCTAAATGCAATTTCAGCGCCGAGACGCCTAAGGGTAATTGTATGCGCTTTATAAATAGCATCAAATAAATAAATAAATAAATAAATAAAATAAATCAGCAGTGGATTGCGGGTGCGCGAAATATAGTTAGTACAACTAACTATATAGGAGCAATTTCAATGGTTTTGTATGAGTGAAATGTCCAGCTAACTATAACACCCCTAAAACTTATAGTTTTTGAGTGAATTTCAAAGGTTTTTTTAAAGCTAATTCCTAACTATATAAGGCCTGAAACCTATGGTATTTTCAGTGAATTTGCAAGGTTTTTTAAATGCTAATTCCTAACTATATAAGGCCTGAAACCTATGGTGTTTTCAGTGAATTTGCAAAGTTTTTTAAATGCTAATTCCTAACTATATAAGGCCTGAAACCTATGGTTTTTTCAGTGAATTTGCAAGGTTTTTTAAATGCTAATTCCTAACTATATAAGGCCTGAAACCTATGGTTTTTTAAGTGAATTTGCAAGGTTTTTTAAATGCTAATTCCTAACTATATAAGGCCTGAAACCTATGGTTTTTTCATTGAGTTTTGAAGGTTTTTTAAATGACAAATTTTAAATGTATTAATTTTTTTTTTTTTTTATACTGATTTACTACATTTTTTCAGGCAGGTGTTCAGAGGGCACGCCCCCTTTTTACAACGTTCTGCAGCGCAACCCCTGGCGCGTTTGCAGAGGAGGAACTAATTCCCCTTGCATACTGGGGGTCCCTGGGGGGCAACTAGCCCACCAGGAGCCTCCAGTATAAGCCAGGGAGCTGCATTACAGAGAGGTGTAATGAGGCCACACCCTTTTTTACACCTCTCTGCAACACAGCCCCCGGGCGTGTTTGCAGAGGGGGAACTAATTCCCCTTGTATACTGAGGGTCCCTGGGGGCCAACTAGCCCACCTGGAACCTGCAGTATGCGCCAGGGGGCTGCATTGCAAAGAGGTGTAATGAGGCCACACCCTTTTTACACCTCTCTGCAACGCAGCCCCCGGGCATGTTGGCAGAGGGGGAACTAATTCCCCTTGTATACTGCGGGTCCCTGGGGGCCAACTAGCCCACCTGGAACCTGCAGTATGCACCAGGGGGCTGCATTGCAGAGAGGTGTAATGAGGCCACACCCTTTTATATACCTCTCTGCAGCACAACCCCTGGCGTGTTTGCAGAATAGGAACTAATTCCCCTTGCATACTGGGGTCCCTGGGGGCCAAGTAGCCCACCAGGAGCCTCCAGTATGCGCCAAGGGGCTGCGTTGCTTTGCCCCGGGGCGGCGGTCCCCGGGGCATTGTGGGGGGGATTGTGGACCCCCCACACTTCTTTATCACTATGCCGCCACGATTTGGTCCCCCCGGGGGTAATTTTTAAAAACAGACCAGGTTTTAAAAAAAAAAGTGGGCTTTTTTGTCCTTGTGGGACCACCTGGGCAGGCCTAGGGGGTCAGGGTGTATCTACCCTGCCCCCTTGTTGTGGTCTTCACGTTTGTTTTTCTGCTTTCTTGCGCCTCGGTCTATCTACACGCACACATATACACATATATATATAATCTGCATATCTCTATAAATACACATATAAATGCATGCATACATATACATATATGCATACATATGCATGTTAATTACATGAAAGTTTGAAAAACACTACTAAAAGCAAAGCTAAAAAGCCACCTCATTACAAACAGAATGGCTTTAACTTAAACGAGGGCGAGCTCTATTGCATTTTCAATGCTTGTTTACTTTGGTTCCATCAAGAAGGCATTCAGATGAACCGTCCCAGGACCGTCTCCCGGCACCCTCTACATCCTGATCAAACTCTCGTATGCCTCGCCACCCACCTTGTTGCCCACATCCCCGAGGGTACTCACCCCCTGCTCACCCCTCTTGTTCCCCTCCCTCCCCCTCTCATGGTGCGTAGACCAACTAGCTCCGAGGCCCCCCCCCTGACGCCCGTCGCCAGTATCCCCTTGCCTAGACCCTGCTAGCGCCTATAAGCTTCCCACCCACGGTTTTTGTCCCCCTCGTTATCAGGTGCCACCACGGTATGGACAGTGCAGACCTTGATCCAACGCTCTCAAGGTGGGATCCTATATACCCGCTATTATCCACCGCCCCATTGGCGATATAGATTCACTGTTTCCCGACCTGCGGACATGTTTGCACGATCTACATTGATCATTCAAGGAAATGTATGTTAGCGCCAGTTATGTAGATACTAAAAAACGTTGCACGCCTGACTGTTCGTGGCTGAATGTTGAGGCCACGTCAGCAGATCAATTACACTGTACCTATATACCTTGATGCAACAATAAAATAAATTTCAACAAAAAAAAAAAAGAAGGCATTCAGATGTGTCACACATTTGCCATACATTCTGAATGTTAGCACTCTAGTTGCTCATTATATCACTGTAGTAAAGCTACTGCTCACCAGGGAAGTCTGCTGCTGGTATTCAAAGTGCATGTTTCAGTCTGCATGTCAGAATTTTTTGTAATGAAATAGAAGAGGATTTGAGAAGTCACTCAAAATGTGCCCTAATTTTTCTTTCTGCAGCACTAATCATACTTTCTATGGCAAAATATACCCCCTCATTTTGTTCCTTTTTAAATTAAATGTTTTAAGAGTTACCACTTCATTCCAATCAAGATGGCTTCTGGTGTGCCATACTTTTGTCATAAGTAAGACTGTTAGCGCTCTAGTTGTTCTTTAGAACACTCTGGGACATTCTGTCATTGGGCTATACTTGGGCTACATCTGGGTGCTATTTGGGCTACATTTGGGCTCTTTTGTCTCTGGTGGCCATCTTGGGAGACTGCATGTCAGAATTTTTTAATGAAATAGAAGAGGATTTGAGAAGTCACTCAAAATGTGCCCTAATTTTTCTTTCTGCAGCACTAATCATACTTTCTATGGCAAAATATACCCCCTCATTTTGTTCCTTTTTAAATTAAATGTTTTAAGAGTTACCACTTTATTCCAATCAAGATGGCTTCAGGTGTGCCATACCTTTGTAATAAGTAGGACTGTTAGCGCTCTAGTTGTTCTTTAGAACACTCTGGGAAGCTGCAGTAGAACTCAAAGGAATCAACTGACAGTCTCTGTCCTTTTTGGATGTACATGTTTTACTGAGAATGTCAGAGTTCATTCTCACATGACTGAGAAAGATAATGTGAATTTACAGAAAATATGCTTTTAGTTTAGCTTATAGACCCCCTTCCAAACCACTGTGGGAAAAGCATGAGATAATAGTTTTCTTTCAAACATGATTCATGATATCCCAGCAGAAGGCTTTTTCACATGGTAAAATTACCTTAGAACACACCACAATTCCTAAAATGAGTATGGTACCATCAACAAATGATTTATAATGTAACTAAAGTCCTAAAACCTTCTATTAACTGCAATGCTTTTTAATGAGGTGCTATCATGTATATTGGTCCCAAGAGGGCTGCCAACACTTATTGGATGAAGAATTTGAATTCTGAAAAAAACAATTTTTTTTGCCTTGGGGGTCCTTGTGGGACCCCCTGAGCAGGCCTAGGGGGTCAGGGTGCTTCTACCCTGCCCCCTTTTTGAGTTCTACACGTTTGTTTTTCAGCTTTCCTGTGCCTCAGTCTACCGAGGTACAAGATGGCTGCCAACAATTTCTGTTTTGGAGTGTTGACAAACATTGGCAGCCAATCAGAATGCAGCTCGTACTCTGGAAGGTACAGAGTACAGTAAGCTTACAGTAAGCTTACAGTAAGCTTATATAGATATATATGTGTTTTGGAAGTTAATTTTGATAAAAACCACTGGAGCAATTTTCACCAACTATAGAAAAGGCACTTCTGCGTACCAGTCCCTACAATTTTGCAGGAAAACACGTTTTGGGACCCCCTTTTTTCTCGGCCCCCGCATGACGAATCCCCCCGAAACTTCCAGGGAAGGAGCTGGCCTAAATTTTTTTAAATTACACGCAAATTCCTCTACCGGCGCCAAAGTTATTCCCAATAGAATGGTGCGGATTTCCTATGGTAGCTAGGTCCTAACTATATATACCTACTGGCTATCGCCAGTAGGTAATATATATATATATATATATATATATATATATATATATATATATATATATATATATATATATATATATATATATATATATATATATATATATATATATATATATATATATATATTTTTATTTTTTTATTTTTTTCACCGTCAATCCTCATCGTAAGAATCAGATTAACGAGGCACAGCGGGGCTCATAACACCGTTATTCTTTATTTTCAACATCAGGGCATGACGCGTTTCGGAGGATTTCCTTCATCAGACGCCCTCGATGTTTGATTGCCACTGTTACACTCAGTCCTTTCTTAGTGTCTTTAAGTGTTCTCCATCACTGAAGTAGTGTGGGATACCATGAAATTGTGGCACGGAGTCATCATGTTTCCTTAATTGGACCACATCCCCCAGCATGCAGTGTTTCTAACTTGCTGTCGATGGCTCCATTAATCGGCTTTGCATCACAATCCCCGTTGGGAAGCCGATATGCCGTGAATTCAGGTAAGGGCTGGTGTACCTGTTCTGGGCTTTTCTCACCGGTGTACTTGTCCCGCATTCCCAACCTCACAGTTCCTTTGGCCACAGAGACGGGGAAGCCGGTAAAGTAGCGACTTTCCTCCATGAAAGGTATGGACTGTCCATCTGTCAGCGTGACTCTGTTGCCTCCGTAGTGCGAGGTGATCAGGGAGTCTTCCTACAAGCCAACGACTCCCACGATGCTTCAGGGAGTGCCATCCAAGCGCGTCGCAGCAAGCCGCACAGCAAGCCGCTTACGCCTAATTTTTCCACCGTCAATCCTCATCATAAGAATCAGATTCAGGAGGCACAGTCGGGCTCATAACACCGTCATTCTTTATTTTCAACATCAGGGCATGACGCGTTTCGGAGGGTTTCCTTCATCAGACGCCCTCGATGTTTGATTGCCACTGTTACACTCCGTCCTTAAGTGTTCTCCATCACTGAAGTAGTGTGGGATACCATGAAATTGTGGCACGGAGTCATCATGTTTCCTTAATTGGACCACATCCCCCAGCATGCAGTGTTTCTAACTTGCTGTCGATGGCTCCATTAATCGGCTGTGCATCACAATCCCCGTTGGAAAGCCGATATGCCGTGAATCCAGGTAAGGGCTGGTGTACCTGTTCTGGGCTTTTCTCACCGGTGTACTTGTCCCGCATTCCCAACCTCACAGTTCCTTTGGCCACAGAGACGGGGAAGCCGGTAAAGTAGCGACTTTCCTCCATGAAAGGTATGGACTGTCCATCTGTCAGCGTGAATATGTTTTTGTGTGTGTGTGTGTATGTATAGCCCCTAAAACCCTAAAATTACCCTTGGCACCCCAAAACCCAATCTGAACCGCCAAATTACCCTTAGCACCCGAAGCCCAAACCCACTCTGAACCCTAAAATTACCCAGGGCACCACAGAACCCAAACCCACCCAGAACCCTAAAATAACTCCTACACTGCAAAACCCAAACCCATCCTGAACCCAAATATTTACCTGGGCACCTCAAAACCCAAACCAACCCAGAATCCTAAAATTACCCATAGCAACTCGAAACCCAAACCCACCTGAACTCTAAAATTACCCCTACACCCCAAATCCCAACACCCCAACCTGAACTCTAAAATTACCCTGGGCACCCCTAATCCCAAACCCACCCTGATCCCTAAAATTACCCTTAGCACCCCAAAACCCAAACCCACCCTGAACCTTAAAATTACCCTTAGCACCCCAAAACCTCAACCCTCCCTGGACCCTAAAATAACCCTAAACGCAACAAAATCTAAATCCACACTGAACCCTAAAATCACTCTGGGCACCCCACATTCCCAACCCAACCAGAGCCCTAAAATTACCCCTAGCACCCCAAAACAAAAACCTACCCTGAACCCTAAATTTACCCTGGGCACCCCAACACCCAAACCCATCCTGAACCCTAAAAATGCCCTTGCTACTGATGAAGCAAAGCTTCGCATATTTGCGACCTTGCTGTATTCAAGAACCTCGTTTATGTGTAACAAGGTAATAAATGTACGTCTTACTAACATTTATATTAAGTTTGAGTAAAAGTTTATGAAGCTTGCTTATGTGTATTTCTAATGCATTTAATCTGTGTACTTAAAATATGGCCGCCGCTTGTAATTTAGTTACTGCGCATGCGTCAGCCACACTCACGTGTCCTGACGCGTCTGCAGAGTTGGAGGGAAAATTATGCGCATGCGTAATACATAGCTGTGCCCATCATGTGGTACTGCTCGTGCCACTGCTCTTGTGCCTGTTTCCATGTAGCTAACATTTAGACTGCATAAGTATATGTTATAATGATAAGTTGAAAGTACAACCCTGTGAAATGTGATTTCATAACGTTATTTCTGTGTATTAATTTGTTCTCGCTTACTTTTCATGTACCGCGGGGAATGGGGGTCCAAACTGATTGGGAGCCATATTGACGGTCTCTTCTGCGCATGACCAGGGAGCATTGAAAGGTGGCCACTTTGGACAGTGGAACTCAGCCAGCTGGCAGCCACAGTCAAGATGCGCCTGGGAAAGCCACCTCTGCGCTACGAGAACGGCGAATGTTGCTCCTCATGTGTTACAATGTAAATTTTCACTCATATTTCTGCACAGTTCTCATGAGAACCCCAATCTCTCTAGGCGGTACCCAAGTATGCTAATATAGGCTCGAATTAGCGTGTTCTGATTGGTGTGTTACCCAAATCCTACTTTAGGACCAATCCAAATTGAGGGATTCTGACACTTTGCAACATTGGGGGGTGGTACACCGTCCCAAAAGAGTATATCTACCCTGGGTTTACCTAGGGAATTGTCCGACTTGTCTGGTTTAGCTGACCTGTCACTGACCCATCGTACTCAATAGGTGACTGAAGATACAGAGAGCTGCGGAGCACTCTGTCCTAAATTGACCATAGACTAAGGTTCTACTGAATCTTAAAGTGCTGGCGAAGCACTTTGCTGGGAGTTCGCTGACCCAATCGGGGTCTTGATCGATAGCTGCAGAGAGGGTGGAGCGCAGGCGTTGCTTCCAAACTGCGGGTGCGGTCCTGTCCTGAGCGGTCCTGTCCTGAGGGTTTGCTGTCCTGTCCTGAGGTCCTGTCCTGATTCCTAATCTGAGGGTATCCTGTCCTGTCCGGGGTGTCCATTCTGCACCTGCTGTCGTTTGAGGGGTATCCTTCCTTGAGGGTTTCCTGTCCTTAACTGACCCGTGGCCAGGGTTTGGTTTCCACACCAGTCTAGGTAAATACTGCTCTAAGTTCTTTAAACTTGCACCTTCCTATATTTCTACCTTTTGCTATAATAAAGTGACACCTTTGCATATGTTGATTTTCCATGCTTTTACCGCAAACTATTGAACGAAAGTCATTTGCATATTTTTCATGATATGTTCCCATGTCACCCAATCTTTTAGAGATTATATTTTGCATTGCTGTTTGTCATTTTCTGATATGGTCTAGAACCTCCTTACCTAGACTGTTTAAAGGTCCCTTTACTTTAAGTTTAGTGTGTTACACTTTATAGGCCCTCCTATAGTTACCCATGCATAGTCTGTCCATGCTTAAACATTTCTGAGATTTTAGTATTTTCCCATTTGCATTCCATATTACATTTGAATGGTTACCCTGTCGTTATTTCTCTATAGCTATATAATTTACATTATCTTGGTTATCGATTGCCTCATACTCGTGTATCTCATGCTTGATGATAACGAACTTTAGATAAACATTTTAAAACTTCCAGTTGTCCGTGGTCATTTAAACAATATTGAATGTCATTTGAAATTGCATTTTGCTGCCTTTCCTTTTACAGCTAGGCCCCTGATTCATTGATGTCATAGGTACCCGTGTTGGTGGATGGTAAGTCAGGTACACTGAGTAATAACAGTAGGGAACACACACAATTGGTAGCAGCCCGTGAAGTTCCCTGGTCAATGAATAGTGTGAATTGAAAGTATATGGGCCCTGAAGCCGGAAACGGCGGAATCATTGGCTGGGTGACCTCGCGCGCTCTATCAGTTTTCTGGTAAGCAGAGGTATGGTTAGGGACTAGCTAAAGGTTAGGTAGGATTAGTTAGACTAGTTAAGTCGGAAGCTGCTAGTATATTGATGCTGCTAGAAGAGCGGCTGTTCTAAGAGACCTGATCAATCTCTTGTGAATACGCACGAATAATATCTTGTAAAAACAATTCATGAATTGCTGTATTATTATTATTCTTGTTCTTATATTGTTATATGTATTAATCCATGCGTTTGTCAACCGTTTAGTTTCTTGTTGTCCGAACTCCCCGGGGAATTGAAAGGGCAAGTGGTGAATAGAATCCATTGTCCTGAGGTCACAGGCTTAAAGGAAAGTTAGGTGCAGGTTAGGATAACCGGGAAGCACTAACTAGGGTTTTTCTGAATACATGTGTGAATAAATGTCAGTAACGAGGTTCATTGGCAAAATTCCCATAGTGGCGTAACCTAGTAAGGGTCACATCGGAAAAGTAGCAGGTTCCTCGGAGCTTGGGTGAAAGCAAAGGGGTCCGCTGAGAAACCTTAGACTCGGAACATATCCCGGAAAGAAGTGGATGAGTTTAGGGGAATAACAGGTTCACTGATGCTAGAGTGAAGGGTAGGCGGAAGAGATCTGCCCGCAGCGCGTGAAAAGTAAATGGAAGTAGTTTACTTGCAGCGAAACAAAGCTATACTGTCTAGACACTTGAGCACTGTGGCGAATGTGTATTTGTTGTAAAATAACCAAGCACTGAGCACTTTAAAGGAAAGAAAGTTTCCGTTACCTTGTGAAGGGAGGGAGTCAGTCGCGAAGCGTCTCTGACGTCACTCCGTGCCACGCTGGGATTGGTAGAAACAGCGGGCGGGTAGCGGGGCTGGAATTGTAAAGGAGGGGTGAAGCGCTGAGGAGTGAGAACTGTCTCACGAAGGGGCCGCGCACCCATTGGTCGAAATTATTTGAACGCGTGCACCTCATTGGTCGCACAGAATTGCAAGGCGCGTTCTGATTGGAGGTAGCTTTGTAAACAAAGTTAAGCGTAGAAATCGTATGTGGCACTCGTATTGTCCAGAGACTAGACCCGATCCAAGGAACCAAGGGTTTGAGAGGGATCAGTGGAAAGCCAATAGATACGATATTATGTACGGAGGAAAGAGAAAGATGTTTCTTGTAAGTAGGGTAAAGAATTATTTCAAAACGGACAAACCGATTAAATCTAGGGAAGGCGTTGTTGTCCCGCTACCGAATACTCCTGCCTCATTCATGATGTTTGACCGAGGGTACAACACCTGTGTGTGGTTGGAGAATTGGGTGAAGTACACAAAAGATGACGGAGTATTGGCTTTTCCGTTAGATGGTACTTTTAATGGTAGAATTTTATTCAATTTGAGAACCCGCATGAATGAATTACATCCCAGACCGAGACTAACGCAGTATGAGGCATTAGAGGAATGGGAAATTGAGGCTTTTGAAAGAGAGAAACCCCGAATGGACAAAGGTCTGACCAAATGGTACCCCAGGCTGAAACAAGAGACCAGGGATAAGAGGATGAAACAGTGGAGGCAGAGCATGATTGTTGAGGGTCTGTTTCCTATGATGCCAGCATGTACCCCGTCGGGGGGAGAAAAAAGGACAGAAAAGTGTAAGCATTGGGGAGCTCTTGGAGAGTCAGACGATGAATTGTTAGATGACATCTTTACGAGAAGTCCGCCCCCTTATAATGAGGGAGCCCGACCTTCCAGTACAGGAGAAATTGTCCAACGTCCATCTATTAAGGAGGAGGACAGATCCCTATGTAGGGGGGGAGGGGGCCAGGTATTGCCCTATTTTGAGAAACCCGAGCCCCCGGAGGTACGCAATATATATCCTAGAATGCCCGAAAGCTCAGAGGAAAAATATTCCCGTGAAAGAACATTTTACCCCAGACCCCTTTATGAGAACGAAGAAAAGCCAGTAGGTTCAGGAGTACCCTTTTTGCAGCCTCCATATGGGGAAAAGCGTAGGTCATTTGGCACGGGAACTTTGTTCCCGAAACCAAATTATGGTGGGGGACCAAGTGAGATGCATCCTACTGCCCCGAGTTTTACGCCTCAACTGACCCCACAGATGATACCTGACCGAACATTAGGAAGAGTGTTAGATGAAAGGGAGCAAGAGGCCATAGCTAAACAGAGGTCAGAAATAATTCAGAAAATTTCCCAGTTAAATACCAGTCCTGAAGCTTTGACTATTCCGGTAACAATCGGACCAGTGGTTCCGTTGTACGGGAATAATCAAGGAGGTCTGAACCCTCCAGTTATGAACCCGATAATGGCCCCGCCGAGGCAAGAGCCCTTACTAATAGACGATCAGTCCAGTGAGTGTGAGTCTGATGTTGTGTTCTTGGATCTACCAAACAAACAGACCGGAAAGGGAGTGCAGAAGAGGCATAATCCTTTGATGCGAAAGAAATTAAATTAGAAACAGCAACAGGGACTAGGAGTGTCTCTTTGGTAACGCCTGAAGAAATTGAAAATTGGAGTCGTGAATTAGAAAAACAGGCTCCGCAAACGAAATCTTTAGACCTCTACAAACTGAGAGTAGAAATAGAGGAATTAATGGCAGGAAATGTGGGGTTAGACAGATTGAATACCTATTCTGAAGAAGAGTTGCTGTTTATGTGTAAAAGTCTTACCCGGAGTACTAGGGTGCTCCATGAAAAACTGACCGACACTGCAGCTAGTATGGGGATAGATATATCAAGATCGAAGCCCTTGCAGAAACCATACCGAGCTGAGTTTTCCGACAAAGATTTAGAAAGTCTGAATGTGTCAGGAAGAAAATTGCAGATTAAAGAATTGCTTGCAGTTTTGCAAAAATGGGGAGACGTGGAAAGGTGGAAAACGAGGTGGGCACATAAGAAAGAGGAGGCCCGATCCAGACAAGCAACCCCTGAGTTCCCTTTGAGAGAGGTAGATAAGCCCGAAACTTTATGCCCCATGCGCGAGGTACCCGGTGGGAGGTACGTGCACGTTCCATGGTCCAGACAGGATATTGTGTCCTTTACTAACGATTTCCCGAAATTGCGGGAGAAGCCAGTTGAATGGTACCGGCAAGTGGAAAGGTTTGTAAAGGTGCAGAAATGCCTGTGGAAAGACCTGGATGGGTTTTTCGACATTGTGGTCCCAGTCGATCTATGGACCGAGTGTAAAATAGCCATAGCCTGGCCTAGTGAGGAATACCCGAGAGATGAAAAAACTGGGGAACCATCGAAAGAAGTGATGAGAAAATATGAGCAAGTAATTCAGCATCTGAAACTAAAGGTCCCAGCAAAGGAAACTGATTGGACCAGGATAGATAGAACAACGCAGGAAAGAGAAGAGACAGTGCACTCCTATTATGAAAGGCTGTTACAGGTGTTCAAAACATACAGTGGTATAGATAACATCGAGATGAAGGACATGACGCACTTCATTTACAGGTTTGTAAATGGTTTAAGACCTGAGATTTGTCAGTGGATAAAAGATAACAAAATCTGTTGGCACTCCAAAAAGGTAGATGAGGTCCTGCGGTACGCCAAGTACTGCGAGGACGAGATGGCAGAAAAGAAAAAGGCTCTAAAGGAAAAAGTGATGTGGGCTCAGGTGAAGCTCGCAGAGCAGCAGGAAAAGCAGTTGAGTAACATGGTCAAAAATGCTAAGAATGAAGGCCCTGGGGGAGGGGGAGGAGGCAAGCCCCGGCCCAAAATGAGCAGGGAGGAGGCTATGAAGAAATTTCCCTGCCATCAGTGCGGCGAAATTGGACATTGGCGTAACGAGTGTCCTTACTTGCCCGAAGATAACTCCAAAACTCCTGATTTAACTCCACAGACGCAGAAAGAGAGACCGAGAAAGACTCAACCACAGGTAAAAACAGTTCAGGTGCCCCGAGCACCAAAGCAAGTATACAGGGGAAAACAGGCAGAGGGAGATGAGATAGAAATCTGGGAAAGCAATGAGAACAGAAATGCAGCAACTTCGCAGTATCTTCTAAATGATACCTTCCTTTGTGATGACCAGTACTGACGGGGCCTGAGAGGGGAGGACGAGGAGTGCGTACTTGGCGCCTCCTTGCCGGTGGACCAGTCCGGACCATACATTGAAGGAAAGGTTGACGGAAACGATGTCACCTTTCTGTTGGACACTGGCGCTACCCGTTCTACTGTGAGAACAGTGGACGTTCCAAACCTACCCCTCTCGGGAGAAGCCATCCAAGTAGTGGGTGTATCTAATCAATTGATTAGTACTCCTGTTACCAAGCCCATGGAGATCTCAATCGGAAACTTTAAGGAAATGCATAGATTTGTAGTTTGCGACACCAGTCCAGTAAACTTACTGGGACGTGATTTGCTGTGCAAAATGAACTGTACCATCTTTTGCACACCAAAGGGTGTTGAAATTCAGACCCCAGATGAAGACGGCATTTATAAATTAATGTTAGTCCGCCCTGACTCGGAAATTAAACGAATGACCATGCAGGATTTACCCAAAGAACTCCAGGAAGCAGTGAAGCCGGAGGTGTGGGACTTTACTGGGAAAGATGTAGGGTTGATGAAAAATGTGGACCCCATACAGATAGCAATAAAGGACAATGCGGTATACCCCAATACTAAACCCTACAGGATGAATGCAGAAGTGAAAGCTGGTGTTGCTGTGGAAATCAAGAAATTGTTAGAAGGAAACATCATACAGGAGGTGATGAGTAGCCCATGTAACTCTCCGATTATGGGCATTAAGAAACCTAGTGGCAAGTACAGAGTAGTGCAGGATTTGCGAAAAGTTAACAAAATAGTAGTTCCCTGTTGCCCTATTGTCCCGAACCCGGCAGTGATTCTGTATCAGATTCCCTGGGATGCAGAGTGGTTCACAGTGATAGACTTATGTCATGCATTCTTTTCCATTCCTTTGCATCCAGATAGCAAATTTCTTTTCTCATTTGCCTTCGAAGGTCACGTGTATTGCTGGAACCGGGTCCCTCAAGGGTATACAGAGAGCCCCTCTATCTTTAATCAGATCTTGAAAAAATGTTTGGAAACTTTGGTCTTACCTGGGAACTCTGTCTTAGTGCAATACATAGACGACCTCTTGGTGGCGTCTAAAAGTCATAAGGATTGTGTGATTGACACCATTGCTCTACTGAATCACCTGTGTGAAAAGGGACATAAAGTGTCCCCTGACAAGTTACAGTTTTGTGCAAAATCGGTGAAATATCTGGGGCACCAGATAGAAAAAGGTGTCAGAAAAGTGACATCGGAAAGAGTGAGAATAATTCAAAAGATGCAGTTGCCCCGTACTCAGAAAGAAATAAGAATGTTCCTGGGTGTGATAGGATACTGCAGGCAGTGGATTCTGGGATTTGCAGTCCTAGCCAGGCCCTTGATAAAAATGACTAAGAGAGGAACACCGGAGATTGTAGAATGGGATGATGAAAGCTTAACAGCCTTCACCAAACTACGAGATTGTCTGTGTACTGCTCCTGCACTGGGAATGCCAGACTATTCCAAGGAGTTTGCCCTATTCTGTGACACTCGCGATAATTGCGCATTGTCAGTCCTAACTCAAGAACATGGCACAACGAGAAGGCCTGTGGCACATTTATCTGCCACCTTAGATCCAGTGGCTGCTGGATTACCAGGTTGTCTGAAAGCAGTAGCTGCTACCTGTGCCAGTTTAGAACAGAGTGAGTCAATTGTCATGGGACATCCGGTAACTGTGTATGTTCCGCATGGAGTGGTAATTTTGTTGACCAGAACAAAAACACAGTATCTCACCCCTAGTCGGCTGACTAAATATGAGAGGATTCTTGTGGGTGCTGCAAATGTAAACATTGTTAGGTGCAGTATTCTGAACCCAGCCACTCTACTCCCTGACCCAAAGGATATGGAAGGGGGGGTGGATGATGAACACGATTGCATAGACTTAACTGAATTCAATACCAAGCCACGCCCAGACATAAAAGAAACGCCCTTGCCTGAGCATGACAAAGAATTATTTGTAGATGGTTCATGTCTAAGGCATGAACAAGGAGGCCTGAGTGCTGCCTATGCAGTAGTGTCCTTCGAGAAAATTGAGGAAGCAGGTTATTTATATCACATCAAGTCTGCACAAGTAGCCGAATTGATTGCTATGATAAAAGCTTGCCAAATTGGGAAAAACATACGCATAACAGTGTATACTGACAGTCAGTACTGTTATGGGGTTGTGCATGACTTTGGCCAGTTGTGGCTGCAGAGGGAGTTCCTGACTTCATCGGGTACTCCTATTCGAAATGGAAAAGTTATTCAAGACCTTTTAGAGGCAATCCAGTTACCAAAGGAACTGGCAGTGGTAAAATGTGCTGCTCATAAGAAGAGCATGGACAAGGTATCACTAGGGAATGATTATGCTGATCGAGTGGCCCAATGGTGCGCAAGAGATCGGTATATCGTGAATCCGAAACGAGGGGGGCCAGGAACCAGCTGCCAACTTCAGGTGTTTGAGGAAGTGCCTACATGGGATGAAGTGAAAGAGTGGCAGCAGGCGGCACCTTGGCAAGAAAGAGAGAAGTGGAAGGATGATGGGTGTCGACCAAGACGTGTGGATGGTGTCATCTTAGGTCCAACTGGTATGCCTGTATTGCCTAGACACTTACTTAGCACAATGGCGAGGTTGATACATGAAGGATCACACATTGGTAGGGACGCCATGATTCTAGTGTTCCAACAGACTTGGTACAGTAAAAAGTTCAGGAAAGTAGCAGAATCCCTCTGCCAGAGGTGCCTGTCATGTCAAAAGATGAACCCAGGAAAGAAAACTTTGGTGGAACTGGGAAAAATTGGGAGGTCCGGGGGTCCCTTTGTAAGGATACAGGTCGATTTCATCACCATGCCCCGTTGTGAAGGGAAAAGATATGTCCTTGTCATGGTCTGTTTATTTTCCAAGTGGGTGGAAGCTTTCCCTACTCCCCAAAATGACGCAAAAACAGTAGCTAAGTGTTTATTAAAAGAACTGATACCTAGGTTCGGGGTTCCAGTCACTATTGAATCAGATCAAGGCTCACATTTTCAGAATGCAGTGATCGATGAACTCTGTAAGGCCTTTGGAATTTCCCAAAAGCTTCACTGTGCCTACCGTCCAGAGGCTTCTGGAGTAGTGGAACAAATAAATGGAACTATCAAAAACAGACTAGCCAAACTGTGTGATGCAACTAAATTGACCTGGGTAAAGGCCCTGCCCTTGGTCCTGATGGGACTCAGAAGTATCCCTGATCGCAAAACAGGCCTAAGTCCCCATGAAATCATTATGGGAAGAGTGATGAGACAAGCATGGGTGCCTGGAAGCAAACTGTTAAGTATTACTGATGATTTGGTACTTGAATACTGCAAGAGATTGGGTGACCAAGTGCGTTCTATCTCTCGCCAGATCGGAGAAGACGCCATCCTCAATCCAACGACTCCTCTCCACAAACTGGTCCCGGGGGACTGGGTGAAGATAAAGAAGCACACTCGGAAGACCTGCCTGGAGCCAAGGTGGGGAGAAAAACGTCAGGTGATTCTGGTTACTACCACAGCAGTCAAGTGTGCCGGGGTTCCGCGTTGGATACACGCCAGCCACACCCAGAAGGTACCACCAGACGAAGTGCCTGAAGCAGAAGGACGTCCAGCAGAGGACTCTGCAGGAGCCAGACCAGAAGTAGCTGACAGCGTACAGCCCAGTACCAGTCAAGCTGCAGAATCAGCAGACGTTGGCCCAAGAATAGTTGACAACGAACTACCAGGAGCCCAGCCTGCTGAAGGAGTCCAAGGAGCTGAGCCAGAAGTAGCTGAAGACGAGCTGCCAAGCATATGGCCAGAAGAGTGGATTCCATTGATTGACCTCACTGAAGACCCTATTCGAACAAATGAAAGACTTTGGGAAGGTAGAGAGTGGACTAGTCAGGAAAAGCAAGGCATAGGCGAAGAGCCTCAGAATCTTGAGATTCACATCAAAACTGAGGAAGGAGAAGGTCAGACAGGGACAGAGCACGTGATTGATACAGAACAAGTGAATAAGACTGAACAAGTGCCCGATACTGAACAAGTGAAGGATCTTGAACAAGAGAGGAATACAGAACAAGTGATTGATACTCCACCACTGACACCTGATATCGGGAAGGGACAGACTAGACATAGTGTAATAATTCGAGCAGAAGAAAATCAAGAGATCGAAGAGCTTGAACAGGATCAGATAGGATTAGGAGAAAGTGTTCAGGAAATAGAATCAGAGACACTTGAAGAGCAAACACACAGTATACCTGAACAAGGCCAGATTAGTACCCAGGCAGAAGAAACAGATACTAGCCCTGGAATTAGTCAGATAGAAGAAGAGGAAACTGAAGCAGAATTGCCACAAGCTAAGGAGAATAAAAGGGCAAGAGAAGGAAACGAAGTCCAAGTACCAGCCAAGAGACTTAAGAAAAGAAAGCATCTTGAGCCTAAATACATAAAGAAATTGAGATTGAGAATAAAAACAGTAGAAGAAAAACGTGCAGAAGAAAGGAGAAGTGCTCGTATAGCAGAACAACCAGAAGACTCTTCCAAAAGAAGGAGTGATCGGATAAAGAGACAAAACAAAAAGTACAAGTCACCTGAATGGACACTTGTGTTAGAAGAACTTGAAGATCTCGATATCACTGACGTAAGCGACGGAGAGCCCGTCCCTGAGTACTCTGACGAAGAGGAAGAAGAGCCACCGTGAATTTACACAAAGTAAGATACTCGTGTAAAGTCACAAAGAGGGGTCGAGAAACTTCTTCTGAGCCATAATGTCTGATTCAACCGTGAGTGGTAGACCTAGTCGCAGCTGTTGCAAAACTTGCTGCAAGGTATGTGTCTGTAGTGTAGTTGTCCTGATATTACTGTGGATAGGACTAACAATCTTTATACCCTTTGCTGTGAGTAAAGATACTAACATTGTCCCTACTGAAATTGTAAATACTGACAGTGAAGAGCTGACAACACAGAGTGTAGCTAGACATGAAAGAGCACTGAGACAAACAAAACAAGACTTAGAAGCATCAGATGAGGAACTACATTATCATAGAATCAAAAACAGGACACGCTTAAATGTTTTCGCAAACTTGTTAATACACTATGTAGAGACTATGGAAATTGAAGATTGCTATGTCTGCATGAAGCTACCTACTTCTGTGGCTGAAGGCATGACATACCATCACTTGCCACTGACATACGGAATTTCCTGTAGCATTTTAGCTAGCTTATTTTACAAAAGAGGACCGTTACAGTACTATTACTCTAACAATGACGTGATCTTTTCTGAACTTCCTATACGTGGGAACTTGAATCCTGTACATACCAAAAGTGACGCAATACGATACATGGGAGATTATTTCCTGACTATAGGTAACATTGACATAGCGGACGCACACAGAGATAACTTGACTTGTTCTTTGCATGAGCAGGAAAAGATGTTCCTAAACATGGCAGAGAAAAGGAGAATTAAAATACAAAAGAAGGCTAATGACGAAAGTCAGAAAAAGCCAAAGTGGGCAGATAACATGGAAGGCACCTCAACTGGTGGGGCGGGTCCTGCTCTGTTGCTGGATTTTGAAAAGAAAGGCAAGCTATGTCTTCATCGCGAGAAGACTAGCTATTATAATAACATTTTCATTGGTTCCAGTGAATGCGAACATAATTACAAGGTAATTGGAGGTTGGGGTTTCAAAAATGGGTCAGAGCCTGTGTTTCCTGGAATTTATTATATTTGTGGGGACAAGGCTTATTTCAAATTGCCGGATCACTGGTATGGAAGTTGCTATTTTGGCATTGTCTTCCCGAAAATATACCATGTGAATGGAGGCGCTGGAAGCAGTGAAAATACTAATGGCTTAGTGCGTAGTAAAAGAGAAAGTATAGGTGAAATTATGGGTAGTATTTTCAGTGCACTGATACCTGGAGTGGGAGTGGTTCTGAACACTCACAAAATTTGCAAATTGTCTACTATAGTGGATGTGTTGTCTACTGAGACAGCTCATGGATTTCTGCTGGTCAATACCGAAATGGTTGCGATCAGATCAATGGTTTTGCAGAATCGACTTGCTCTTGACACCTTATTAGCAAAAGAGGGCGGAGTCTGCCGGATGTTGAAGGCGCAACATTGTTGCACTTATATTCCGGATAAAAGTGTACAGATCAAAAGATATGTGAAAAATATTACTAATTTGGCAAAGGAACTCAGACCACTCGAGGTTGATAGTGCCTGGAAGAGACTGGTAGATGGTCTCTCAAATGTAGGTCATTGGTTCGCTAGTATAGGTAAAGGCTTATTGCTCAAAGTACTGATGCCAATTGGGATTATAGGTCTCATCTTATTTTTCATATTTGTTTGCTGCAAATGCCGCAAGCGCACCGGAAAGCATGAAGTGAATGCAAGAGGGGTGAAACGAAGTGTGGATGAGATTGAATTGGAAGAAGTGAATGATCAAATATACAAAAAGGTGAAGACTTCTCCCCCTACCAAAACTGAAAGAGAGAAATTGGAACGATTGCTGGAAGTGATAGAATTGTATAAAGTGTGAAAGAAAGTTGGCATCTGGTTCCATTTATTTGTGATGATAGTAAATATCATCAAAGAGGGGATTGATGAAGCAAAGCTTCACATATTCGACCTTGCTGTATTCAAGAACCTCGTTTATGTGTAACAAGGTAATAAATGTACGTCTTACTAACATTTATATTAAGTTTGAGTAAAAGTTTATGAAGCTTGCTTATGTGTATTTCTAATGCATTTAATCCGTGTACTTAAAATATGGCCGCCGCTTGTAATTTAGTTACTGCGCATGCGTCAGCCACACTCACGTGTCCTGACGCGTCTGCAGAGTTGGAGGGAAAATTATGCGCATGCGTAATACATAGCTGTGCCCATCATGTGGTACTGCTCGTGCCACTGCTCTTGTGCCTGTTTCCATGTAGCTAACATTTAGACTGCATAAGTATATGTTATAATGATAAGTTGAAAGTACAACCCTGTGAAATGTGATTTCATAACGTTATTTCTGTGTATTAATTTGTTCTCGCTTACTTTTCATGTACCGCGGGGAATGGGGGTCCAAACTGATTGGGAGCCATATTGACGGTCTCTTCTGCGCATGACCAGGGAGCATTGAAAGGTGGCCACTTTGGACAGTGGAACTCAGCCAGCTGGCAGCCACAGTCAAGATGCGCCTGGGAAAGCCACCTCTGCGCTACGAGAACGGCGAATGTTGCTCCTCATGTGTTACAATGTAAATTTTCACTCTTATTTCTGCACAGTTCTCATGAGAACCCCAATCTCTCTAGGCGGTACCCAAGTATGCTAATATAGGCTCGAATTAGCGTGTTCTGATTGGTGTGTTACCCAAATCCTACTTTAGGACCAATCCAAATTGAGGGATTCTGACACTTTGCAACATTGGGGGGTGGTACACCGTCCCAAAAGAGTATATCTACCCTGGGTTTACCTAGGGAATTGTCCGACTTGTCTGGTTTAGCTGACCTGTCACTGACCCATCGTACTCAATAGGTGACTGAAGATACAGAGAGCTGCGGAGCACTCTGTCCTAAATTGACCATAGACTAAGGTTCTACTGAATCTTAAAGTGCTGGCGAAGCACTTTGCTGGGAGTTCGCTGACCCAATCGGGGTCTTGATCGATAGCTGCAGAGAGGGTGGAGTGCAGGCGTTGCTTCCAAACTGCGGGTGCGGTCCTGTCCTGAGCGGTCCTGTCCTGAGGGTTTGCTGTCCTGTCCTGAGGTCCTGTCCTGATTCCTACTCTGAGGGTATCCTGTCCTGTCCGGGGTGTCCATTCTGCACCTGCTGTCCTTTGAGGGGTATCCTTCCTTGAGGGTTTCCTGTCCTTAACTGACCCGTGGCCAGGGTTTGGTTTCCACACCAGTCTAGGTAAATACTGCTCTAAGTTCTTTAAACTTGCACCTTCCTATATTTCTACCTTTTGCTATAATAAAGTGACACCTTTGCATATGTTGATTTTCCATGCTTTTACCGCAAACTATTGAACGAAAGTCATTTGCATATTTTTCATGATATGTTCCCATGTCACCCAATCTTTTAGAGATTATATTTTGCATTGCTGTTTGTCATTTTCTGATATGGTCTAGAACCTCCTTACCTAGACTGTTTAAAGGTCCCTTTACTTTAAGTTTAGCGTGTTACACTTTATAGGCCCTCCTATAGTTACCCATGCATAGTCTGTCCATGCTTAAACATTTCTGAGATTTTAGTATTTTCCCATTTGCATTCCATATTACATTTGAATGGTTACCCTGTCGTTATTTCTCTATAGCTATATAATTTACATTATCTTGGTTATCGATTGCCTCATACTCGTGTATCTCATGCTTGATGATAACGAACTTTAGATAAACATTTTAAAACTTCCAGTTGTCCGTGGTCATTTAAACAATATTGAATGTCATTTGAAATTGCATTTTGCTGCCTTTCCTTTTACAGCTAGGCCCCTGATTCATTGATGTCATAGGTACCCGTGTTGGTGGATGGTAAGTCGGGTACACTGAGTAATAACAGTAGGGAACACACACAATTGGTAGCAGCCCGTGAAGTCGCCTGGTCAATGAATAGTGTGAATTGAAAGTATATGGGCCCTGAAGCCGGAAACGGCGGAATCATTGGCTGGGTGACCTCGCGCGCTCTATCACTACCCCACAATACATACCCAACCTAAAACTTAAGATTACCCTTGGCACTGCAAAACCCAAACCAATCCTGAACCCTAAAATTACCATGCGCACCCCAAACCCATACCCACCCTGAACCCTACATTTACTCTGGACCCCAAAACCTAAATCCATCCAGAACCATAAAATTACCCTTACCACCCCAAAACCAAAACCTACCCGGAACCCTGAATATACCCAGGGTACCCCAAAACCCAAACCCACCCAGAACCCTAAAATGACCCCAACACCCCAAAATGCAAACCCAGCCGGAACTCTAAAATTACCTGGGCACCCCAAAACCCAAACCCACCCTGAAACCCAAAATTAATCTTAACACCCCAAAATCGAAACCCACCCTGAACCTTAAAATTACCCTCAGCACCCCAAAAGCCCAATTCTCCCTGAACCCTAAAATAACCCTGGGCACAACAAAACTTAAATCCACACTGAACCCAAAAATCACTCTGGGCACCACAAATCCCAAACCCACCTTGAACCCTAAAATTACCCCTAGCTCCCCAAAACCTACACTGAACCCTAAATTTACCCTGGGCACCCCAACACCCAAACCCATCCTGAACCCTAAAAATACCTTTGCTACACCGAAACACATACCAAACCTTTTATGTCCACTGAATTTTTGCAGTGTTGTCCTAGGGGTTAGGTGTTATTTGCCCTCATGGTCTTTTATCTCTGGGCCTAGGTGTCCTTCCTGACTAAAAATTATCCAGACTCACAAAATGGTGGTCATCAACTGCCATAACTGCCACTGCTGAGACTTGACCCATAGAATAAAATAGGAGCATTCCAGAAACTTCTGGTCCCTTCTGGACCTTCTAGGGTCAGCCTATATAAGGCGGAATGCTGGGCAGCCATTTTAGAAGAAGGTGCTAGGTAGTGAGGCATCACTGAGGGCTGACTGGAGCACAAACTACTGTGGATAAGAGAAGGGAGGTCCTGTCAGGGTTAATAGTCCTTTAAGGTCTGCTGCCCGAGCTGAGAATCTGCCTCTCTTACAGCCGATCTGGCCCAGTTAGACTTTCCTGTGGCAGTTTTCCTAGTTTGAGCACAAGGGAAAACAACAGCGGTGAGCGCATTCTGAGGACT
The DNA here is from genome assembly GCF_964261635.1 of Lissotriton helveticus. NCBI lineage: Eukaryota > Metazoa > Chordata > Amphibia > Caudata > Salamandridae > Lissotriton > Lissotriton helveticus. Next base: position 1,043,100,172 of record NC_136069.1, on the reverse strand, counting down.
TGGCCTGGTGGTGTAGGAGGAAGAAGGGGGCTGTGGTGTTCCCTCTCTCTTGCTAACCCACAATGTCTGGATTGCTAGGGGTGCTGTACGGGGACAACCCCATCCACTTACCAACGTTTCTGGGTTCCGACAAATGTAGGAAGCTCACCCCGTTGCTGAGCGTGGGAGCATTTGCCCCCCCTTGAGGAACTGTGGCTCCGGCTGGTGATCGGAGAGTTCTGGCGTTCCGCTGAGGCTTGTTGGAGTGGAGAGTGTTGCCCGGAGTAGTGTCCCGCCGAGTGCGCAAGCCAGGAAGCTGGTGAGGACTCTGCCTCCGGTGGTGGGCGGTGCAGTACCGTAGCAGTCCTACTTCTGCGCACGCTCCGTGAGGCGACGCTGAACGGTAGCGTCTCTTCAGTGGCACAGGACTGGTGTGAGAGAAGGCTGGTCTTCACTCGTCGGGCGCCACGCTGGGGCCGAAGGTTATCTGACGAGCGAAGCGAGGCTCCGTCCCCCCCTGGTACACCGGAACTTCAGCGGAGGTGGCGCTGCGGCGGAGAGCGGGTAAACGGCCTGCATTTCCCCCCGGGAGGCTGTGAAGCGACCGAAGACTCCCGGCGGCAGGGAGAGGCCATTAACGCTTGTGCTCAACCTCAAGTAAGCCGGGGGAGTGGGGGCTCTGGAGGGATAGCCCGGCAGGGTGCCTACTAACGAACCATCTGACAACTACAGGGGAAGAAGTGTCGGGGGTTCAGGGGAAATCACAGGACTTCTACCTAGCGGCAGGGGACGGTCTGAGTAGAAAACGGATCTGGGAACCAGAAATCAGAGAACTGGGTGAAACCTGTTTATGAGACCTGGCAGTGTCCAACTCCTCTTTGGGTCCCATTGGGAGTACCTGGAACTCACTATGACTAGATCTCTACTTGTACTTGATCTGAAGACAAGGGCTCGTGAGGGTATTGTTCTATTCAGTTAAGGCATTAACCCTGATTCACAAAACAGGAGGAGGGTAGAGAATGGTGTAGTGTATTACAGGATGACTTTCTAGGAATCTTAGCACTGTATGAGATTACTGGGAATCAGTCATTGGAGGGAGAACCTCTGGTATCACCTACAAGTCAATGAAATGTTAAATCTTCTTGTTATGTATGTAACTAAAACCAATGAAAAGAACTTGTGATTCAAGGCAATGAATTGACCAAAGTAAGGTGATAAAGTGAAAAGGAAAACAAAGTATTTTTATAAAGAGACACGTATTTTCCTACAAAATTTTGGTGTAGTGTCCTTTTTGAGTGGATGGAGGTGATGTTACTGATGGGTGTGACGCAAACTTAGCACATGTTCCTTGGAGTTAGGCCTTCCCACTTAGTGCCAAGCTACCCTATGTGACTTGGGGTTCCCTAGGTCCAACATAATTGGTGTCCAGCGGTGGGATCTAAACTGTGTTTGCGTCTACTCTGAAGTAACAAAGCCTTCCCCACAGGCCTACACCTGGAGTTTTCTCCTGGCGGACTTCCCAATTACTACTTTTGTTTTTTCTAAATTAATTCCTGGTGGTGGGTGACGGTAGCTTCAAATTGCCCCTTGTGAATCTATTCTTTTTGTGTGATTGTCCCTACATTGCTCTTCAGCAAAATGGAATTTGCTCTGGAAGAACTGGAAACTTATTCTGCAGCCCAGCTTAGAGACTTCTGCCAAAAGATGGGAGTGTTTTTTAAGCGTGGTGCTAAGAAGGGGGAACTCCAGACCAGTTTGAGGGCTTGGGTGGCAGCACATGGAGAAGAGAAGGAGGAGGAAGAGGGGACGGGCCGGGACACAGTCATAGGGGTAGGGGGATTGTTCCATCCTGAGATGGGAAACCTACTTCCAGGACCGATGACATACTCAAGGAAGGGCAGTAGTGTCTCCGGAGGGAGCCTGAAGCTGAACTAATGGACAGGAGGGAGAAAAGACAATTAAAATTAGAATTGGCCACGTTAGAGCAGGGGAGGGAGGAACAGAGGATGGCTCATGAGATAAAACTGAGAGATCTAGTACTCAAGGCCCTACAGTTAGGGCCCTCCAATTCTCCGAATGGTGGCAGCGAAACCAAAGAATTAACCAGGGAATCCAGACCCTACCTACCTAAAGACATAGTTCCTAGCTACAGCCAAGGGGATGACATCGCCAAGTGGCTGGCTGCCTATGAGGTCTCCTTAAGAGCCCATGGGATGGAGTAGTTTCTGTCCTGTAACTCCAGTTCTGTAGTAGGGGTATCTCTGTTATAGTCATAATCTAGTGAATAGTCCCGCCCATGTGCGTGGACCCCGGAGCAATCAAAAATAATCTCTTACAGTGTCAAAAAATGCAGAAATGCATAGACACTTAAGAGAGAATTTAAAGACAGATAATGCAGCCAAAAAGGCTACACTGTCCAGTACTTCAACTAGAAATTCCACCATAAAATCCACAAAACAGCAAAGCCTGTACAGATTTCCCTTGCTTAACAGCAAAATACCTCAGGAATGATAGAGAGAAGAACCTGGACAGACAAGCCCCATAGGCTGCCATTATGTGGCTTAAATAGGATACTGTGCCTTTAAGGAACCTTCCAGAACCTTCTCCCAGTATCCCAGAATGCATAGCAGGTCCAACTTAGTTTCAGTTCTTTTTGAAGGCGTAAAAAACGCCAGACCTGTAGCATTATGAACATGAATAACTCTCCACCGGGGAGGCGGGAGGGCGCTTATGACTATAACAGAGATACCCCTACAACAGAACTGGAGTTACAGGACAGAAACTACTCCTTCTGTAGTAGGGGATCTCTGTGTATAGTCATAATCTAGTGAATAGAATGGCAAGCCCATCCCCACATCAAGCGGCGGTGGAGAATAAAAAATTACGCCACTATTGTGCGAACAGATTCCGCAGCGAAGCCTGCCCAACCTGAGCGTCTGCCCTGGCATCAGTGTCCAGGCAGTAATGCTTAGCAAAGGTATGGACCGACTTCCAAGTGGCCGCCTTGCAGATCTCTGCAATGGGAACATTACGAAGCATAGCTGTCGTAGCAGCTTTGCCCCTGGTGGAATGAGCCTTAGGTTTGCCCCCTAAGGTCTTATTAGCTTTGTAGTAACACATCTGTATGCAGGACACAATCCACCTCGAGATGGACTGTTTAGAGGTAGCAAGACCAGTCCTGACTGAGCCATAATTGATGAACAATTGGTCTGACCTACGAATCTCCTTAGTTTTATCAAGATAAAACTTCAGCACCCTCCTCACATCCAGGGAATGTAAAGACCTTTCCGCCGGAGATGAAGGATTCTGAAAGAACGTAGGCAAAGTGATAGTCTGGTTGATATGAAAATCAGAAACAACCTTGGGAAGAAACTTAGGGTGAGTACGCATAACAACCTTAGCATTATGAAATACAGTATAAGGTTCTTGGCAACACAATGCCTGAATCTCACTCACCCTGCGGGCCGATGTAATGGCCACGAGGAACGCCGCCTTCCAGGACAGGTGCTGCAACGAAGCCTTATGAATGGGTTCAAAAGGCTCCTTCATCAATCTGGACAGCACCACATTCAGGTCCCATGAAGGCGAAGGAAGCCTGACAGGAGGGAATACTTTCTTCAAGCCTTCCAAAAAATCTTTGATCACAGGGATCTGGAAAAAGGAAGTCTGTGAAGGGCCTTTCCTGTAGGCAGTCAAAGCAGCCAGATGAACCTTAATGGAATGGACATTAAGGCCCGACTGCGCCAGATGTAGCAGATATGGAAGGATGACATCTTCCTTGCATGTCGTAGGGTCATAGTTCTTAGACTTGCACCAGATGCAAAACCTCTTCCACTTGTAAGCATAAGAAGTCCTAGTGGAAGGTCGCTTAGCCTCCTTCAGTATGTCCATACAATCCTCTGGGAGATTCAGATGGCCATATTGCACTATTTCAGGAGCCATGCCGCCAAACTCAAAGACGAGAGGTTGGGGTGCACCATCCGCCCCCCGAACTTCGTGAGAAGGTCCGGCCTGCACGGCAGCTTCATGTGAGGAAGGAGAGATCGGTGAAGCAGGTCCGTGAACCACCACTGTCTGGGCCATTCCGGGGCAATCAGAATCATTCTCGCCCTGGATTGGGACAGCTTGATGAGAACCGCCGGAATCAGGGGAATTGGTGGAAAAGCGTACAGAAAGCTGTTCGACCAGTTGATCCATAACGCGTTCCCCAGCGTCCCCGGCTGGTAGTACCTGGAGGTGAAGCCTCGGCATTTGCTGTTTTCGGCGGTGGCGAACAGATCTACGTCTGGAGTTCCACACCTTGCAAAGACCTCTCCTAGTACTTTGTCGTTTATGACCCATTCGTGGTTTTCCTGAATGAGTCTGCTCAGTTCGTCTGCCTGAACATTCTGCACACCTGGCAGATGGGTGGCCGTTATCGACAGTCCTCGGGCCAGAAGCCAGTGCCAGATCGCTTGCGCTTACTGCGACAGAGTGCGCGATCTCGAGCCCCCCTGCTTGTTGAGGTAATACATCGTTGTCGTGTTGTCCGTCTGAACAAGCAGAGAGTTGGTCTGAAAGGACGGATGAAAGGCCTTCAGTGCCAAGTGAACAGCTCTGAGTTCCAGGAAATTGATGTGGTACGTGGACTCCGTCGGGGACCACGTCCCTTGAATCTGCAGGTCTCCGGAATGCGCTCCCCAGCCTTGGAGAGACGCATCCGTCACAACCGTCTGTGTGGGAATGTCCTTGTGGAAGGGAACCCCTCTGAGGAGATTCTCCTTCGAGCACCACCACTTCAGAGACTGAAGAGCATGTAGAGACAGTCGTATCTTGTCGTCCCAAGATCCTCTCCTCTGATCCCACTGATCCTTCAAGCACTCCTGCAGCGGCCTCATGTGCAGCCGCGCATGAGGCGTCAGGAAGATACACGAGGCCATCGATCCCAGCAGAGAAGACACCGTCCTCACTGTCGTGGATGGAGCGGACAAGAGAGCCTGAGCCTTCCGAAGGAGTGATAAACGTCGCTCTTCCGAAGGAGACACGCTTGCTGACAGCGTATTGATGGAGGCTCCCAAGTACTGGATACATTGGACCGGAGTCGGGACAGACTTGGACATGTTGATGTGCAACCCCAGCTTGTTCAATAGAACGCACGTCTTCTGGAAGTGTGCCTGAGCTTCCGAGAAGGAGGAGGCCTTGATCAACCAATCGTCCAGGTAAGGGTAGACGAACACCTTGTTCTTCCGCAGGTGTGCCGCTACCACTGCCATACATTTCGAGAATGTCCTGGGTGCAGACTTCAGCCCGAAGGGAAGCACCGTGTACTGATAGTGATTGGTGCCGACTTGAAAGCGCAGAACCTTCCTGTGTTTGCATGCAATGGGCACATGGAAGTATGCATCCTGTAGATCTATGGCACACATCCAATCTCCTTGTTGCAGCTGAGGGTAGATTTGATGCAACGACAGCATGCGAAACTTTTCTCTGCGAATCCACTTGTGGCGTCGGATACTTGGGCATCGACACCGCCCTCGGCGGAACCGGGGGTGGGGGAGTAACCGGACGCGGGGCCTGCGGAGCCGGCAACGGAGGAGGGGTCGGAGCCTTCGGAGGCGGACCCTTCGGTAAAGGAGGCCGCGAAGGAGGAGCAGAGGGCTTCTTCGGGGTATATACCTCGGAATACGCCGTTCCCGGCGAGCCATCATCCTGTTCGGACTGTGGGGAGCCCCCCACAGTCCTGGGCCTGTCCTTACGACCTCCAGACGCCGAAGATCGGTGCCTAGACGACCACCGTGGATCCTTCGACGTCGAGCGGCCCTTCGGCGTCGACCGTTTCTCACTCTCCGACGTCGAACGGTGTCTACGTCTCGACGTCGACCCCGACCAGATGGACGAACCACGAAACCTCGACGACGGGCGATGGTGCCTCGACGGCGACCTCGACCTTTTCGTACGTCTCGACGTCGACCTCTTGGATCGCCTCGACGTCGATCTCTTTGAACGTCTCGACGTCGATCTCTTTAAATGTTTCGACGTCTTCGGCGCCAGAGACTTCTCCCGTCTCGACGGCGGCCTCGACGACGAGGATCCCCTCGACGACGATGTCCTTGACGGCGAACGGCGGTGTCGCCTCGACGGCGAGCGCCGACGCCGGGCCCTCCGATGTCGACCACTCGACGCCGACAGCGACGACGAGGAGATCGACACCGGCTTCGACGGCGGCCGGAACACGTCCCTCGACGTCGACGGGCAACGTTTTCTCAACCCAGAGCCCTGGGGAGACCGGGAACTGGCCGTGGACCTTCCTCTCGACGTCGTGGTCATCGCAACTGACCCAGACGGAGATCTTGGGCGCGGGCTGGACTTCCTGCCCCTGGGGAGCCCCCCAGAGGCCTCAGCATGGGCAGAAGGAGCCCCTCCTGACCCACCTCGTCCTTTCAATCTTCTTTCTTCAAGTCCCTGAAGTCTGATTTTTCTCCTTTCCTTCAGGGTCCTTCCAGAGAAGCCTCTACAGATCACACAGTCCTCGGGGATGTGGGAAGAGGGAAGGCAGAGAATACAGACCTCATGGGGGTCTAACTTGGCCTTCTTCCTGGAGCACTCCGGGCATTTGTCAAATAATGCTGGCATTATGGACAATAAAAGAGTGCAGAAACTCAAGAAGAAAGTCACCAAAGTACTTTAAAAGCACCAGAAATCGAATTTAGTGTAAAACACCAACAAAACCCTTGAAAAGGGAGAGCTCAATGCTCCAGGGTCCTGCTTGCAGGAGCCGGAAAAAAGAACTGAAACTAAGTTGGACCTGCTATGCATTCTGGGATACTGGGAGAAGGTTCTGGAAGGTTCCTTAAAGGCACAGTATCCTATTTAAGCCACATAATGGCAGCCTATGGGGCTTGTCTGTCCAGGTTCTTCTCTCTATCATTCCTGAGGGATTTTGCTGTTAAGCAAGGGAAATCTGTACAGGCTTTGCTGTTTTGTGGATTTTATGGTGGAATTTCTAGTTGAAGTACTGGACAGTGTAGCCTTTTTGGCTGCATTATCTGTCTTTAAATTCTCTCTTAAGTGTCTATGCATTTCTGCATTTTTTGACACTGTAAGAGATTATTTTTGATTGCTCCGGGGTCCACGCACATGGGCGGGACTATTCACTAGATTATGACTATACACAGAGATCCCCTACTACAGAACCAGGAGAAACACTGGGGTGGTGGTTTATACAAGTACATGCCTCCTACTGGACGGGATACACTATTGGCCCTAGAGCAGGATGAGCAGACCCACTACCCCACCATGAAAGTGGCGTTAATTAAAAAGTTTGGGCTAACCCCAGAGAAGTATCGCCAAAAGTTCAGGGGGAGCCACGAATTAAGCACCCAAAACTGGGTGGATTTCCTAGACTATGCGAGGAAGGCATTGGAGGGCTGGATACAGGGCAGCGAGGTGAAGGACTATGAGGGGTTATATGACCTTTTTCTTAAAGAGCATCTACTCAAGAAATGTTTTCCCGAGCTGTGCCAACACCTGGTGGACAGCAAGCTGACCAACCCCCGGAAGCTTGCAGAGGAGGCGGACATCTGGGCAAGTACCCGGGTGTCCTCAAAGGGGACTGGAGGGGATTCCCAAAGGGCCGGACAGGGCACCCCCCAGAAGAAGGAGGGGGGAGATAAAAAGCGGGAGTTCTCTAAAGGTCCCCAAAATAGTTTCCAGAGTAAGGGAACAGGATTCACCCCTAAGGCTAACCCGCCCAGAAACCCTCACCCTGGCCAAGGCCAGCAGCCAAGGGTTGTCCACTGGTTTGAGTGTGGTGGTGTTGGACATTATAAGGGAGATGTTAAATGCCCAAACAGACCACCCCCTCCCACCGGAGGAAAAGCCCCGGGAGTAGCTAGTGTAGCGCTCGGGGAGGAGTTGCCCTTAGATAAGGGGGGTGAGTGGGCGGGTGTCACCTTAGTGTCCCTGGGAGATCGGGAGATGGTTCCTAAGATCTAGGTGCCCCCAAATACTACCAAGTATGGGCAATGGATCAGCATTAATGGCCAGAGAGGGGAGGCTCTGAGGGATACAGGAGCCAGTATGACTATGGTGAGGAGTCAACTGGTGTCTCCAGAGCAGGTGATTCCCAATGTACTCCACCCTGCCGCGATGGCTGACGGCAGAATGGGCCACTACCCTGTGGCCGAGGTTCCCTTTGAGTGGGAAGGGGTTGCAGGTTCACTTCGAGTTGCCGTAAGCCCTGCCGTGCCAGTCGATTGTCTGCTGGGGAATGACATGGAGCACAATGCTTGGAGAGAGGTGGAATACCGGACTCATTCGGAGATGCTGGGTACACCTGACTGGGCCTGTGTAAGCACAAGGTCTGCGACTGCCAAGAGAAGGAGTTCACCTGGGTTGGAGCCTGGAACAATGGCCCTGCCCGCTGCCAAAAAGGGACAGATCCGGAGACAGGAGAAGCCTGCTTCGGCTTCTATGCCCCATGAGACAGATCGGCCACCTGCGGTGGTGGGCCAGGAGTCCGTGGAGGGGGAAGTAGTCTCCTTAGAGGACCTACCCATTCCGGCTGAGTGGCATGTGGAGGGAGGGCCTACCAGGGAGGAGTTCTGTAAGGGCCAGAAGGAGTGCCCTACCCTTGAGAGACTGAGGCGACAGGCCAAAGCCCAGGCAGCAGGGAACGTTGCAGGGCACTACCACATTTACTGGGAGGACGGACTCCTCTACAGTGAACCCAAGGTACCTTTACCCGGTTTATCAAGGGCCTTGGTAGTCCCGCAACGATATCGAGCCTTTCTGTTAGAATTGGCTCACGCAATACCCTTGGCAGGACACTTAGGTCAGGACAAGACCTTTGCCCGGCTTGTCCCCCACTTTTACTGGCCTCAGATGAAAGTGGCGTCTAACACCTACTGTCGGACATGTGTATCCTGTCAAGCCAGTGGGAAAACAGGGGTGAAGCTGAAAGCTCCCCTGGAACCACTACCTGTCGTTAGCAACCCCTTTGAAAGGGTGGGCATGGACATTGTGGGGCCATTGAATCCACCAACAACAGCTGGTCACAGGTTTATCCTGGTTCTGGTGGATCACGCCACGCGGTACCCAGAGGCAATTCCTCTGAGGACTGTCACTGCACCTGTAGTGGCTAGGGCCCTGATGGGGATCTTCACCCGAGTGGGTTTCCCCAAGAAAGTTGTGTCCGACAGGGGGACCAACTTCATGTCAGCATATATGCGGGCAATGTGGAAGGAGTGTGGAGTGACCTACCGGTTCACCACTCCCTATCACCCCCAGTCAAATGGACTGGTAGAAAGGTTCAACAGGACCTTGAAGGGCATGATCAGAAGTCTGCCTGAAAGCCTGCGGAGGAAATGGGACGTCCTCCTACCCTGTTTGCTATTCTCCTACAGGGAAGTGCCACAGAAGGGAGTGGGCTTCAGCCCCTTTGAGCTTCTGTATGGGCACCCTGTACGCGGACCTCTCAGCCTGGTGAAGGATGGATGGGAAAAGTCTCCCAGGAAGCCCCCCCAGGATGTGGTGAGCTACATGCTGGCCTTCAGGAGCCAAATGGCGAAGTTGTGGAAGCAAGCTTCTGACAACTTGGAGGCCAGTCAAGCTGTAATGAAGGAGTGGTATGACCACAACGCTCACCCGGTGGAGTTGGAGCCTGGACAGAAAGTGTGGGTGATGGAGCCTGGAGAGCTAAGTGCCCTCCAGGATCGCTGGACAGGCCCATTTGAGGTGTTAGAGAAGAAGGGTAAGTCCACATACATGGTGGACCTTAAGACCCCTCGACAGCCCCTGCGGGTGCTGCATGCTAACCGCCTCAAACCCCACCATGAGAGGCCCGAGGTCATCTTAATGATGGTGACTGATGGAGGAGAGGAAGCGGAAAGCGAGCCTCTCCTGGACTTGTTTTCGTCTCAGGAAAAGGATGGGTCGGTGGAGGGAGTGATTCTCTCCCCATCCCTAACTCCTGAGCAGCGAGAGGACTGCTGCCAGATACTGGAGCAGTACTCTACGTTGTTCTCCCTTGTCCCGGGAAGGACCCACCTGTGTACTCATGACGTGGACACAGGAGACAGCCCACCAGTGAAGTCAAAGACCTACCGGCTGTCAGACAAGGTGAAGGCCAGCATCCACGGATAGGTTACCAAGATGCTGGAGCTAGGAGTTATTGAACCTTCCAGCAGCCCCTGGTCCAGTCCGGTGGTTCTAGTGCCAAAATCAACTCCACCAGGCACCACTCCAGAACTGAGGATCGTGTGGATTACCGGGGAGTGAACTCAGTTACCAAAACTGATGCTCATCCGATCCCTAGGGCGGATGAATTGATTGACCGGCTGGGAGCTGCCCAATATCTGAGTACCTTTGACCTTACTTCAGGGTACTGGCAGATCTCCCTTACAGATGGAGCGAAGGAAAGGTCAGCTTTCTCCACGCCTGAGGGACACTTCCAGTTCTGTGTGATGCCGTTTGGGCTCAAGAACGCCCCTGCCACTTTTCAGCGGCTGGTGAATCAGATCCTCTCCGGAATGGAGGGATTCTCTGCTGCTTACCTGGATGATATTGCCGTCTTCAGTAGCAGTTGGGAGGACCATTTGCATCACTTGCAAGCAGTTCTCCAGGCCTTGAAACAAGCTGGCCTGACAATCAAAGCCAGCAAATGTCAGATTGGGCAGGGGTCGGTTGTGTACCTAGGTCACTTGGTGGGTAGGGGAACAGTGCAGCCCCTCCAGGCAAAGATTGAGGCAATCATGGCCTGGGAACCCCCCAAGACCCAGACTGAGGTCCGAGCTTTCCTGGGCCTCACAGGTTACTACCGTCGCTTTGTGAAGGGGTATGGCACTATTGTAGCGCCCCTCACAGAGCTCACATCCAAGAAGCAACCTCGATGGGTAGTCTGGACAGAGGCTTGTCAGCAAGCCTTTGAGAAATTGAAGCAGGTAATGTGTGCTGCATCGGTCCTGAGGGCCCCAGACTTCTCCAAGGAGTTCATTGTCCAGACAGACGCATCAGAACATGGCATTGGGGCAGTGTTATCGCAACTCAATGAAGAGGGTCTGGATCAGCCTATAGTTTTCCTATCCAGGAGACTGCTTCCCCGGGAACAGAAGTGGAGTGCAATTGAGCGGGAAGCTTTTGCGGTGGTGTGGGCTCTGAAGAAGTTGCGGCCATACCTGTTTGGCTCGCACTTCCTGGTTCAGACTGACCACCGACCCCTTCGTTTAGCTGATGCAAATGAAGGGGGAAAATCCCAAGTTGTTGAGATGGTCCATCTCCCTACAGGGAATGGACTTCCGGGTGGAACATCGGCCTGGAGTGGACCACGCCAATGCAGACGGTCTCTCTAGGTATTTCCGCCTTAGTGATGAGGACTCCGAAGGGGTTGGGTAGCTCTCCCCACTTTCAGCTGGGGGGGTCGCGTGTTAGACCTGTCTGCCTTTGGGTAGTCCATCCTAATTATTTATTTATTTTGTCCCCTTTTTGCCCCTCAAAACCCTTGATTTTTATGTCCACTGAATTTTTGCGGTGTTGTCCTAGGGGTTAGGTGTTCTTTGCCCTCATGGTCTTTTATCTCTGGGCCTAGGTGTCCTTCCTGACAAAAAATTATCCAGACTCACAAAATGGTGGTCATCAACTGCCATAACTGCCACTGCTGAGACTTGACCCATAGAATAGAATAGGAGCATTCCAGAACCTTCTGGTCCCTTCTGGACCTTCTAGGGTCAGCCTATATAAGGCGGAATGCTGGGCAGCCATTTTAGAAGAAGGTGCTAGGTAGTGAGGCATCACTGAGGGCTGACTGGAGCACAGACTACTGTGGATAAGAGAAGGGAGGTCCTGTCAGGGTTGATAGTCCTTTAAGGTCTGCTGCCCGAGCTGAGAATCTGCCTCTCTTACAGCCGATCTGGCCCAGCTGAGTTAGACTTTCCTGTGGCAGTTTTCCTAGTTTGAGCACAAGGGAAAACGACAGCGGTGAGCGCATTCTGAGGACTTGGCCTGGTGGTGTAGGAGGAAGAAGGGGGCTGAGGTGTTCCCTCTCTCTTGCTAACCCACAATGTCTGGATTGCTAGGGGTGCTGTACGGGGACAACCCCATCCACTTACAAACGTTTCTGGGTTCCGACGAATGCAGGAAGCTCACCCCGTTGCTGAGCGTGGGAGCATTTGCCCCCCTTGAGGAACTGTGGCTCCGGCTGGTGATCGGAGAGTTCTGGCGTTCCGCTGAAGCTTGTTGGAGTGGAGAGTGTTGCCCGGAGTAGTGTCCCGCCGAGTGCGCAAGCCAGGAAGCTGGTGAGGACTCTGCCTCCGGTGGTGGGCGGTGCAGTACCATAGCAGTCCTACTTCCGCGCACGCTCCGTGAGGCAACGCTGAACGGTAGCGTCTCTTCAGCGGCACAGGACTGGTGTGAGAGAAGGCTGGTCTTCACTCGTCGGGCGCCACGCTGGGGCCGAAGGTTATTTGACGAGCGAAGCGAGGCTCCGTCCCCCCCTGGTACACCGGAACTTCAGCGGAGGTGGCGCTGCGGCGGAGAGCGGATAAACGGCCTGCATTTCCCCCTCGGGAGGCTGTGAAGCGACCGAAGACTCCCGGCGGCAGGGAGAGGCCATTAACGCTTGTGCTCAACCTCAAGTAAGCCGGGGGAGTGGGGGCTCTGGAGGGATAGCCCGGCAGGGTGCCTACTAACGAACCATCTGACAACTACAGGGGAAGAAGTGTTGGGGGTTCAGGGGAAATCACAGGACTTCCACCTAGCGGCAGGGGACGGTCTGAGTAGAAAACGGATCTGGGAACCAGAAATCAGAGAACTGGGTGAAACCTGTTTATGAGACCTGGCAGTGTCCAACTCCTCTTTGGGTCCCATTGGGAGTACCTGGAACTCACTCTGACTAGATCTCTACTTGTACTTGATCTGAAGACAAGGGCTTGTGAGGGTATTGTTCTATTCAGTTAAGGCATTAACCCTGATTCACAAAACAGGAGGAGGGTAGAGAATGGTGTAGTGTATTACAGGATGACTTTCTAGGAATCTTAGCACTGTATGAGATTACTGGGAATCAGTCATTGGAGGGAGAACCTCTGGTATCACCTACAAGTCAATGAAATGTTAAATCTTCTTGTTATGTATGTAACTAAAACCAATGAAAAGAACTTGTGATTCAAGGCAATGAATTGACCAAAGTAAGGTGATAAAGTGAACAGGAAAACAAAGTATTTTTATAAAGAGACACGTATTTTCCTACAAAATTTTGGTGTAGTGTCCTTTTTGAGTGGATGGAGGTGATGTTACTGATGGGTGTGACGCAAACTTAGCACATGTTCTTTGGAGTTAGGCCTTCCCACTTAGTGCCAAGCTACCCTATGTGACTTGGGGTTCCCTAGGTCCAACATAATTGGTGTCCAGCGGTGGGATCTAAACTGTGTTTGCGTCTACTCTGAAGTAACAAAGCCTTCCCCACAGGCCTACACCTGGAGTGTTCTCCTGGCGGACTTCCCAATTACTACTTTTGTTTTTTCTAAATTCATTCCTGGTGGTGGGTGGAGGTAGCTTCAAATTGCCCCTTGTGAATCTATTCTTTTTGTGTGATTGTCCCTACATTGCTCTTCAGCAAAATGGAATTTGCTCTGGAAGAACTGGAAACTTATTCTGCAGCCCAGCTTAGAGACTTCTGCCAAAAGATGGGAGTGTTTTTTAAGCGTGGTGCTAAGAAGGGGGAACTCCAGACCAGTTTGAGGGCTTGGGTGGCAGCACATGGAGAAGAGAAGGAGGAGGAAGAGGGGATGGACCGGGACACAGTCATAGGGGTAGAGGGATTGTTCCATCCTGAGATGGGAAACCTACTTCCAGGACCGATGTCATACTCAAGGAAGGGCAGTAGTGTCTCCGGAGGGAGCCTGACCGAAGCTGAACTAATGGACAGGAGGGAGAAAAGACAATTAAAATTAGAATTGGCCAGGTTAGAGCAGGGGAGGGAGGAACAGAGGATGGCTCATGAGATAAAACTGAGAGAGCTAGTACTCAAGGCCCTACAGTTAGGGCCCTCCAATTCTCCGAATGGTGGCAGCGAAACCAAAGAATTAACCAGGGAATCCAGACCCTACCTACCTAAAGACATAGTTGCTAGCTACAGCCAAGGGGATGACATCGCCAAGTGGCTGGCTGCCTATGAGGTCTCCTTAAGAGCCCATGGGATCCAGGAGAAACACTGGGGGGGTGGTTTATACAAGTACATGCCTCCTACTGGACGGGATACACTATTGGCCCTAGAGCAGGATGAGCAGACCCACTACCCCACCATGAAAGTGGCGTTAATTAAAAAGTTTGGGCTAACCCCAGAGAAGTATCGCCAAAAGTTCAGGGGGAGCCACAAATTAAGCACCCAAAACTGGGTGGATTTCCTAGACTATGCGAGGAAGGCATTGGAGGGCTGGATACAGGGCAGCGAGGTGAAGGACTATGAGGGGTTATATGACCTTTTTCTTAAAGAGCATTTACTCGAGAAATGTTTTCCCGAGCTGCGCCAACACCTGGTGGACAGCAAGCTGACCAACCCCCGGAAGCTTGCAGAGGAGGCGGACATCTGGGCAAGAACCCGGGTGTCCTCAAAGGGGACTGGAGGGGATTCCCAAAGGGCCGGACAGGGCACCCCCCAGAAGAAGGAGGGGGGAGATAAAAAGCGGGAGTTCTCTAAAGGTCCCCAAAATAGTTTCCAGAGTAAGGGAACAGGATTCACCCCTAAGGCTAACCCGCCCAGAAACCCTCATCCTGGCCAAGGCCGGCAGCCAAGGGTTGTCCACTGCTTTGAGTGTGGTGGTGTTGGACATTATAAGGGAGATGTTAAATGCCCAAAGAGACCACCCCCTCCCACCGGAGGAAAAGCCCCGGGAGTAGCTAGTGTAGCGCTCGGGGAGGAGTTGCCCTTAGATAAGGGGGGTGAGTGGGCGGGTGTCACCTTAGTGTCCCTGGGAGATCGGGAGATGGTTCCTAAGATCCAGGTGCCCCCAAATACTACCAAGTATGGGCAATGGATCACCATTAATGGCCAGAGAGGGGAGGCTCTGAGGGATACAGGAGCCAGTATGACTATGGTGATGAGTCAACTGGTGTCTCCAGAGCAGGTGATTCCCAATGTACTCCACCCTGCCGCGATGGCTGACGGCAGAATGGGCCACTACCCTGTGGCCGAGGTTCCCTTTGAGTGGGAAGGGATTGCAGGTTCACTTCGAGTTGCCGTAAGCCCTGCCGTGCCAGTCGATTGTCTGCTGGGGAATGACATGGAGCACAATGCTTGGAGAGAGGTGGAATACCGGACTCATTCGGAGATGCTGGGTACACCTGACTGGGCCTGTGTAAGCACAAGGTCTGCGACTGCCCAGAGAAGGAGTTCGCCTGGGTTGGAGCCTGGAACAATGGCCCAGCCCGCTGCCAAAAAGGGACAGATCCGGAGACAGGAGAAGCCTGCTTCGGCTTCTACGCCCCATGAGACAGATCGGCCACCTGCGGTGGTCGGCCAGGAGTCCGTGGAGGGGGAAGTAGTCTCCTTAGAGGACCTACCCATTCCGGCTGAGTGGCATGTGGAGGGAGGGCCTATCAGGGAGGAGTTCTGTAAGGGCCAGAAGGAGTGCCCTACCCTTGAGGGACTGAGGCGACAGGCCAAAGCCCAGGCAGCAGGGAACGTTGCAGGGCACTACCACATTTACTGGGAGGACGGACTCCTCTGCAGTGAACCCAAGGTACCTTTACCCGGTTTATCAAGGGCCTTGGTAGTCCCGCAACGATATCGAGCCTTTCTGTTAGAATTGGCTCACGAAATACCCTTGGCAGGACACTTAGGTCAGGACAAGACCTTTGCCCGGCTTGTCCCCCACTTTTACTGGCCTCAGATGAAAGTGGCGTCTGACACCTACTGTCGGACATGTGTATCCTGTCAAGCCAGTGGGAAAACAGGGGTGAAGCTGAAAGCTCCCCTGGAACCACTACCTGTCGTTAGCACCCCCTTTGAAAGGGTGGGCATGGACATTGTGGGGCCATTGGATCCACCAACAACAGCTGGTCACAGGTTTATCCTGGTTCTGGTGGATCACGCCACGCGGTACCCAGAGGCAATTCCTCTGAGGACTGTCACTGCACCTGTAGTGGCTAGGGCCCTGATGGGGATCTTCACCCGAGTGGGTTTCCCCAAGGAAGTTGTGTCCGACAGGAGGACCAACTTCATGTCAGCATATATGCGGGCAATGTGGAAGGAGTGTGGAGTGACCTACCGGTTCACCACTCCCTATCACCCCCAGTCAAATGGACTGGTAGAAAGGTTCAACAAGACCTTGAAGGGCATGATCAGAAGTCTGCCTGAAAGCCTGCGGAGGAAAAGGGACGTCCTCCTACCCTGTTTGCTATTCTCCTACAGGGAAGTGCGACAGTAGGGAGTGGGCTTCAGCCCCTTTGAGCTTCTGTATGGGCACCCTGTACGTGGACCTCTCAGCCTGGTGAAGGATGGATGGGAAAAGTCTCCCAGGAAGCCCCCCCAGGATGTGGTGAGCTACATGCTGGCCTTCAGGAGCCAAATGGCGAAGTTGCGGAAGCAAGCTTCTGACAACTTGGAGGCCAGTCAAGCTGTAATGAAGGAGTGGTATGACCACAACGCTCACCCGGTGGAGTTGGAGCCTGGACAGAAAGTGTGGGTGATGGAGCCTGGAGAGCTAAGTGCCCTCCAGGATCGCTGGACAGGCCCCTTTGAGGTGTTAGAGAAGAAGGGTAAGGCCACATACCTGGTGGACCTTAAGACCCCTCGACAGCCCCTACGGGTGCTGCATGCTAACCGCCTCAAACCCCACCATGAGAGGCCCGAGGTCATCTTAATGATGGTGACTGATGGAGGAGGGGAAGCGGAAAGCGAGCCTCTCCCGGACTTGTTTTCGTCTCAGGAAAAGGATGGGTCGGTGGAGGGAGTGATTCTCTCCCCATCCCTAACTCCTGAGCAGCGAGAGGACTGCCGCCAGATACTGGAGCAGTACTCTACGTTGTTCTCCCTTGTCCCGGGAAGGACCCACCTGTGTACTCATGACGTGGACACAGGAGACAGCCCGGTAGTGTAGTCAAAGACCTACCGGCTGTCAGACAAGGTGAAGGCCAGCATCCATGGAGAGGTTACCAAGATGCTGGAGCTAGGAGTTATTGAACCTTCCAGCAGCCCCTGGTCCAGTCCGGTGGTTCTAGTGCCAAAAGCAACTCCACCAGGCACCACTCCAGAACTGAGGTTCTGTGTGGATTACCGGGGACTGAACTCAGTTACCAAAACTGATGCTCATCCGATCTCTAGGGCGGATGAATTGATTGACCGGCTGGGAGCTGCCCAATATCTGATTACCTTTGACCTTACTTCAGGGTACTGGCAGATCTCCCTTACAGATGGAGCGAAGGAAAGGTCAGCTTTCTCCACGCCTGAGGGACACTTCCAGTTCTGTGTGATGCCCTTTGGGCTCAAGAACGCCTCTGCCACTTTTCAGCGGCTGGTGAATCAGGTCCTCTCCGGAATGGAGGGTTTCTCTGCTGCTTACCTGGATGACATTGCCGTCTTCAGTAGCAGTTGGGAGGACCATTTGCATCACTTGCAAGCAGTTCTCCAGGCCTTGAAACAAGCTGGCCTGACAATCAAAGCCAGCAAATGTCAGATTGGGCAGGGGTCGGTTGTGTACCTAGGTCACTTGGTGGGTAGAGGAACAGTGCAGCCCCTCCAGGCAAAGATTGAGGCAATCATGGCCTGGGAACCCCCCAAGACCCAGACTGAGGTCCGAGCTTTCCTGGGCCTCACAGGTTACTACCGTCGCTTTGTGAAGGGGTATGGCACTATTGTAGCGCCCCTCACAGAGCTCACATCCAAGAAGCAACCTCGACGGGTAGTCTGGACAGAGGCTTGTCAGCAAGCCTTTGAGAAATTGAAGCAGGCAATGTGTGCAGCACCGGTCCTGAGGGCCCCAGACTTCTCCAAGGAGTTCATTGTCCAGACAGACGCATCAGAACATGGCATTGGGGCTGTGTTATCGCAACTCAATGAAGAGGGTCTGGATCAGCCTGTAGTTTTCCTATCCAGGAGACTGCTTCCCCGGGAACAGAAGTGGAGTGCAATTGAGCGGGAAGCTTTTGCGGTGGTGTGGGCTCTGAAGAAGTTGCGGCCATACCTGTTTGGCTCGCACTTCCTGGTTCAGACTGACCACCGACCCCTTCGTTGGCTGATGCAAATGAAGGGGGAAAATCCCAAGTTGTTGAGATGGTCCATCTCCCTACAGGGAATGGACTTCCGGGTGGAACATCGGCCTGGAGTGGACCACGCCAATGCAGACGATCTCTCTAGGTATTTCCGCCTTAGTGATGAGGACTCCCAAGGGGTTGGGTAGCTCTCCCCACTTTCAGCTGGGGGGGGGCGCGTGTTAGACCTGTCTGCCTTTGGGTAGTCCCTCCTAATTATTTATTTATTTTGTCCTCTTTTTGCCCCTCAAAACCCTTGATTTTGATGTCCACTGAATTTTTGCGGTGTTGTCCTAGGGGTTAGGTGTTCTTTGCCCTCATGGTCTTTTATCTCTGGGCCTAGGTGTCCTTCCTGACTAAAAATTCTCCAGACTCACAAAATGGTGGTCATCAACCGCCATAACTGCCACTGCTGAGACTTGACCCATAGAATAGAATAGGAGCATTCCAGAATCTTCAAGTCCCTTCTGGACCTTCTAGGGTCAGCCTATATAAGGCGGAATGCTGGGCAGCCATTTTAGAAGAAGGTGCTAGGTAGTGAGGCATCACTGAGGGCTGACTGGAGCACAGACTACTGTGGATAAGAGAAGGGAGGTCCTGTCAGGGTTGATAGTCCTTTAAGGTCTGCTGCCCGAGCTGAGAATCTGCCTCTCTTACAGCCGATCTGGCCCAGCTGAGTTAGACTTTCCTGTGGCAGTTTTCCTAGTTTGAGCACAAGGGAAAACGACAGTGGTGAGCGCATTCTGAGGACTTGGCCTGGTGGTGTAGGAGGAAGAAGGGGACTGAGGTGTTCCCTCTCTCTTGCTAACCCACAACGTCTGGATTGCTAGGGGTGCTGTACGGGGACAACCCCATCCACTTACCAACGTTTCTGGGTTCCGACGAATGCAGGAAGCTCACCCTGTTGCTGAGTGTGGGAGCATTTGCACCCCCTTGAGGAACTGTGGCTCCCGCTGCTGATCGGACAGTTCTGGCATTCCGCTGAAGCTTGTTGGAGTGGAGAGTGTTGCCCGGAGTAGTGTCCCGCCGAGTGCGCAAGCCAGGAAGCTGGTGAGGACTCTGCCTCCGGTGGTGGGCGGTGCAGTACCGTAGCAGTCCTACTTCCGCGCACGCTCCGTGAGGCGACGCTGAACGGTAGCGTCTCTTCAGCGGCACAGGACTGGTGTGAGAGAAGGCTGGTCTTCACTCGTCGGGCGCCACGCTGGGGCCGAAGGTTATCTGACGAGCGAAGCGAGGCTCCGTCCCCCCTGGTACACCGGAACTTCAGCGGAGGTGGCGCTGCGGCGGAGAGCGGGTAAACGGCCTGCATTTCCCCCCCGGGAGGCTGTGAAGCGACCGAAGATTCCCGGCGGCAGGGAGAGGCCATTAACGCTTGTGCTCAACCTCAAGTAAGCCGGGGGAGTGGGGGCTCTGGAGGGATAGCCCGGCAGGGTGCCTACTAACGAACCATCTGACTTCTACAGGGGAAGAAGTGTTGGGGGTTCAGGGGAAATCACAGGACTTCCACCTAGCGGCAGGGGACGGTCTGAGTAGAAAACGGATCTGGGAACCAGAAATCAGAGAACTGGGTGAAACCTGTTTATGAGACCTGGCAGTGTCCAACTCCTCTTTGGGTCCCATTGGGAGTACCTGGAACTCACTCTGACTAGATCTCTACTTGTACTTGATCTGAAAAAAGGGCTTGTGAGGGTATTGTTCTATTCAGTTAAGGCATTAACCCTGATTCACAAAACAGGAGGAGGGTAGAGAATGGTGTAGTGTATTACAGGATGACTTTCTAGGAATCTTAGCACTGTATGAGATTACTGGGAATCGGTCATTGGAGGGAGAACCTCTGGTATCAACTACAAGTCAATCAAATGTTAAATCTTCTTGTTATGTATGTAACTAAAACCAATGAAAAGAACTTGTGATTCAAGGCAATGAATTGACCAAAGTAAGGTGATAAAGTGAAAAGGAAAACAAAGTATTTTTATAAAGAGACACGTATTTTCCTACAAAATGTTGGTGTAGTGTCCTTTTTGAGTGGATGGAGGTGATGTTACTGATGGGTGTGACACAAACTTAGCACATGTTCCTTGGAGTTAGGCCTTCCCACTTAGTGCCAAGCTACCCTATGTGACTTGGGGTTCCCTAGGTCCAACACACCCTGAATCCCAAAATGAACCATAGCACCCCAAAACTCAAACCCACCCTGAACCTTAAAATTACCCTTAGCATCCAAAAACCCAAACCCTCCCTGAACCCTAAATTTACCCTGGGCACCACAAAACCTAAACCCACCCTGAACCCTCAAATTACTCAGGGTACCCCAAAACCCAAACCCACCCAGAACCCTAAAATTACCCTTGGCACCACAAAACGAAAACCCTGCCTGAACCCTAAAATTCTCCTGGTCACCCCAAAACCCATACCTACCCTGAACCCTAAAATTAATCTTTATACCCCAAAACCCATACCAACCTGAACCCTAAAACTACACTGGGCACCCCAAAAGCCAAACTCACACAGATCCCTAAATGTATCATTAACACACTAAAACACAAACCAACCCTGAACCCAAAAAATAGCCTGGGCACCCCAAAAGCCAAACCCACCCTGAACCCTAAAAGTATCCCTGCACCCCAAAACCCACACCCACCCTGAACCCTAAAATTACTCTTAGTACCCAAAAACCCAAACCCATGCTGAACCCTAAAATTTCCTTAGCACCCCAAAAACCTTACCCACCATTGACCCTAAAATTACCCTAGGCCCCCCAAAACCCATTCCCACCCAGAACCCTAAAATTACCCTTAGCACCCCAAAACCCAAATGCACCCCAAAACAAAAACCCACCCTGAAATCGATATCAGGCCAAAACCCAAACCATCACTGAACCCTAAAATTACCCTTGCAACCCAAAATGAAAACCCACCCTGAACCCTAAAATTATTCTTAGGACCCTAAACTCCATACCCACTCTGAACCCTAAAATAATAATGGGCACCCAAAAGCCATACGCATACTGAATCCTGAAATAACTCTTTGCACCCAAACACTCATACCCACCCTGAACCCTAAAATAACCATTGGTACCCCAAAACCCAAACCCACACTGAACTGTAAAATTACCCAGGGCACCCCAAAACCCAAACCCACACTGAACCCTAAGAATACCCTTGCTACCCCAAACACATAACCACCTTAAAATGTACAAGTTCCCTTGGCACCCCAAAACCCGAACCCACCCTGCACCCCTATATTACCCTTAGAACACCAAAACACAAACCCACCTTGAACCCTAAAAATTCCCTTAGCACCCCAAAACACAAACTCACCCTGAACCCTAAAATTGCACTGGGCACCCCAAAACCCAAACCCAGCCTAAACCCTAACATTACACCTACCCCCCAAAACCTAAACCCACTCTGAACCCTAAAATTACCCTTGGCACCCTAAAACCAAAATCTACCCTGAAGCCTAAAATTAACTTCAGCTCCCCAAAACCTATACCCTTACACCCAAAAACTCAACTCCACCTAAACCATATGCTTACATTATACTTACATGTAAAACAGATGTGCCTTTACTATTCATGCCTTTACAATTATATTTGTTGTAAAGGCTTGTGTGGTAAATCCATATGCTTTGTAATGCCATGTTTTGTAATGGCATTGTGATGTAACGGTACTTGCTTGTGTTGTATGCATTGTAGTGGCATGCCTTATAATAAATTGGCTGTTTCCACAGGAAGAGGGGAAGTGGAGAGTGTGAGGGGAGAGGGGGAAGGGGTAAGATGGAAGGGTGAGGGTGAAGAGCGGAAGTGAGAGTGGAAAGGAAAAGGAGACGGAGAGAAGAATAGTGAAGAGAGGGGAAGGGTGAAGAGGGGAAGGGAGAGGGTGATGGTGAGGGGAAGGGTGAGGGTGAGGGGAAGGGAGAGGGGAAGGTAGAGGGTGGGGTTGGGGGAAGGGAGAGGGAGAGGTGGAGGAAGAGGGAAAGTGAGAGGGTGAGGGAAAGGGAGGGAAAAGGTAGAGGGGAAGAGAGAGGGTGAGGGAGGGAGAATGCAGTGGGAGGGGGAGTGGGGAGGGAGAGGTGAAGGGAGAGGGAAGGGAAACAATACATTATTTACAACACATGTCATTGCAATACATGCCAACACAACAACTACCATTATATCGCAATGCCATTACAACGCATGGCATTACAATGCATAAGCCTTTACCACTCATGCCTATACAACAAATTTAATTGTAAAGGCATGAATGGTAAACACATATGTGTTTTACATGTAAATATATGGTAAGTATAGGGTTTAGGGTGGGTTTGGGGTAGAAGGGTATAGGTTTTAGGGTGTCAAGGTTAATTTTAGGGTTCAGGGTGGATTTTGGTTTTGGGGTGCCAAGGGTAATTTTACGTTTCAGGGTGGTTATGGGTTTTGGGGCAGTAATGGTAATTTTAGGGTTCAGGGTGGGTTTTGTTTTTGCAGTGCCAAGGGTAATTTTGGGGTTCAGGAAAGATTTGGGGTTTGGAGTGCCAAGAGTAATTTTAAGTTTTAGTGTGGGTATGTGTTTTGAGGCACCAAGGGTAATTTTAGGCTTTTGGAGTGCTAAGAGTAATTTAGGGTTCAGGGTGGGTATGGATTTTGGGGTCCCAAGGACAATTTTAGGGTTCAGGGTGGGTTTGGGTTTTGGGGTGCCAATGGTAATTTTAGGGTTCAGGGTTGGTTTGGGTTTTGGGGTGCCAAGGGTAATTTTAAGTTTCAGGGTGGGGTTGGGTTTTTGGGTGTAGGGGACATTTTAGAGTTTAGGGTGGGTTCAGGTTTTGGTGTGTGCAAGGTAATTTTAGGGTTCAGGGTAGGCATGCGTTTTGAGGTGCAAAGAGTACTTTTAGGGTTCAGGGCGGGTATGGGTTTTGGGGTGCCAAAGGTAATTTTAAGGTTCAGGGTTGGTTTGGGTTTTGGGTTGCTAAGGGTCATTTTAGGGCTGAGGGTGGGTTTGGGGTGCCCAGGGAAATTTTAGGGTTCAGGGAGGGTTTGGGTTTTGGGGTGTAGGGGTAGTTTTAGGGTTCAGGGTGGGTTTGGGTTTTGGGTTGCTATGGGTAAATGTAGTTTTCAGGGTGGGTTTGGGTTTTGGGGGGCTAAGGGTAAATGTAGTTTTCAGGGTAGATTTGGGTTTTGTAGGGCCAAATGGTACTTTTAAGTTTTGGTGTGGGTGTGTTTATTTTGGAGTGTTCAGTGTAATTTTAGGGTTCAGGATGGGTTTGGGTTTTTGGGTGTAGAGTAATATTAGGGTTCAGGGTGGTTATGGGTTTTTGGGTGAACAGGGGGGAAATTGTAGGGTTCAAGGTGGGTTTGGGTTTTGGGGTGCCCAGGGTAATTTTAGGGTGCAGGGTGGGTTTTGGTTTTAGAGTGCTAAGGGAAAATTTTGGGTTCCCGGTGGGTTTGGGTTTTGGGGTGCTAAAGGTAATTTTGGGGTTCAGGGTGGGTTTGGGTTTTGAGGTGCCAAATGGTAATTTGAAGTCTTAGGGTGGGTATGTGTTTTGAAGTAGCAAGGACATTTGTAGGGTTCAGCGTGGGTTTTGGTTTTGGGGTGCCCAGGGTAATTTTTTGGGTTTTCGGTGGGTTTGGGTTTTGGGGTGCCAATGGTAATTTTAGGGTTCAGAGTGGATTTGGGTTATAGGGTGCCAAGGGTAATTTTAAGGTTCAGGGTTGGTTTGGGTTTTGGGGTGCTAAGGGTCATTTTAGGGTTGAGAATGTGTTTGGGTTTTGGGGTGCTAAGAATAATTTTAGGGTTTAGTGTGGGTTTGGGTTTTTGGGTGTCAATGGTAATTTTAGTTTTTAGGGTGGGTGTGGGTTTTGGGGTGCAAAAGAGTAATTTTAGGGTTCAGGGTGAGTATGGGTTTTGGAGTGTCCAGAGTAATTTTAGGGTTGAGGGTTGGATTGGGGTTTGAGGTGCCAAGGGAAATTTTAGGGTTTCAAGTGGGTACGGGTTTTAGGGTGCTAGGAGTAATTTTAGGGTGGGGTTGGGTTTGAGCCTGCCTTGGTCAATTTTAGGGTTGAGGGTGGGTTTGGGTTTTGGTGTGCTATGGATAATTTTAGGGATCAGGGTGGGTTTTGGTTTTAGGGTGCCCAGGGTAATTTTAGGGTTCAGGGTGGGTTTGGGTTTTGGGGAGCAGGGGTAACTTTATGGTTCAGAGTGGGATTGGGTTTTGGGATGACCAGGGTAAATTTAGTGTTCACCGTAGGTGTAGGTTTTGGGGTGCTAAAGGTAATTTTAGGGTTTTGTGTGGGTTTGGGTTTTGGGGGGGCCAAGGGTAATTTCAGGGAAGAGGGAGAGGGGAAAGAAGGGAGAGGGAGATGGAGAGGGGAAGGAAAGGGAAGGGAGAGGAGAAAGGGTGAGGGAGTGAGAGGGTGAGGGAAAGGGAAAGGGAGAGGGAAAGGGGAAGGGGAAGGGAGAGGAAGGGGGTGAGGGGAAGGGAGAAGGTGAGAGAAAGGGAGAGGATGATGGGAAGGGAGAAGGAGGGAGAGGGAAGGGACAGGGAAGGGAGAGGGAGAGGGGAAGGGAGTGAGGAAGCGAGAGGAAAAGGGAGAGGAAGTAGGGAGAAGCAGAGTGGAAGGGTGAAGAGAGGGGAAGGGATAGAGGGTGGGAGAGGGAGGGTGTGGTATATAAATAAATAATACCGGATCTAGGTTTTACTGGACATAGCAATAACAGATAGCTCAATAAATAAGAGTCAAGATTCGAGGTAGTAGGAGTTTGCAGGTTTAATACAGCATAAAGGACAGGAACAGGACAACCTGCACGGGAACAGGATGGCAGCGCTGCCGGGGGCAGGATCAGAATTGGCGCGACATTTAATAACAGTGCACAAATATATATACTAAAACAGTTACATTACAATGAATTACAGTAGGCGGAGCAGTGGGTGTGGTCAATAGCAGTCGCGAAAGATAAGGGTGAAAATGGGTGTAACAGGGGCGTATACATAGACATGTGATGTAAACGTAACAGAATATGTCATAAATGGGGCGGAAACATGGAGGGGGCTACCTAAGGAGCCGGGACCTCTAACCTAATGGTGCGCGTAAACTGACAATGACGTGTTACTAGGAGAAGCTGGGGGCTATGAACTCTGTGCTAGGAGCAGAGACTGAAGTCTGGAGAGTCAGGGCGACATGTACCTAAACAGTATCTAGTATCTGATGTTTAGAGAACATGTTGATATAAACTAAGAGTCAGGAGGGGAGAGGCTAACGGACTCTAAGACTGGAGCATGCATTATTCTACATGTAGTGCGTGATGAAGAATATTAAATGACCATTAAATGCAGTGTTTCTCTTACATGGAGACGTACAGGCTAGACAATGACGGAAACTATTGATGCGATTCAGTAGCTTAGGAATGCAGAGAAGGGGGGCTGGACTGATAACTAGAATCATAACATACTCTTGGCAGACTCGTAGGCAGAGCCAGGCTGAGCCGGGCACTGCGAGGCAGGAAGTAAGTGAAGGGTCGAGGATACAGGTGGGGGCTGTATCGCTCCTCAGCGAGGACTCAGAAGACAGGAGCTGAATCTGGTGTCCGGGCCCTTTTGAGGCCTAGAAACGGGGACTTTACAATGAAATAACGTGCACACTGAGAAACGTGGCAACGTAACTTTATATAGGCCTGATACTCGTAGCTTTCACGAGAACTGGAAACTGGCATACTAGTGATGGACACAACTGTAATTGCGTCTTTAATCAAACATGGGGAATACATTTGCATATTTAATCATGCACACATAACATAAGATGGAGGACTCGTAGGGACACAGAACATGACAAAATTTACTTTTCCACATTCCCTCCTTGTCACTACGTTTCCATCAGGAAACATCAATATTCATGATACCATCTATCATTTCATACAGTATCATTTGCTCGTCTCGAGTTTTCTTGGAACTGGATTTAGGACGGGACTTGGGACTAGGAACACATGATGTAGCACAAATGCCGCAAATCGCAGGGCCACATTGTAAACAGAGGCAGCAACTGAATGTGATCGCTACTGCAATACCCAGAAATGACAATACTTTCCATCCCCAGGCGGAAATTATATTCCAGAACCAACCGGACCATGTCCAGGTGCCTGGATCTTGGTGTAACATATGGGCAATTTTATGGAGTCTGGTAATAGCTGAATAAACAGACGGTGCGTTATTAGGAATGAAAATGCAGCAACTAGATCCGATGACTCTACATGCCCCGCCCCTATCGGCCAGTATGACGTCAAGGACGAGACGATTCTGGAGCACGACAATTCTCATAAAGGATTGTTCTTCGGTTAAGTTACCTAGAGCAGAAGTAGTCTCAATCACTACTGCTTCAAGTGTTCTGGTTAATCTACGTATCAGTTTACTATTTACAACAGTACCTAAGTAGGGGAAGACACCTTTATTGATATCTATGTATTGTTCTAGAGCAGTTTCAGTATAATCGACAATCGGGAAATTTCTCTTGTGTCTAGTATGTACTAGGTGGGAATTCCTATGATAGTCAGGTGGGGCTAGGAAAACCGGTGGCAGTAGGAAGGCAATGTAACATGTACCCTCCCAATCGAGGGGCAGACGAACATATGCGGTCTGACCACAAACAAAATAAGAATGACGTGAAGCTTTGAAAATAGATTTCCTACTGTCACTATACTTGACAATAGTAGTACAATCACTATGGCCTACATGTACGGAACCATTATTTCGGACACATAATTCACCTTTGACTGGTAGTACTGAAATAGCAGGTAAGTCTGGAGTAGAATCAGACTGAACATTCAGGACCATAAAATTCGAAGAATAATTACCTAGATTATAAACTTCGTTCTCTAGATCTAACCCTGTTCTGTGGGGAAGACCTTGCTTGTCTGGGAAACATGTACTGTTCAGAAAAGACATATCTGTTAAGGATGACGTTAACGTGGACCATGCTCCACACGAACCATTATGTGAAAATGGATAAGGAAAGAGTGGCAGAACTCCCTTCGGTGTCTGGAAAGGGGGGAGTCGACCACACACCCAACAATTTGTGGCATTGTTGGTCTGGTGTGAATAATGTAACATGCGGATAAAAGAGTTATTACGCATAGCAAGACGATAAGAAAGTTCATGAGGAAGCAGATCACTAAACGTGTGCTCTACTGTAACATTAGCAGACTTATTTACATGAGAAACTGAAAAACACAAATAAAATGCATAACTGGTGCAGGAAATCATAATGCTGAAATATAGCAGAAAACATAAAATAATAGTGCAACTTCTAGAGTTCTCACTAACTCTCTCTCTGTGGGGGTCTATTATATACATGTCAGAAACCGGTCTAACCGTTTCACCTAGGGGAGGACTTAGACAATCAAACTGGCTGACTTATTTTACTAGACCTTAGTTTAAGCTTATACTCCTGTTGCGGAGTTTTCTCTAACAGGGAAGGGTTCGTAGCAATGTCTTTTGCGGGACAGTCCTTAAGAATAGTACTTTGGCAGTCTTTAAGATCCTCGGAAATGTTCTTTGAAACAGGTTTCAATCCAAAAAATCTTTTCACATGTGACAAATGGACCCAGCCCTTCCTGCCTTCCAGCTTGACGGCAGTACGGGTGGCCAGGAGGACCTGTCGGGGTTCCTTCCAGCGAGGCTCCAGCGGACTTGAACGATCAAAATTCCTGACCAGAACCATGGATCCGGGAACGATTTCATGCGGTGCCACCTCGGTATTGTCTGGAAATGCGGCAGCAACCTGTGAACGACAAGAGTTGAGGGCAGACATCAAGGAAGCTAGGTAATCTGTCAGCATATTACTTGAAACATCGGTAATACTTCGAGGTCTAGGTGTACCCCACATGTTAGGGGGGCGGCCGAATACGACCTCATAAGGGGACAGACCTGATCTGGAATGTGCGACCATGCGCATATAAAACAAGGCAACTGGCAGAGCTACTAGCCAGTCCACACCTTTCTCTTTACATACTTTTGCGATTCGGATTTTCAGGGTCTGATTATGTCTCTCTACGAGACCGGCTGCTTCTGGATGGCGTACACAATGGAACTTCCACTGGTACCCTAACAAAAGGGAAACATGTTTCATCAACTCGGATGAGAATGGCTGGCCGTTATCAGAATATACGACTCTAGGGAGTCCGTAGCGGGGGAAGAATTCACGAACCAACTGCTTGGCAGTGGTCGCGGCTGTGTAATCTGGGACTGGATATGCCTCTGTCCACCTGGACAAAGCGCATACCACTACAAGGACATACTTGAAACCTCGACATCGCTCCATCTGAATATAATCCATCTGGAGGACTTCAAAAGGGTGGTCAGGGGGCTGGAATCCACCTTGTTCCACCGGAACACTTTTACCTGGATTAAACTGACAACATATCATACAGGTACGGACTTTCTGCTTGGCTGCAGCTCGTAAATGCTTGTTGAACCAAATGTTCTGGATACTGTCTAACATAGCTTTTTCTCCTAAATGTGCTGGACTATGTGCGGTATTGATAATGACTTGAACCATAGAATCGGGGAGAAACCATGTGGCTTTACCCTTCGTTACCCATCCCTGATCTGTCTTGTGGAATAGATTGTGCAACTAGCACTTTCATTTTCGTGTCTTTCATATGTTTTCTTTCATGATCTTGCTCTTCTCTGATTCTATTCTGGTGGTATTGAAGCATCTGTAACATCTGGGACGGGGTATTAGCTTGCCAGGTACTTTCGACTTTCAAAACTCGATTCTTAACTTGTGGACTTGAATTCTCGACTAATTTAGTAACAAAAAGATGAGGGTATGACTCGCTACTTGTCTTGAGGCCACTGTTTATACTAAAACATTTCTCGAATCTAGAATAAAAATCACTAGTGTCTTCGTCTTGTTTCTGTTTACAGGCTGAGATTGCATCCCAGTCTTCCTTTTTAGTGGCTAATAATCTAGGCAAAACTTGTATTAACAGTTCTGGTAATTCTTTACATTTCTCTCCTAGACCGGTACCTGGTACTCGTATCTTATCTTCAGCTTCGAGAACTGCCCAATCGATCTTTTTCTCTCCCACCTCCCATTCTTTTTCCTTGAGTTTCTCATATACCCCTGCGGGCAACAGGACCTTTAACATTTTAATAATATCTGGATACGTGTATTCTCCCATACGGAGCATGTCTTTTAATTCTCGGTGGAACCCTGCTGGATCTTTATCATGACAGGGAATTAACTTTTTCATCTCTAAGAGTTCCATCTTTGTAATCGGAGTGTAAACAAACACTCGTTGCATTTCACCATCTGTTGTCCTAACTGGGTGTACTTCTCGTAACGGATTCTGTCTGTCTATGTAAAACGGTTTACTTTCTGGAGGTGAGACATGAACAAAATGCGGGTTCAAAAACATACTATATTTGTGGCGCTGTTCTAGAATGACACTAATTAAATCGGTACCTAAACCTTTCCATCTATACTGGAGTAACTCGTTCAGGACATCGTGTAACGGACCTGGATCAGAATGTTGACCCTCATACAATGTAATGAGGTGCTGGATCATATACATACCCACCAGTCGCTGCTCGGCTGGGGGCAGTTTCAGAAACATTTGTGCCACTATTTCGTCTGGAAAAGTGGTAGAATCAGTAATCCATCGGACTGCTGATCGGGCTAGTTCTTGTTCATGCATAGTACTTAATTCACTGTAACCGATTCGTGATTTCAGAATGTGATCGGTAGCTTGAAATACTTGTTCCAGAGAACCTTGTTCTGGTGCTGGATGATGTAAAACTGACTTTTGTTCTAGGCGCAAATGGCGATCTGGAAATCTAGATTTTCCTACATACGCTATTCTAGTGGGATTCTCGTCCTCTACCTCTTCGGTAGAGTCATTTTCTTTCTCGCTTACTTGTGCTGCTTTACGTTGTTCGTGTAACTTTAGTATTTCCTTACGAATTTTCTTGTACATACTCTCTATACTACTGATAGTCTTGTGTTTACCCTCGGCTATATTATCACTCCACCTTGTCAGGATTTTCATTTCGGCCTGATCTTTAGTCGGGTAATCTTGTTCTCTTATTAGACAATTAATCAGAAACTTTAATATCATGAGCTGGATCTCAGCTTTCCTTTGAGACATGGCTTCGCCAATACTTTCTGGATCATCCCCTGTACGGATGAAACGATATATTCTGTCTAGATCTCCTTTCATATCTGGTAGGGTGTCTAAATACCCGGTCACCCGTCTTACACGGATGGAATATATTACTGTACTATCATCACCTGCAACTGGATCATAGCGGCATTCAGTGAGAGCTCGTCGGATTTCTGCAACGGACTTAAATTTGGGCGTACGCTGTAACGCACATTAATGTAACTCGGCCAACGTTCTACGTTGGTGCGGTGGCGGGGTACCAGGAGGACCTCCTCCTGCGGCCCCTAAACTGGAATCGTCGACTGATACTCTTCGTACCAGTGCGGCGGGAAATTGTAATGTAGGCTGGACCGGGGGTACCGTAGCGGGTACTGCAAAGGGTGCCCCGGTGTCTGGGGGAGCAGGAATTGCCTGATTTACAGGGACTGGCGGAACAGGATTTGCATATTCCGGGACTGTGTCGTCCAAATAGGACGAGATGAAAATATAAGCTGCGGTCGGTTTGTGACGTAGCTTAGTCGGAACTAGTGGTGGCGGAAAATTACTGGATGCCTCCGGGGTTGCTTTTGGCAAGCCCTCGGCAAGAAGAGGATACATACCCTTGATGAGGGCATGCCTCTGTCTGTCTGACTGTTCTGTTTTAACTCGTTCACCTATCTCGATTAGTTCCCTTTCCTGGGCTCGTTCCAAGGATTCTCTACTTAGTTCTGACTTTCTGATTTCTTTTTCGGTTCTTTTATGAGATTCTTTGCGCCATAACTCGATGGCATCTTTCTGTGACTGTCTGGCTTTCTTTTTCCATAATGCTTCTTCTATTCTCATGATGCACTCGGCATCCCACGTACCTGATACGGGCCATCTATACTTTTCCTCTAACTCTTTGGTATACTCTACCCATAAATCTAGATATAATATGGCACTTATGCCATGCTTCTGATACATAAAATGACCTGGACTGTCCCTAGGCGGGACAGGAACTGCTGCTTCTAGCAGACCTTTTCTAGTTTTTAACTGACGTAATTTCGAGAATAAGGGCATGACTGAACTGTAATCTAGACACAATACAATACACAATGAACACGATAATTACTTCACATTCATACCACGACATTAAAATACATGAAAAATATTTAAAATAACAGTTCGAACAGAATACTACCTGGAATACTGAAAACAGAATACATGAATTTTCTCGAGAACAGAACTGACTAGAACAGAAACTAGATGCACTGCTGAAACAGTACGAAACTTACCGGTCTCATAAAGAGACACGTCAGGACCCGCATCCACCGAAGTGGACACTTCGTTTTGGGTCTGTGTACCACCAACCCACGGACCAGAGTCAATTAGATTGACCCTGTCTAGATACTACCCCAGCAATGGTACTCACCGGGCAGCAAGAACGGAAGGCCTCGGACTGGACTGGACTGCTTCGACGCCGGACGGACGAACTTCGGACTTCTGTTACGGGTGGGCCTCCGGATACCTCGGACCTTGGACTCTCGGCTTGGGCTCTGGTCGGGACTCGCCGCGTTCCTCCACCGCCTCGTCTGGATGCTGGACCGCCACCTCCGTCTCCTCCGTGGGCCTGAGGGATACTTGAAGCAGAAATATCTGCACGTGCACGGTATGGTTCCGTCACGGCTGCAGAGGGTCAGGGGGCCGGCGTGGCTTCACCGGCGCGTGGGGAAAGGGCAAGTCCCTATTCGGGCGCCATTATGTGGTATATAAATAAATAATACCGGATCTAGGTTTTACTGGACATAGCAATAACAGATAGCTCAATAAATAAGAGTCAAGATTCGAGGTAGTAGGAGTTTGCAGGTTTAATACAGCATAAAGGACAGGAACAGGACAACCTGCACGGGAACAGGATGGCAGCGCTGCCGGGGGCAGGATCAGAATCGGCGCGACATTTAATAACAGTGCACAAATATATATACTAAAACAGTTACATTACAATGAATTACAGTAGGCGGAGCAGTGGGTGTGGTCAATAGCAGTCGCGAAAGATAAGGGTGAAAATGGGTGTAACAGGGGCGTATACATAGACATGTGATGTAAACGTAACAGAATATGTCATAAATGGGGCGGAAACATGGAGGGGGCTACCTAAGGAGCCGGGACCTCTAACCTAATGGTGCGCGTAAACTGACAATGACGTGTTACTAGGAGAAGCTGGGGGCTATGAACTCTGTGCTAGGAGCAGAGACTGAAGTCTGGAGAGTCAGGGCGACATGTACCTAAACAGTATCTAGTATCTGATGTTTAGAGAACATGTTGATATAAACTAAGAGTCAGGAGGGGAGAGGCTAACGGACTCTAAGACTGGAGCATGCATTATTCTACATGTAGTGCGTGATGAAGAATATTAAATGACCATTAAATGCAGTATTTCTCTTACATGGAGACGTAAAGGCTAGACAATGACGGAAACTATTGATGCGATTCAGTAGCTTAGGAATGCAGAGAAGGGGGGCTGGACTGATAACTAGAATCATAACATACTCTTGGCAGACTCGTAGGCAGAGCCAGGCTGAGCCGGGCACTGCGAGGCAGGAAGTAAGTGAAGGGTCGAGGATACAGGTGGGGGCTGTATCGCTCCTCAGCGAGGACTCAGAAGACAGGAGCTGAATCTGGTGTCCGGGCCCTTTTGAGGCCTAGAAACGGGGACTTTACAATGAAATAACGTGCACACTGAGAAACGTGGCAACGTAACTTTACATAGGCCTGATACTCGTAGCTTTCACGAGAACTGGAAACTGGCATACTAGTGATGGACACAACTGTAATTGCGTCTTTAATCAAACATGGGGAATACATATGCATATTTAATCATGCACACATAACATAAGATGGAGGACTCGTAGGGACACAGAACATGACAAAATTTACTTTTCCACAAGGGGGAGAGGGAGAAAGGACGGGAGAGGGGATGGGAGAGGGGAAGGGAGAGAGGAAGGGATAGAAGAAAGGGAAAGAAAATGGTGAGGGGAAGAGAGAGGGTGAGGGGAAGGATAAGGATAAGGGCGAAAAGAAGAAAAGGAGAGGGGAAGGGAAGTGACAGGGAAAGAGAAAGGGGAATGGATGGTGGTGAGAGGGGAAGGGAGAGGGCGAGGGAGAAGTGAACAGGGACAAGGGAAGAGGTAGAGGGAAATGAAGAGGGTGGGGGTGGGGAAGGTAGAAGGAGGGAGAGGAATCGGGAAAGTGTGAGGGAGCGGGCAAGGGAAGGGTAAAGGGAGAGGGGAAAGAAGAGGGATAGGAGAAGGGTAAAGAGAGGGGAAGCAAGAGAGGTAGGGAGAGGGTGAGGGGAAGGGGAAGGGGTAGGGAGAGGTAGAGGGGATTAGAGAGGGGAAGAGAGATAGGAAGTTAGAGGGGAAGGGAGAGGGGAATGGGAGAGGGGCAGTTGAACAAGAGAGGGGGAGAGGAAATAGAGAGGGGGAGAGAGAGGTGGAGTGAGAGGGAAGGGAGAGGGAAAGGTAGAGGGGAAAGGCAGAGGGGGGAGGGGAGGGGAAGGAAGAGGGGGGTGGTAGAGGTGGAGCAGGAAAGTGAGAGGGAGGGGAAGAGGGGAAGGGAGAGGGGAAGTGGAAGGAGAGGGTGGGGTGAGGGAGAGTGAGAGGGGAAGGGAGAGGAGGAGGGAGAGGGGACGAGGGGGAGAGGGTGGGGGAAAGGGAGAGAATGAGGGAAAGGGAGAGAGGGGGAGGGGGAGGGGGAGGGTGAGGGGAAGAGCAAGGTAGAGGGGGATGGGAAGGGAGGGAAGGGGAGAGAAGGGAAGAGAAGTGAGAGGGAAAGAAAAAAGGGAGGGGAGGGGCAAGGAGAGGGGAAGGGAGAAGGGGAGGGAAAGGGAGAGGGTGAGGGAAAAGGGAAGTTGGAGAGGGTGAGGGAAAGGGAGAGGGTGAGAAAAAAGGGAAAGAGTGAGGGGAAGGGAGATAGTGAGGGAAAGGGAGAAGGCGGGACAGGAAGAGGGAAAGGGTGAAGGAGCGGGGAAGAGAGAAAGGAAGGGGCAATAGGAGAAGGGTGAAGAGAAGCGTTAGTGAGAGAGGAAGGGAGAGGGTGAGGGGAAGGGAGAGGTAGAGGCTATAGGAGAGGGGAATGGAGTTGGAAAGAGAGAGGGTAAGGGAGAGGGAAAGGGGAAATGGAAAGGGGAAGGGGGTAGGGAGAGGTGGATGTAAAACAGAGGGGAGATAGAGAGATGGAGAGGGGGAGGAAGAGGTGGTGTGAGGGATGGGAGAGGGAAAGGGGAGGGGAAAGGGGAAAGGGAAAGGCAGACGGAGAAGGGGGAGGGGAAGGAAGAGGGGGAGGGGTGGGAGAGGTGGAAACGAGAAAGGGAGCAGGTGAGGGAAAGTGAGAGGGTAAGGAAAGAGAGAGGGAAAGGGAGGGGAGAGAGGAAGGGAGTGGGGTAGTCGAAGGGAGAGGGTGGGTGAGGGAGAGGGGATGGGGATGGGGAAAGGAAAAGAGAGAGGAATGTAGGAGAGAGTGAGGGAGTGGGGAAGAGGGGAAGGAAAGGGGAGAGGGTAAGGGAAAGGGAGAAGATGAGGATGAGGAAAAGGGAGAGAGTGCTGGTGAGGTTAGGGGAGAGGAAGAGGGAGAGGGTGAGTGAGAGTGGAAGGGCAAGGTAGATGGGTGAGGGAAAGTGAGAGGGTGAGGGAAAGGGAGAGTGAGTGGGAGAGGAGGGGAAGGGGGAGGTAGAGGGGAAGGTAGAGGGTGAGGGAGAGGTGAAGGAAGGAAAAGGGGGGGAGGGAAAGGCAGAGGGTGAGAGAGAAGGACGGAAGAGCAAGGGTGAGAGGAAGGGAAAGGGAGAGAGGATGGGAGAGGTTGAGGGGAAGGGAGAGGTAGAGGGTATGGGTGAAGAGCACAGGAGAGTGGAAGGGAGAGGGGAAGGGGAAGGGAGAAGGGAAGAGGGGGAGGGAAGTGGAAAGGAGAGGGTGAGGGAAAGGGGAGAATGAGGGAAAGGGAGAGAGGGTCAGGGGAAGGGTGAGGAGAAGGGCAAGGTAGAGGTGAAAGGGTGCGAGAGAGAGAGGGGAAAGGTGAGGGGAAGGGTATGGTAGAGGGGAAGGGTAAGGTAGAGGGGAAGGGTACGAGGGAAAGGGAAGTGTGAAGAGAGGGGAAGGGAGAGGGAAGAGGGAAAGGGAAAGAAAAGGGGAGAGGGTAAGATGAGAGGGAGAGTGGGGAGGAAAAGGTGGAGAAGAGGGGTGAGGGTGAGGGAAAGTGAGAGGGTGAGGGAAAGGGAGAGGGAGTGGGAGAGGAAGCGGAGGGGAAGGGGGAGGTAGAGGGGAAGGTAGAGGGTGAGGGAGAGGTGAAGGAAGGAGAAGGGGAGAGGGGGAGGGAAAGGCAGAGGGTGAGGGAGAGGGACAGGAGAGAGCTAGGGTGAGAGGAAGGGAAAGGGAGAGAGGATGGGAGAGGGTGAGGGGAAGGGGAGAGAGAGGGTAAGGGTGAAGAGAACAGGAGAGGGGAAAGGGAGAGGGGAAGGGAGAGGAAGAGGGGGAGGGGGAGGGGGAGAAGGGAAGAGGGGAGGGAAGAGGAGAGGAGAGGGTGAGGGAAAGGGAAGAATGAGGGAAAGGGAGAGAGGGGAAGGGGAAGGGTGAGGAGAAGGGCAAGGTAGAGGGAAAGGGTGTGAGGGAGAGGGGAAGGGAGAGGGAGGGGGAAGTGTGAAGAGAGGGGAAGGGAGAGGGAAGAGGGAAAGGGAAAGAAAAGGGGGGGAGGGAGGGTAAGAGGAAAGGGGGAGTGGGAAGGGAGAGAGGAGAGGGGTGAGGGAAAGGATAGGGGTGAGGGAAAGTGAGAGGGTGAGGGAAAGGGATGGGTAAAGGGAGAGGGAGATGTAGAGGGAGGGGAAGGGGAGAAGAGGGGAGGGAGAGGAAGGGGAGGGGAAGGGGTGGTAGAGGGAACGGTGAGGGAGAGGTGAAGGAAGAAGGAGATGGGGAAAGGCAGAGGTTGAGGGAAAGGGAGCGAGGATGTGAGAGGGTGAGGGAAGCAAGAGGTAGAGGGGAAGGGTGAGGAGAAGGGGAGGAAGAAGAGGGGAAGGGAGAGGGAAGAGGGGAGGGGGAGAGGGTGAGGAGAAGTAAGAGGAGGGTGAAGGGTGAAGAGAAGGGAAGGGAGAGAGGGAAAGGGAAAGAAAAGGGGGAGGGGCAAGGAGAGGGTAAGGGGGAGGGGGAGGTAAAGAGAAAGGGTGAGGGAAAGGGAAAGGGTGAGGGGTAGAAAAAAAGAAAAATGTGAGGGGGAAGGGAACGGGAGGAGGGAGAGGAAGAGGCAAGAGTGAGGGAGCAGGGAATGGAGAAAGGAAGGAGAGGGGAAGAGAGGGGCAATGGGAGAAGGGTGAAGAGAGGGGAAGTGAGAGAGGAAGGGAGAGGGTGAGGGGAAAGGAAGAGGTAGGTGGAAATTGGAGAGGGGAAGGAGCGATGAGAAGGGGAGAGAGAGAGGGGGAGGCGGAGGGAAAACAGAGGGAGAGATGGGGAAGGGAGGGAAAGGTGGCGTGAGAGGAAAGGTAGAGGGAAGGGGGAGGGGAAAGGCAGAGGGTGAGGGAGAGGGAAAGGGAAGAGAGCAAGGGGAAGGGAGGTGAGGGGAAGGGGAGATAGAGGGGAATGATAAGGGTGAGGGAGAAGGGGAGGAAGAGGGGGAGGGAATGGCAGGGGGTGAGGAGAGGAAAGGGAGAGAGCAAGATGGGAGGAAGGAAAGGGAGAGAGGACCCATACCCACCCACTTCTTTTTGGAGCCTGATAGGTCCCTGCCGCTTCCACCTCTCGCGGCCTCAGCTTCTGCCGCCAGCAGTGGTCCTCTCTGTCCGGTGCTCATGAGTGCAATGCTGCGGCTTTCTGGTTACCAGCTGTTGGAAAGGGTAGTCTCTGGTTGGCGCAGTGCAGCACTGGCGACAAGCAGGGACCCTCTCTTCCACGTCAGGGCTGAGGGTTACCTTCAAGAAACAACCTCTGCTTACCCTCTAGGTAGTGTGGCGCAAGCAGTCTAGGCTAATCTCTGGGGCACATAGGGTTAAACATTTGCAATATTACACATCACAACCAACCCACCACACAATGACACCAAACTGTATTTGTAAAAAATATATTCTCTTTATATTTTGTTTAAGCAGGCTTGTAAATACAGTCTTGGTTACTTTAAAATGCAGGTTCAGTTACTTGTAGCAAAAAGTCACAGTTCTTAAGCAAATGTAATCTTTTGGGCCTTCTGCCCAGGTTTGGAAAGGTTCAATGTCTTATAGCGCCTCAAGGCGCTTCCCGCTGTCTCCGCTCGCTTTCTCGGAGAAAATCGGGCCCGGCCTGCCAAAGCTCACGCTTCCCGCGTGAGCCGCGAAAGACAAGGCCGGGTCCGCTCTGGAAATGAGTCACCCTTCGGGGCTCGACTCGAGGAGAGGGGGCCGCGGGCCACAGGGAGCGTCAGGCGGGGCCTCGGGGGCCAGGAGCAGGGCGAGCCTCTGTCTCAGGGGCGGCTCGCGCTGTGAGGCAGCCAGCAGCTGCGAGGCTCCCGGGGCGCCCGAGGTCACACAGCGCGGTGCGAGCTCAATTTGCAGGACGCTCGCACCGCGAAGGGCAAAGACACAGTACCTTTAAATTCTTGTGGAGCGGACGGCTGGAAGGGGGGCCTGTCCCACGTCGCGTTGCTTCTCTGGGGTCGCGGCGAGCGGCGGCTCTCAGCCGGGCAGGTCACGGGTCACCCGGGGCGGCGGTGCTTGGTGGCGGCAGGGTCCTTCCTTTGGAGTTCGCTCCGACCCTGAAGGCGGCGGCTGTGAGGTGGCGGCCAGTGGCAGTACGGTCCCCAAGTGCGGGACATACCCAGCCAAAGTGCCGGTTGCAGCTGTGCGCTCACAGCTGAGCTGTCGGGCAGGATGCCGACCAGAGGGGGGTTATCGCAGGGCGGCAGTCCGTCTTCGCCGAGGGGTTGACAGTGCGAGGCGCAGTCAACTCGGGGGCTTGGACCGGACGGGTCCTCCTTCACGTTGCTCTCGGGGCTCCCAGGCAGAGGCAGTCATGGTGCTCGGGCCAGCGGCGGCTGCTTGCTGTCGCTTTGGGCCCCTGTCACGGTGCTCGGGGGGATATCAATGTCCTGGATCACGGGGAGCGTGGCAGGGATGCACAACGCTCCCAGACTCCTCAGTCAGCGCTGCAGCGATCAGCAGCACACACAGTAGCTTTCTTCAGGGGGTAGCGCCCAC
Organism: Lissotriton helveticus; assembly: GCF_964261635.1. Classification (NCBI taxonomy): domain Eukaryota; kingdom Metazoa; phylum Chordata; class Amphibia; order Caudata; family Salamandridae; genus Lissotriton; species Lissotriton helveticus. The sequence continues at coordinate 1,043,061,676 of NC_136069.1, read as the reverse complement.
TGTTCCTGGGGCGCTGGTCAGGGGGCAAGTTCAGAGGCAAGCCCTTGGAGATCTTCCAGCAGAGTTTGGCACAAAGTTCAAATAAAAGCAAAAGTCTCTTATAGTCTCTTCTTTTCCTCTCCTTCTGCAGCAAGGCACCAGACACAGGCCAGAGACAGCACTCCTCCTTGTAGTCCTTCCAGGTCCTTCTCTTCCGGCAGAGTTTCTTCTGTAGCGCAAACAGGATCTAATTTACAAGGAGCAGGGCTCCTACTTTTATACCCAGTTTCTTTTGTTCTTACAGGCCAGGGGGGCCTTTGCCTAACTGCTCTCAGCTCCTGAGCACTTGTGGTGGGTACTTCTGCTTCTGCATTCAGTGTGAGGGCAGGCACATCAGCCGCTCCCCAGGGGGGCGGAGCTGGCATTGTGAGGACAGGGGCAGCCTGAGCACTTTGTTGACAAGCTTCGGTCCTTCCTGGGCCAGGTGCAGGCTGAGTCATCAGTCGCTCCCCAGGAGGGCGGAGCCAGCATTGTGGAGGCAGAGCACAGCCTGATGCATCATTCAGGGGAAACTCCCACCACCCACTAAGGTGTCATCCTGCTATTCACCACCTGTCAACTCCCAGCCCTGTCACTCACACACTCAGACAGTCAGATACACACAAAAGCAGAGGCGGGCTGAAATGGTTAGACAAGCAAATGCTAGCTTTCTAAAAGTAGCATTTGCAAACACAGGATATAAAAATAAACTTTACTAAAAGAAGTATTTTATTATTCTGAGTTCAGGCATACTAAACATTAATTTCTACCATGTTCCCTGAGCCTGCTGGGATTATAGAGTGTAATAATTCCAGCAGCCCATCTGGCCTAGAAGGGAACTGGTAGCCTTACAATAGTGAAAAACGAATTTGGCAGTAATTCACTATTAGAACATGCCACACACATCAGGGCATGTCCTACCTTATACTTACAATGCACCCTGCCCTCAGGCCTACCATAGGGGTGACTAATATGAAGTTAAGGGAAGGTTTAGGGGCTGGCAAGTGTGTGCACTTGCCCAGCCAGCATGACAGTACCAGACTGCACGCAGGTTCTGCAATGGCAGACCCTAGACACATTTTAAGGCTGCTTCTGTGGGTGGCGCAACCAGCGCTGCAGGCCCACTAGCAGTGTTGGCATTTACAAGCCCTGGCACTCCTGGTGCACTTTACTGGGGACTGACAGTAAATCCAATGAACCAATCTGGTATATCAATCACATATACATTTGGCACAGGGAGAGCATATACACTTTGGCACTGGTCAGCAGTGGCAAAGTGCCCAGAGTCATTAAACCAACAAAAACAGGTCAGAGAGAGTATTGGAGGAAGGCAAAAAGTTTAGGTATGACCCTGCCAAGAGGCCCAGGTCCAACACCAGCCTTTTATACCAAGGACACGTCACAATAGTAACTTTTCAACGTGTCATCACACATCACTGGTTTATGGGCGATTGTCTCTTGCAGTGTAAGGGGAAAAGAGCAGGTGAGACACGGTTTTTATTAAAATTCCTGAAAAAAACAAAAACCACAAAAATTATCCTGCCATGAACCTTCTGCTGGTGCTGCTGGGAAGGCGGTGACCTAAGGCCGATTGTCACAACTTGCCTGCCCACACACATCCATACTAACACGTGCGGAGACACACATGGGTGTCACTGCGGGGTGTCTCGAATACTCATTTTGGCATATCCACCCCTATGAGCAGCGAGGTCTTAGATCGTCTTTAGAGAGGGCAGGGGGCGTGGGGGGAGTAGCCATAATCTTAGAGGGCTGCTGGGACTTCGTTACCATGAATCTGGATAACTTTGAGAGAGCTGAGGACCTAGGAGCGGAAGGGCAGCTCTCTTTCTGGAATACTGTGCTCCTGTCACCGGGGTCTGTGGTTCTTTTGTGCACGCCTACTCTGTTTACATCTCAGATTTGGCCCACTCACACTCTAAACATTTTTATTCTTGGTGATGTTAATATTTTGGCGGATGACAGTGCAATACTCGAAGGACCGACGTGGGTTCCTGTGAAATGCTGGGAGTTCAGCGCCCAGTGCAAGGGCCCACCCATCAGCAGAGGCACACACGGGACCTTAGTTTTGCATGGGGAGACATTATCTTCATGGGGGGTGTTACTCCTCTGAGTCAGTCACACCAGAAGGGAGGCCTTCTATATTAAGTGTTCAAAGTATTTAACTCCAGGCTGGGGGTCTTCAAAGCCAGTTGCTCGTAGAGCATGGACCAAACTGGCCCACATAGTGGAAACAAATACATACCTCTGATGTGGGAGCATGCTTTCATAGTAAAGTGTGAGGTCGAAGACAAATACAATGCTTTACAATGGATGATTACAGAGGCACTAGAAAAAGAAACATCTCTTAAAGGGGTCAAAGCCTGCTTAAGACCTTCTGCGCCTTGACATACCTAGATTTTAAAACAGGCCAAATTAGCTTGTAAAAAGTTGGAGAGAAAATGGCACGTCTTATTTAGTTGAGTATAAACAACAATTAAAGTATGCCTTAAACAACTTTGAAAATATGTGTGCAAGGCTAAAGAGGAATGCTATGCCAAATCCATTCTAGGAGCTTCAAATAGCACGAAAAAGATATTTGATATTGCTCGTGAGTTATCTGTCTTCGGGCTTGCTCATGGCACCAAATCCGCTTTAGTTCTGCTTTGGATGAGTAGTGGATCAAGGTCAAATGGCAGCATTGGTGCTACTTGATCTCTCAGCCGCCTTTGACACAGTTAAGCACAAGATCCTAATTTCCGGATCATGGGAGATCGGGTATGTGGGCGAGTACTTGACTGGATCTAATCTTATCTAACAGATAGAACGCAAGCTACATCACTCACCCCTTTCCGCTCCATGTTTAAATCAGTAGAACATGAAGTGCTGCGACTCTCAGCACTAAGCCTAGTTCCTTTCAATATATATATGCGCCCACTTGCAGCTCCTATTAGATCTTAGTGTATCAACGTTGTCAACTACGCGGATTACAACCAGCTGATCCTCTCTTTGGATAACTCTCAGTAGGAGCTACTGGACTTGTTTCACAACAATTCGGCTGAGCAGCAGCTCCTTAAAGTTTAATGTAGACAAAACTGAGATTCTCTGCTGCTCGACTGATAAGCCAGATGTCTTTCTAATTTCCATCCTTGGTTGAACAGTGTCAGCCTAGTAGTGTCATCCACAGTCAATAATTTAGGGATCTACTTTGACAAAAATGTATCCTTGGAGTCCCATGTTAACAAGGCTGCTGTGAATTTTTTTGCCCTGCTCCACACTCTTAGTTAAAGCTTACCTGTTTTAGCACCATCTGCAAGGGTATTTGCAGTACCGTGTATGATCCTGAGCAGACTTGTGTCTAATGTAACGCTCTTTTGTTAGACGCCCCAGAATTCCTAGTCAAAAGACTCTATCAAGTAAAAGCAAAGGCCACTAAGCTCCCTCTGAATGTACCTAGGCACTGTTCATCTTCTCGAGCTCTGGCAGAGCTCCTTTGGCTTCCAGTGAAAGACATGATTGTGCTCAAATCATTATGTATTGTTTTTAGAGCGATTCACTAAACTGCCCTGTTTTTCTGCAAAGGAAATGTTAAAGTTATATACCTCCGATAGATCTTCGCTCCTCAACCTCAAGCCTTCTATGCATTCCTAAATTTCAGAAGGAGAGACAGGGTGGCCAGGAGTTCTCAGTCAGGGCCACACAACTCTGGAACAAGAGGTGGAGGGTCACATTCTGACTGCACCATACACCTAATGGGACTGTGCCCCTGAAACTGGCTGCCTCGTTGACTGAACCGCCCTGAAAACCCCCTCTGGCACCTCCCAAAAGCATTTACCCTGCTTTGTCATACGTCGCGGGGAGACACAATGATTGCTGTGTCGCCCCCTGTGCTGTATTTGCCATGGTACATTCCCTACTCGAGAGGGGTATGATGGAGACTGAATCTAGTTGCTCCTCCAGGAAGAGCGCCAGCCATCTCTATCCAGGTGAATTTCTTCTTCACCCGTCTCATCTCATCCTGCCATGATTCCTAGATATTCCCAATGACCCGGACCTCCTCCCTCAATGCATTCACCCCATCAGTCAAATGCTACCATAAAGGCTGCCTTCTGTGCCACACATATGATGATGGATTGAACCCAGATCAGTTGACTGGGGTGAGTGTTTGATTTGCTCAAGCGCTCCGCCCATCATCCCGTTGGTATTGCTTTGTTCGCCCTAAGTTGGCAGAGTATGCCCAGACGTTGGTCCCTTGCTCACTCTGCCACTGGATTCAAGATAGTCTGGCTGATGAGGGTTATGAACCCGAAATCGGTCGCAGGATGCTTGTTTCCGGTCCAGGGAAGACATGGCTTGGCAATTCGGGCTGGACTGTTCCCATGAGGCACGGGGTCAGACTGATTTGCATATGGCCATGTCTGCACTGTGGTGGTGGAGTGAGCTAAAGAATGATGATGGATTAAACCCAGATCAGTTGACTGGGGGTGAGTGTTTGATTTGCTCAAGTGCTCCGTCCATCATCCCCTTTGGTAACACATAGTATGGGGCAGCCCATGTAACATCTTGTAGTTACACACAATAAAGGAGTGCTGATCAGTTCTGCCTCCTCATCAGAACAATTACACGTACTCCGCAGTACAGGCAGCATAGTTTCAAGCAGGAACTCAAGTAAGCAGTCAGTTAGCACTGTTGAAAATAAAGAGTGAAGTAGCAGAGGCTTGGATGTGACCAGTTTTTATGTTGTTGAAAATAAATGAATGTCAAGAGGCATCAATTGTTTTTTCCAGGTGTATCTAATAACTATTTAGTTTGACATGTGTAGGTCTTAGCTTGACTGCAATGTGTAGTCCTCCACACAGATAGCAGAGGCTCCATCAAGAGTTTAGAGTCTCTGCAGTCGTAAAATGACTAGTAGTAACATTTTGCTCGTAGTTTGGGAATACCAAAGAGTAGTAAACGTATACACACACACACGCACGCACGCACGCACGCACACACACACAGACACACACACACACACTATCCACCCAAGAGCTAGCTTCTGATGCCTGAGCATTCTGTACTTCCCCTCTTTCCACTTCAATGTTATGCCAAGCTACTGTGTCAAAACGGGATGAGTAAGTAACTTTCATTGCCTTACGGCGATTATGAAGTGTTACATGAATGCACACAACCAATCTGATTTCAATTGTGTTTTCTGTGATTCTTTAATAAGAATAAACTAACAAACTTTGTCCTGTAAATCTTTAAATATGTTTTTATACAGCACTTCATTCTACATTCTTATAGCTGTACATGGCAGATATGGTTGTTACCCAATTTATGATACTCAATATACTGACCTCAGAAGAATGATTCTGCCTCACCACATTCAAACTGGCGACTTACAGAAGACCACATTTAACATGGGGGGTATTCATCGTAGCGTAGCTAGTGTGTGTCGTTCTCTGGTGCAAAGAAGTAAATGGGCCTTCTGTCTGCCGTTTGATTGATAAAATACAGCAATATTCAGGACTCAGAGGGTCCCTCAGGCCTCTGAGACCTGGTGCCACTACACCTGCTGAACCAGTGGTAACTGTGCCCCTGAATATCCAGATCAGTGTGGCGAGCATTCAGCTTCCAGTTTACCTTTGTACAGATGAAGCAATGTTTCTATCGTAGGGTCTGACATGAGACTCCTACTTTAAGTTTGGTCAAATACATGAATTCTGGTTGCCTTAACTCCCAGAATGTTCAATCGCTCTGCTTTGAATCATATAGGACATATAAGGATGGTCGAGTTTCTCTATAGTGTTGTGTGTTTTGGGGAGAGTAAATGCATAGCAAGGATTTGTGAGAACCGTGTAGTGATGGTGAACAGATGACAAATACAGGCGATAGAATTAACAAGTGGGTTTATTCAATATCGTAAGACAGACCCCAGCCACAGCTGACTGGCATCGTACATGCCGCCTCCGCAGTACCGTCCGGCGCTCGCCTTAGAACTCTGTCTGTGGTGACATTCCAAGTGATGTCACCATAGCGCGTTCCAAAGCGACAGCAGGGGCAGGGGTGGCACATGCGGCAGTCCTCCTACAGTAATGGAAGATACCACAAACCGTTTTGTATTTCACTCACTCGCCCCAGCAAACTTTCTGCAGGAAATCTGAGGGATTCGTGTGCTTTCATAAATCCATCAGATTTTCCGAATCTTCTGAATCTGCACAGAAGAGCTGGGAATTCTGGACTCTCATTTGAAAAAGCACAGCAGAAAGTAACTGTCATAGAGAGTGGAAGTCGGGGACTCGGAGTGGAAGGGGCAGGGGTTATTAACATGTTAACTACGTTTGTTTATAAGCACGGGGTTCTGAGGAAGCTCGTAGTGGTGCTGCTATGATGCTTACACCTGGTTACCATGGAAGCCCACATGGCCCTTGCCACTGCGCATCATCACAGAACCTGTCAGAGCCATTATGAAAGCACGTTTCTGAGCTCTAGAATGTGGCATCTCTGGTCATTTCTTGGCTTGGAGCTAGAGAGGTGCCAGCTCAGTCGAGGTTGGAGTCTGCCTATTGCAATCTCTGTGTTTCACAAACTGTGGAACATACCTTTTGTTATAGTCAGTGTTTTACAAACACCGAGGGACTGTTAACGTCTTCATGTGTCTTCAGGAAGGCTGCTTCTATTTCCTGGTGGTCCTACATTCGGCACATCTGGCATTCTACTAGAACCGTGAGAGTATGAAACGTAAGGTAAGAGAACCCCTTAAACATATTATAACAGCATAACAGTTAAACAACCAATTAGGTTTCAGGTCACTGTCAATCCTGTTGCCAACCCTTATGTGCGCGTGACAGCCGGGAGGGGTCACGCATCACGGTGGGCGTCTGAGGACCCCACCCACTCATTATTTCCACAGCACCGCAGCGGAATTTGCGCAGCGGTCAAGGGGTTATATCACATTTTAAGCCCCAATCAACAACTGTCTCACATTTACCTTTTTTTTAGTAGCATTGATATTTTACTAAGATATCAGAGAATACATTTTTATTATAATTGTAAATTTTTTAATGATATAAAAATTAGTGTCATACTTGACTCCTCAGTCTTGTCACTTTTCAGCTTATTCACTCATCAGGAAGTTGGAATTCTGAGAAGTGATAGATTTAGATACACTTTACTGAAAAGAGGCAAAATGCTCACCTAACAGGGCCCTGAGGTTGACTGAAGGCAAAGGATGAAGTTGTTCTGCAATTATTTTTGGAAACATGTCTTTGTCCAACGTTGTCTCCGATTTGGCTCCCAGATTTTACTACCTTTGCTTCAGCGTATGTTCTTGCTTACTGTAATCCCGCCCACTAGATTGCACAAACCACACCACAAGACACCTCGTATATCCCTATCCCACAACAAACACACATATCACTCTGAGATATAACTCAGTACATTACACCGACTCATTCACAATACAAAAGTCCCAACACACAGCCTTACTCCAGGAGCGGGGCTCGCACTAGCCCTGTGGACAGCAGAGGCGTTACAGTTGGGCACAGGCGCCAGTACACAGGCCCATGCAGTGGTACCTCCTGGCAGAGTGTCCCCTCACATTCAAGTCCACGCTCAGTTTGAGCACATGGCACCCCAACTCCGCTATTTATACACCCCTCACCCTACCTACCAGAAAGAGCTGGAAGCCTCTGGAAGTTTCCCTGGGGAACTGGCCCCAGCTGGTCTAGGGGGAGGTGTAGAGCACCCTGGGTGCCAGGCTTCCCTCCAAAAGCTGGGGTGGCTGGGAAACAAAGAACTAGACTGGCAACCCAGCTTCGCAGACAGGCATAAGCACACAGCAATGGCATCCATTTGAAAAGTAACATTCACACAATGGTCAAACTAACCCTGCGTACACCATTGCGCAGTATTTAACATTTTCCATCTTACACCTCAACATGACATGTTTATTCCCACAAAAGCGAAAAATTTAGGGAAAAAGGGCCAAGTCCAACAGTGTGTTACACAAATGCTTTACACATTACCTCTGGGATAAGCCTGACTGCTCGGCCACTCTACCAAGGTGGTGAGTAGGGCTTACATTCAGTGTGTAACTCAATTACCCTGACTAGAGTGGTGGTTTCTGCCTGGTTTAGGTGCATACCCAAGCCAACCAGAAACCCCATTTCTAACAGCGGGGTTAGATCGGGTTATCTGTGAATAAGAACCCTCTCACTTTTGTGGTGCCCTTCAGATAAACAGGTAATGCTGGAGGATTCATCATCTGCCTGCATTGGGATTGTGTGCTATGTTGGGGCAGGTGCTGCAGTTGACTGGAGTGTGATCTTGTAGTGGGGGCGAGCCTTACATTCACACAGTGTTAAGTTAGCATGGGTTTATTAGAAGCTTAAACGCCATGTTTGCTTTCCTGCTCTGCTTTGCACACGACACACACTTGCGATATTGTTTAGAGAAGGCTGAGTATTTTGCTTCACATGAGAATAGCTTGTTATGCTTCATTTCTAAACTGCCTCGCTAGTTTAGTCTGCACATAGAGAGCCGAGACCATCAAGGTTATCTTGGACACTGTGTCTGTTATTGGGAATGATCCTCGCACGTTCTAGACATAACACAAATGCAGCTGTAGCCACCTCTGATACTGGCGCATTTAATAATGCACTGTGCAGGCATGATCGGACACACTTGGAGAACTTTCGTATCCTTACAGCTTGTGCAGAACTCGATGTGATCCACTACTGCTGAGTATCAGAGGTATGGGGCCGTCCAAGTAATCCTATGAGACCTTCTTTAGTTATAAACCACTCACGAGCTAGGGAGGGTGAAATATAGGTATATTTTAAACCTGTTTCCCGTTAGCATTATAAGATGCTTTCTCCTTTTGTATTTCATGGAATAGTAACAATGCTGACAACCTTGTTTCTGATAATATGTTTGCTTGTATTATCTAAGGTACTGCGCATGAGAACACGGCGTTAGAAATAAACAATCTAAAACTTGCACATGTCTTTATTTACTCCTTGTTTGGACCGGTCTAAGACTGTAACAAAAGAGTGCTCTTGTTATCCACCTTACCTGAGGTAACCTAAGTCGCATGTTCTGGGTTGACTAATCATTGGTGTTTTTGCTATAGGATGAAGACCCAATGAGTCACTGATTGCTAGTCTGGTAGGGGGTTTGGGTACTAAGGTGGGTTTTGGTACACCCTAATTCACTGAGGTCCTTAGTCGCTATGCACAGTTCTGTGTAGGAGCAGAATCCCTGCTACATGACGCCCAACGTGGTTTGGTCGTATTTACAAGGCGCTTGAGTAGAGCTTATATCAGTCCTTAACCACCTCACTATAGTTTCCGGATAACGGTACTGACGGATAAACCTACCTATAGTTACATAGGTCTTTTCAAGCTTGAATCTATCAAAACGGTTTCCTTTTGAATTACTATCCCATTGTGCTACATAGATTCATTCATTGTACCACTTTCTTACTGTGTCGTTATGTGTGACGTTGATATACTGCAGCATAGTATGATTGCGGTTCGCAATCATTTGCAAACTTATAACGTCGGACTGGAGGGCATGGCAGTAATCTTAGTTGTGAGTGCTGAAGTAACTTACCCTTTTGAGATCTTTTACTCATGGATGACCTTCCCTGCTGTGAACGAGAATACTGGTGTGTTCCACACATATACTCACACAGCCGTGCCCGCAGAATATGTTCCTTATAGGACACAGGAAGTTCCAATTAATGCTTGGCAGCACCGAGTTTGGTTTAATGGCGCCCTTCCCCACTCTTTAACGACAACTACATTTGGTCCTTTTTTACACAGCATCCTCAAGCAGGAGCGGTTCCCGTTGCAGATCTAAGAGGCCTACATACTGTCGCGATTAGCTTTATTAGGTCCTTAGCACAATACATTACCCGCAATCTCCCGGGCGGGACCCCAGGTGTTGCGGAGCTTCCAGCCGGACCGTGCGGAATGAAACTTAGTCCTGTAATGGTTAATGCAGTAATGGGCAAGCGTCCCCAAGATAAGGATGATATGTCTTTCTGGCTTGCTGAGAAATTTGACCAGCTGGAAGCAGTATTTCCTAACACGACTCCTGGTGAAAAACACAGGATTCTTACAATTAGTTTGCCTAAAGACTTGATACTGGAAGCTGGTAAATGTGAGTCATGGGGTAAGATTTTTGCGGCAGTGTATACGAGGTGCTTCGGCACTCCGTCAATGACTGTCCTTCCCTCGGTCATTAAGCGTGTTCAAGATGAGCAGGGACCAGAGGCAGCGGTTTAATTGGGAATGAGGCTATGCAGCACTTTTGACGTATTTCCGATCTCGTCCTTGCGAATGTAAAGGGAGATGCGGTAAGCTTTCAGGTGTCTAATGCTTTGCAGGCTGTTCCCGATGCCGATAAACCCCGATAGGTACCGAGAATTATTACGGCGGCCTATAAGACCGTGGGCCGTGATAGTTAGGGTGTCAAGCCGTTCTCTACTAAAGAGGAAAAGCAACCCCAAGGGCCGAAGTCCGAAAAAGATGAACAGCCCAAATCTAAAAAGCAGAATTGGTCTGAGAACAAAAAACAGGGTAAACAACAACAGAAGCAAGAGTCACGTCCTGCATCTCCCGTGCCTACGTCTAAAGAACGCATTTATGACTTGCACGATCGCGGGACGATAAAATCACCTGATCATTTTCAGGTTTCTGAACAATGCTGTCCTCGTTCTTTCCAGGACTCATCGGCCTCATCGACCGGTGGTGGAGGAGGCGGCAGAGGTCGGGGTGGCCAGCAGGGATGCGACCAGCCTCGCCCAAAAGACGGAAAAGGCAAGCAGGACGAGTCTACACCAAAAAGACCCCAATTTCAGAAAAAGAAAGTCTCCGCATTAACAGCGAGATATGTTCGTACTATCGTGAGAACGCAGCTTCGGAATCAGACTTGGGCGCTGATGCTGTTGGACAGCGCGGCGGAGATTACCATAGTACGCGAGGCGCTCCGTCAACTACTGAAGGTGACTGCGACTGACACTTATGTTGTTGTAGAGACAGCTGATACTAGAGTAGCTCCCCCTGACAGGCTTTTTGAGATTCAACTTTTAATTGAAGGTGACATACAACGTACAATAAAAGGAGTATTATGGGGAAATCTAACTACAACGTATGCCATTTTGTTAGCGGAGGCTGACTGGCCCCCACCTTTTGTTCTCGCTGCTCCGAGAGGGGAGGAGGTAATACTCCCTAGTTTCGCGCACACAGTGTCGAAAGAGCATGCGCTGAATTTTGCAGAAGGGTGGGCTAAGGCCCTAGCTCAGCTTTGTACCGTACTCCCTGTGGTTGGGATACATTTTCTCCCCGACACAAGATTCCCCTACGGTCAATGCCACAGCCTCAACCTCAATATCCCATGCGACGTGAAGCTAAGGCTTCCATGGCAGAAATCCTTGAGCAATTGGAATATCAAGGTGTAATTGAAACTTGTGTGTCTCCGATGAATAACCCACTTTTTACTGTGACCAAACCTGACGGTTCGTACCGTTTGGTATTGGATTACCGGCATTTGAACTTGCATTGCCGTACCTGTGCAGTACAGAATACTCGCGGCTCTGCTCTAGTGGATGGTCTCGTGCGTAAAAGGTTTGAAGGGATCAAATTAATTCTAACGGGTCACACTTACCAATAACCCATATATAATTAGAGGATAACCAATAATTCAGTCGGCAATGGAGAAGGTTCAATCGTTTATTCATCAAAGACAAAACCCTGACAGGGGAGCCCCGGTCTACACAACCACTAAGGTGCGCAGGGGAGACTGATTACATATTCAAAGCACAGAGCATATATACGTTTCACACATCGAGAATGACACCCTACAAGGAAAAACACAGTTTGTCAGCAGGCCAAAAGGAATACCCATATAAGGCACAAATGATTGCTAGTATCCTAGGCTTCAGCTATCCTGGGGGCAGGTCAACCAATTGCCTCCCAGTCTATCTTAAACCGGGGAAGACAAGAACGGGCTTTGTGAGAATGTACGCATCCCGCCAAGAAGGCAGGTGCGACCTTGAGTTTCCCTTGAGCTACCAGTTAGCAGACATCGAACATGGTCTGGCTGACGCCATGGAACAGAAAGAAAGACATAGTCACGTGATTTCAGGGAAAACGCATTTGCACACTAACAAACGAAACAAAATGGCTCCAGCTGTGCCAATAGTACTATCCTAGAAAGAGTAAATGCGGGTAACTAAATGAATGCACCTTATTCTAATTAATCGAGTATATGTTAACAATGAATATATTGGATATATTAGGCCAATAATATGTTTATTACGAATTCGATCCCTACAGATGGCCCTTTTGGCCTAATATGGCCAATACATATACTTCTATTCTACGAATACCCCCTCATCTATTTGCATAAGGTCGTTTACTTCCTTTTGGATCATCTGTTTTTCTACCTTGATCTGTCGAGAAAATTGCAATGCTGACGTGATCCTGGTGGCACAAACGAGCAACAGGCAGGGCCGCATTGGAGACACAAGCAGCATGTAAAGATTACTCCAAATGCCCCTGCCAATATCACACATATCTTCCAACCCCAGGTGGCTAAAAGACCCCAAAACCAACTGCTAAGAGACCAGGTGCCATTGTCAACATGAGCCTCACTAGCCAATCGATGTAGCTTCTGTATAGCTAAATGAATAGTGGGCGCTGAATCTGGAATAAACACGCAGCAAGAGCTGGCGATCACACGACAGGCTCCTCCCCTATCTGCGAGGATGACGTCAAGAACCATCCGGTTCTGAAGCGAAACAAGCCTTGTCGCAGCAAGTTCTACTGTGATATTAGTGAGTATTCCAGTGGTGGTCTGGACCACATTCTCAACTATCCTCGACAAGCGTCTTATACTACGACTATTGAATATGGGCCCCCAGAAGGGAGTAAGTCCCTTCGCAAAATCTTCAAATTGCTGCAAAGAAGTATCTGTTTGATCAGTGGCATCAAGATCGTAACTCCTAATGTTCCGGCTCACTACTTCCTCTTTCTGTATCAGCTGATGAGATCTATGATAGTCAGGAGGGGCAATATATACAGGGGGATTAAGAAACGAAAGATAACAACTTCCTGCTCAACCCCGGGGAAGCCATGTGTAGGCATTCTCACCACACACAAAATAAACATCTGGTGGGGTAATCATAGGTGGGGTGCTGTATACTTGTAGAGTGTAGGTGTAATTACATCTACTCCTGCCTACCTTAACATGGCCTCTACCCTGTATGCAGAACGGGGAGGTAGTATTAATGATAGGGATTGATAAGGCCTTGTCATTTGTAACATTTCGGTCCTTAAAATGCTGAAAGTACATCGTATCATTGAAGAGCTCAAAATCCTGCATTTCTTCCATTAGCCAGGTAACATTCTTATAATCAGTATATAGATTCATGCAGGCATTAGGGTCTAATGAGCCCTCTCCTTCATTTCCCGCTGCATCAAATCCCTGATGTTTCTCTATGTATTTTAAAATGGCCTCATAATCCTTTTCAGTATACATTTTCGGTTCGGCTAAATAATGCGAATACATCAATGATAACAATTGGAACCATGCTTCACAACTGGCTAAATACGACATTGGTAGGGAAATAAACAATTCATGTTGGTGCATAACTGAAGGGAGTAGTCCACATACCCAACAGTTCGTCTTATTTGTAGTAGAATGGGTTTGATGCAACATTTCTATAAAGGCATTTTTCATATACGTCTCTCTATGTCTAGCCTTATGAGGGGGTAAAGAGTAAAAGAGATGTTCTTCTGGGGCAACAGTGGTGCCTAGTAATTTCTGTACTGGATACTGAAATTCTAGATATACAAACACACTCATCATAATAATCGTAATAATAATGATAAAAACAACGAATGCCACCTTCACTCTGGTGGACCATCCGGAAAACAAATGCATATTATCCATATATCGCCGAGGGGCTAGTGGTCTCTCATCTTCCATTGCAAATCGGGCAAAAGGGAACATGCTTGCTAAAAGTCCAGATATAACTCGGTCCCTCTCTATAAGTCCAAAAAACTATCTTTGTATCCACAAAGCACGCACGCCACCAGAGGGGTTCTTCTCCCTGTGTCCGTTCAGAGTCTCACAGGTAGACTCTCGTCATTCATATCCATTGGACAAAGCAGCAAACAATTTCCTTTGTTTTGTAGAACAACCGCAGCCCCTAATTCAGTCTTTCTTTCTGAACAGAGCTATTTAGCACAAGGTTCCAAGCTCTCAACGTGTTCAGTCCAGTGTCTCGCTCAGTACTCCAGCAAATCTATCCAAGGTTTCTGAACTCAAGTCTTTACCTATCTCCTATCAGGAGGAGCTGGAGTACCGCGCTGTTTTCGGGGCCGCAGGCCGTATTTGCAGTGACCAGGTCGCTCCTGATCAGAAAACAACTCAGTGGCACGGGCATTAGATACATCCGAATCTTGTGATGGACCCTTAATACTGGTCTCTGCTGATTGGGCCACCACTTTGTCGACTTGGGGCTCAGTTTCACTTGACTGCCCCCTGTCTCGAGCTTCTGAAAAAGGGACAAAGCTCCGGGGCGATTCTCCTTCTTGGCTTGGAATTCCTTCGCGGTTTTGCAAATCAAAGGGCAAAGGTAGAGGGAGTCGCTTCAAATGACTCCCATGGATATAGTGTTTCCGCCCGTGCACCTTCACAGCTGACCTGGTAACGAGGATGATCTGATAGGGCTCAGACCATTTCGGCTCCAAATTCGATTTCCTCTGGTAATTCCGTACTAAAACCCACTGACCGGGTTCCAATCGATGTCCAGGACCCTCTGGTAGCGGCCGCAATGTCTCGGATACCTGTTGATGAATAGAACGCAGATCTTTAGTTAAGGCATACAAATAATCTGTCATCAAAGGATAATCAATGTCTCTAAAGGACCTAGGTCTAGGGACTCCCCACACGTTGGCAGGTCTGCCAAAAATGACCTCATATGGAGACAACCCGGTTCTCGTGTGTGGAGTCGTTCTTAAGGATAGTAATGCCAAAGGGAGTGCATCAGGCCACTTTACTCCAGTGCTTGCGCAGATCTTGGCAATTTTAAATTTTAATATGCCATTGTATTTTTCAACTAGTCCTGCTGACTGGGGGTGTCTAGCTGCATGGAACTTTTTGCGAATCTGTAAAACCATCACATACACTTTGAACTAATGCCGAATTAAAATGTGTTCCATTGTCCGACCATATAATTCGGGGCAAGCAATATCTGGGGAAATATTCTTTAATTAAAGCTTTAGCAGTTGCCACCGCCGTGGCTTCTTTGGTGGGGTAGGCTTCAACCCATTTACTGAAAGCACAAACTGATAGAGATCGCAGGTCACCCGACCGATAATTACACCACTTAGATTTCGGGCCCATGTACTTCAATTTACCATATGCATTGATCAGATGACCTTACAATCCACTACCAATAATCATTGAGTCCCTTTCGATTATTTCCAGTGTACCCGACTTACCATCCACCGTTACGGGTACCTATGACCACGATGGGTCAGGGAGCTAGCTGTAAAAGGAAAGGCAGCAAAATACAAAACCCAATTTTAATAACTTTGATATTCATCAAATAACCACGGACAACTGGGAAGTTTTAAGAATTTTATCTAAAACTCAGTTTCGGAAAATATAAGGTTCACAGTTAAGAGGCAGTCAATAATCAAGATGACGAAAATCACATATCCATAAAGGAACAAAGTAAGGGTAAACATTTAGGTTTTCTAAATGATAGTGCGACAGGAAACATGCTAAAAAGGGAACTTAAGAATAGACATCTTTAAAGGGGCAAGTTTAAGCAAGTATATATTTATACTACAGAGCATGAATATGAATTGGAAATTTAGGAATCCTAAACAACTATAATAAGAGCGAAAAGTGGAATACTCTAAAACTCTAGAAATTTACTTCAGTCAGTTTTATATGAAAAATTATAGATCTCATCAGAAAATTGCAAACTGCAATGGAGAAAATGATTTCTAAAAGGTAGGGTAACATAGGAACACGCTATGAAATTAAATGCGAAATGACTTTAGGATATGCAAAGGTTGCGGAAAGTATGGAAAATTATCATATGCAAAGGTATGTCTTTATTGAAGCAAAGATAGAAAATAGAAAGGTGCAGTTTTAGAGTTTTTCGGCAAGATATTTACCTAGACTGGTGTGAAAACCAACCCTGGCCATGGGCCAGTTAAGGACAGGAAATACCCCCAGGAAGGACAGACATCAACGGGACAGCAGGTGCAGACTGGACACCCCAGGACAGGACAGGACCACCATATTAGGATCAGGACAGGACCACCAGGACACGACCAGCACCCGCAGTTTGGAAGCAACGCCTGCGCTCCACCCTCTCTGCAGCTATCAGTCAGAACCCCGATTGGGTTAGCGAACTCCCCAGCAAAGTGCTCCGCCAGCACTTAAGGTTTAGTAAAACCTTTGAGTCTATGGTCAAATTCGGACAGAGTGCTCCGCAGCGCTCTGTATTCAGTCACCTATTGAGTGCGTTGGGTCAGTGACAGGTCAGCTATTCGGACAAGTCGGACAAATTCCCTAGGTGAACCTAGGGTAGTTATACTGTTTTTGGGTCATTGTACCACCCCCAAATGTTGCAAAGTGTCAGAATCCCCAATTTCGATTGGTCCTAAGGTAGGATGGGTTAACACACCAATCAGAACAGACTTTTCTAAGGCCTAATCTACATTTTTGGGTACCGCCTAGCAAGATTGGGGTTCCCATGAGAGAATACACAGAATACAATAGAATAATATCATTGTAACAGTTTCAGAACAGTTAACTCCATCTTGCTGGGTCAGAGGTGGCTTTCACATGAGCATCTTGACTGTGGCTGCCAGCTGGCTGAGTTCCACTGTCCAAGGTTATTTCTTCCTTGGCGGCGCGCGCATGCGCGGAAGGGACCTTCAAGATGGCTCTCAGTACATTCAGACCCCCATTTCCCGCGATACATGAAAAGTAAGCGAAAACAAATTAAAACATAGAAAATAAATGAATGTATTTCATGTCATGATTTCACACTTCAGGTTTATCATTATAAAAATATTCTATGCAGTTTTAGGTTAGAGCAACACACAATAACACGAGAGCAACTGCACGAGCTTCACCACGTTATTACATTAAGCTGCCATCTTATGGCTATTACGCATGCGCACCCTTTCCCTCCAGAACTCCAATTACGTAAAGTCACGTGAGTGTGACTAACGCATGCGCAGAAGCAGATTCTAAAACAGCGGCCATTTTTAGGGACGAGGGTTAATCGTATTAGTAGAACACATAGGCAAGCATCACTAGGATACACACGCACATTCAAAAATACATAAAATTAGTAAAACGTACAATTGGGATTACAGGATTATAACAGATTTCGAGGTTCTTGACTCGAGCAAGTCGCGATGCGAAATCTTGCCCTATCAATCCCCTCTTTGATGATATTTACTATCATCACAAAATAACGGAACCAGATGCCAACTTTCTTTCACACTTTGTACAACTCTATCTCCTCCAACAGGCGATTCAGTTTCTCTTTCTCATTTTTGGTAGGGTGAGAATTTTTCACCCTTTTGTAAATCTGATTATTCATTTCTTCTAATTCAAGTTCATCCGCACTCCGTTTCACTCCCCTTGCATTCACTTGATACTTCTTGGTGTGTTTGCGACATTTGCAACAGACGAATATGAGAAATAGGATAAAACCTATCACTCCAATTGGCATCAGTACCTTAAACAGTAAGCTTTTACCTAAGCTAGCAAACCAATGACCTATATTGGAGAGACCATCAACCAGTCTCTTCCAGGCACTGTCAACCTCGAGTGGTTTGAGTTCCTTTTCCAAATTAGTAATATTTTTCACATATCTTTTGAGCTGTACACTTTTGTCCGGAATGTAAGTGCAACAATGTTGCGCCTTCAACATCCGGCAGACTCCGCCCTCTTTTGCTAATAAGGTATCAAGCGCAAGTCTGTTCTGCAAAACCATTGATCTGATCGCAACCATTTCGGTATTGACCAGCAGAAATCCATGAGCCGTGTCAGTAGACAACACATCCACTATTGTGGATAATTTGCAAATTCTGTGAGTGTTCAGAACCACTCCCACTCCAGGTATCAGTGCACTAAAAATACTACCCATTATTTCACCTACGCTTTCTCTTTTGCTACGCACTAAGCCATTAGTGTTTTCATTGCTTCCAGCAATTTCATTCACATGGTATATTTTCGGGAAAACAATGCCAAAGTAGCAGCTTCCATACCAGTGATCCGGCAATTTGAAATAAGCCTTGTTTCCACATATATAATAAATTCCGGGAAACACAGGTTCTGACCCATTTTTGAAACCCCAACCTCCAATTACCTTGTAATTGTGCTCACATTGACTGGAACCAATGAAAATGTTATTATAATAACTAGTCTTCTCGCGATGAAGACAGAGTTTCCCTTTCCTTTCGAAATCCAGCAACAAAGCAGGCCCTGCTCCGCGATTTGAGGTGCTTTCCATGTCCTCAGCCCATTTAGGGGTTTTCTGTCTTTTGTCATTTGCCTTTCTTTGGAAACTCTCCCTTCTTTTCTCTGCCATGTTCAAAAATACTTTTTCTTGTTCATGTAATGAACAGGTCAAGTTGTCCCTGTGTGCGTCATTTAGGTCTATGGTACCTATAGTCAGAAAGTATTCTCCCATATAACGTGTAACGTCACTTTTAGTATGTACAGGATTCAGATTTCCACGTATAGGAAGTTCAGAAAATATCACGTCTGAGTTAGAGTAATAGTACTGTAATGGTCCTCTTTTGTAAAATAAGCTTGCTAAAATACTACAGGAAATTCCGTAAGTCAAAGGTAAGTGGTGATAGGTCATGCCTTCAGCTACAGAAGTCGGTAGCTTCATGCAGACATAGCAGTCTTCGATCTCCATAGTTTCTACATAATGTACTAACAGGTTTGCGAAAACATTTAAATGAGTCTGGTTCTTAACTCCATGATAATGTAGTCCTTCCTCATCTGATGCTTCTAAGTCTCGTGTCGTTTGTCTAAGTGCCTTTTCACGTCTTTCTACACTTCGTGTTGTCAGTTCTTCAGTGTCGGTAGTCTGAGTAGGGTCAATATTAGTACTTTTGCTTACCATAAAAGGAATGAAAACTGTTAGGCCTATCCAAACTAATATAACTATAACTATACTACATATACATACTTTGCAGCATGTTTTGCAACAACTGCGGCTAGGTCTACCACTCACGTTTGAATCAGACATTTTGGCTCAGAAGAAGTTTTAAACCCCTCTTTGTGGCCTTGCACAGGTATTTTTATACTGAGCAATTTCACGGCGGTTCGTCCTCTTCTTCTGCAGAGTAAACAGCAATCGGTTCCCCGTCGCTTTCGTCAGTAATATCAAGATCCTCAAGATTTTCCAAAATCAAGTAAGTCCACTCAGGATCTTGATATTTTTCGTTCAGTCTCTTTATCCGATCACTCCTTCGTTTGGAGCTTTCTCCAGCTTGTTCCGCTATTCGTATGCTTTTTCTTCTGTCAGCAAGTTTCTCTTCTACTGTTTTTATTCTCAGCCTTAGTCTCTTAATATATCTTGGTTCGATATTTTTCTTTTTCTTAAGTCTTTTGGCTGGCACTGTGATTTGGCTTTCTTCTAATGCTCTTTTGTTTTCACTTGTTTGTGGCACTTCTGTTTCTGCCTCTTCCCTTCCTGTCTGACTAGTCCCAGGTCTTGTATCTATTTCTTCTGCCTGGTTACTAAGCTGGCCTGGTTCAGGTGAATTTTGGGTTTGGTTTTTGAATGTCTCTGTTTCTGTGTCCTGAACACGTTCTTCTAACTCTATCTGATCCTGTTCAAGCACTTCGATCCCTTGATTTTCTTCTGCTCGAACTTTTACACTAGTTCTAGTCTGTCCCTTTTCGATGTCAGGAGTTAGTGGAGGTGTGTCAATCACCTGTTCTGTCCCTGTCTGACCTTCTTCTTCGTCCTCAGACTTGAAGTGAATCTCAATAATCTGAGGGTCTTCGCCTGTGCCTGTCTCGACCTCTCTATTCCACTCTCTATCTTCGTAGATTCGCTCTCTTGTTCTGATTGGGTCTTCAATGAGATCGATTATAGGTATCCAATCATCTTGGCTGATGCTCGGTTGCTCGTCATCAGCTACTTCCGGACCAACGTCTGCAGGACCCTCAGCTGGACTGGTGCTCGGCTGTTCGTCATCAGCTACTTCAGGACCGACATCCGCAGACCCCGCAGCTGGACTGGTGCTCGGCTGTTTGTCATCAGCTACTTCAGGACCGACATCCGCAGACCCCTCAGCTGGACAACCTTCAGCTCCAGGCTCCTTGTCTGGAATTACCTTATGAGTATGGCTGGCATGGATCCACCTGGGAACGCCTGCACACTTCACCGCTGTCGTGGTCACCAGTATTACTTGGCGTTTTTCTCCCCACCTCGGTGCAAGGCAACTCGAACGAGTGTGCTTCTTGATTCTAACCCAGTCACCAGGAACCAATTTGTGAACTGGAGTTGTCGGATTGGCGACGGCGTCTTCCCCAATCTGGCGAGAGATAGAACGCACTTGGTCACCCAGTTGCCTGCAGTACTCAAGTACCAAATCATCAGTAATGCTTAACAGTTTGTTTCCCGGTACCCATGCTTGTCTCATCACTCTTCCCATCAAGATTTCATGGGGGCTCAGGCCTGTTCTCCGATCTGGAATACTTCTGAGTCCCATCAGAACAAGAGGCAAGGCAGTAATCCAATTCATTCCAGTTGAGTCACACATTTTGGCCAACCTCGATTTTATAGTGCCATTTATTTGCTCTACCACTCCAGAAGCCTCTGGACGATGTGCACAGTGCAATTTTTGTGTGATTCCAAATGCTTTACAGAGTTGGTCCATCACTTCATTCTGAAAATGTCCGCCTCTATCTGATTCAATAGTGACTGGAACCCCGAACCTAGGTATCAATTCTCGCAGTAACAATTTGGCTACTGTTAAGGCATCACTCTGTGGGACAGGGTAAGCTTCCACCCATTTTGAAAATAGGCAGACAATGACAAGGACATATCTTTTTCCCTCGCAACGAGGCATGGTGATGAAGTCAATTTGTATTCTCACAAAGGGACCCCCTGACTTCCCAATCTTCCCCAGTTCAACTACTGTTCTCTTGCCAGCGTTGAACTGTTGACACGTCATGCACCTCTGGCAAAGGGATTCTGCTACCTTCCTGAACTTCGGGTTGTACCAGGTCTGTTGAAATACCAGAACCATGGCATCCCTACCAATGTGTGATCCTTCATGTATCAATCTGGCCATAGGGGCAAGCAGGTGTCTAGGTAACACAGGCATACCATCCGGGCTCACAATGACACCATCCTCACGTCTTGGTCGACAACCAAGTTCCTTCCACTTCTCTTTCTCTTCCCAGGGCACAGCATGCTGCCATTCTCTCACTTCATCCCAGGTAGGCACTTCTTCAAACACCATAAGTTGGCATCTGTTTCCAATCCCACCCAGTTTGATATTTATTGACATGCGATCCATAGCGCATTGTTTTGCTACTCGATCAGCAAAATCATTTCCCAATGACACAGGGTCAAGGCCCTTTTTATGAGCAACGCATTTGACCACTGCCAAGTCTTTTGGTAATTGGATTGCCTCTAGAAGGTCTTGTATAACTTTTCCATTTCGAATGGGAGTACCTGATGAAGTCAGGAATTCTCTTTGTAGCCATAATTGGCCAAAGTCATGCACAACCCCATAACAGTACTGGCTGTCAGTATACACTGTTATTCTTTGGTCTTTTCCCAATTTAAAAGCTCTTATCAGGGCAATCAATTCGGCTACTTGTGCAGACTTCACTCCGAATAAACAGGATGCTTCTTTAACTTTGTCTAAAGCAACCACAGCGTAGGCAGCACTTAGGCCTACAAGTTCGTGTCTCATGCATGAACCATCCACAAACCATTCCTCATCATGTACAGGCAAGGGTGTTTCTTTAATGTCTGGACGGGGTTTAGTACTGAACTCTGTCAGGTTAATGCAGTCATGCTCATTTTCTCCCCCATCTTCCATAATCATTGAGTCAGGGAGTAGAGTGGCTGGGTTCAAAATATTACACCGAGTAATGGCCACATTTGCAGCACCCATGAGAATCCTCTCGTATTTAGTCAGCCGACTAGGGGTGAGATACTGAGTCTTGGTTCGGGTCAGCAAAATTACAACTGCATGGGGAACATACACAGTTACAGGATGTCCCATGACAATGGATTCACTCTGCTCTAAGCTTGTGCAAGTGGCAGCTACCGCTTTCAAACACCCAGGTAATCCAGCAGCCACTGGATCCAAAGTGGCAGAAAAATATGCCACGGGTCGTCTGGTCAAGCCATGCTCCTGTGTTAGGACTGACAATGCACAATTATCACGAGTGTCACAGAATAGAGCAAACTCCTTGGAATAATCAGGCATCCCTAGAGCAGGTGCTGTACACAGACAATCTCGTAATTTAGTGAATGCTGTTAAGCTTTCATCATCCCATTCCACAGGGTCCTGTGCTCCTTTCTTTGTCATTTTTATCAAAGGCTTTGCTAGGACTGCGAATCCCACAATCCATTGCCTGCAGTATCCTACAACTCCAAGGAACATTCTGATTTCTTTCTGAGTACGGGGTAACTGCATTTTTTGAATTATTCTGACTCTCTCTGAGGTGACTTTTCTGACGCCTTTTTCTATCTGGTGCCCCAGATATTTCACTGATTTTGAACAGAACTGCAATTTCTCAGGGGCCACTTTATGTCCCTTCTCACCTAGGTGGTTCAGTAGAGCAATGGTGTCAATTACACAGTCCCTATGACTTTTGGACGCCACCAAGAGGTCGTCGATATATTGCACCAAAACAGACTTTCCAGGTAAGACTAAAGTTTCAAGGCATTTTTTCAAGATCTGATTAAAGATAGAGGGGCTTTCTGTGTACCCCTGGGGGACACGATTCCAAACATACACGTGACTGTTGAAAGCAAAGGAGAAAAGAAATTTGCTGTCTGGATGCAATGGGATCGAAAAGAATGCGTGACATAGGTCTATCACAGTAAACCATTCAGCATCCCAGGGAATCTGATACAGGATCACTGCGGGGTTCGGGACAATAGGACAGCAAGGAACCACAATCTTGTTTACCTTTCTCAGGTCCTGCACTACCCTGTACTTGCCACTAGGTTTCTTGATTCCAATTATGGGTGAGTTACATGGACTACTCATCACTTCTTGTATGATGTTTGCTTCTAGCAATTTCTGTATTTCAATGGCAACTCCTGCTCTTACTTCGGCACTCATTCTGTAAGGCTTAGTATTTGGGTAAACTGCATTTTCTTTCATGGCTATTTGTATTGGGTCTACATTGGCCATTAATCCCACATCCTTTCCGGTAAAGTCCCATACGTCTGGTTTCACTGTCTGTTGAAGTTCTTCAGGTAAGTCCTGTATAGTCATTCGTTTAATTTCTGAGTCAGGTCTGATTAACATTAGCTTGTAAATACCATCTTCGTCTGGGGTTTGAATTTCGACACCCTTTGGTGTGCAAAAGATAGTGCAGTTCATTTTGCACAGTAAATCACGTCCCAGTAAGTTCACTGGGCTGGTGTCACAGACGACAAATCTGTGCATTTATTTAAAGTTCCCTATTGAAATCTCCATGGGTTCTGTAACGGGGGTACTAATCAATTGATTAGACACCCCTACTACCTGGATTGCTTCTCCCGAGAGGGGTAGGTTTGGAACGTCCGCTGTTCTCACAGTAGAATGGGTAGCACCAGTGTCCAACAGAAAGGTGACATCATTTCCATCAACCTTTCCTTCAATGTATGGCCCCGACTGGTCTACCGGCAAGGAGGCGCCAAGTACACACTCCTTGTCCTCCCCTCTCAGGCCCCGTCAGTACTGATCGTCACAGAAAAAAGTGTCATTTAATAAATACTGCGAAGTTGCTGCATTTCTGTTCTCATTGCCCCCCCCCAGATCTCTACGTCATCACCCTGCGGTGATTTTCCCTTAAAAGTTGGCTTTGGCGCTCGGGGTACTTGGATCATTTTTACCTGCTGCTGGGTCTTTCTTGGCTTTTCATTCTGCGTCTGTGGAATTAAATCAGGGGTTTGGGAATTATCATGCTGTAAATATGTCCAATTTCCCCGCACTGATGGCAGGGAAATTTCTTTTTGGCTTCTTCTCTGCTCATTTTTGCTCGGGGCTTTCCTCCACCCCCACCCCCAGGGCCTTGGTTCTGAGTAGCCTTATTTAACTTATTCAATTGCTTTTCTTGTTGTTCTGCGAGCTTTACTTGTGCCCACATCACCTTTTCCTTCAACGCCTTTTTCTTTTCTACCATCTCGTCCTCACAGTACTTTGCGTACCGTAGGACCTCGTCCATTTTCTTGGACTGCCAACAGATTTTGTTATCTTTTATCCACTGGCAAATTTCGGGTCTTAAACCGTTTACAAACCTGTAAATAAAATGCGTCATGTCCTTCATTTTGATGTTATCTATACCACTGTATGTTTTGAACACCTGCAACAGCCTTTCATAAAAGGAATGCACAGTCTCGTCCCTTTCCTGTGTGGTTCTATCTATCTTGGTCCAGTCAGTTTCCTTTGCGGGCACCTTTCCCTTCAGGTGTTGGATTACTTGTTCATATTTTTTCATCACTTCCTTAGAGGGTTCTCCTGTTTTCTAGTCCCTCGGGTATTCCTCACTAGGCCAAGCTATGGCGATCTTACACTCAGTCCACAAATCTACAGGGACCACAATGTCAAAGAACCCATCCAAGTCTTTCCACAGGCATTTTTGCACCTTTACAAACCTTTCCACCTGTCTGTACCAGTCCACGGGTTTTTCTCGTAGTTTTGGGAAATCATTTGTAAAGGACACAATATCCTGTCTGGACCATGGAACATGCACATATTTTCCACCTGGCACTTCGCGCATAGGGCATAACTGTTCTGGCTTGTCAGCTTCCTTTAGAACGAATTCGGGAGTTACCTGCTTAGACCTGGCCTCATCTTTTTTCCTAGCCCATCTGGCTTTCCATCTCTCTACATCTCCCCATTTCTGCAACACTGTCAATAGTTCTTTGACCTGTACTTTCTTTCCTGACACATTCAGGTTTTCTAAATCTTTGTCTGAAAAGTCTGCTCTGTAGGGTTTCTGCAAAGGTTTCGATTTTGAAATATCTATTCCCATGCTAGCAGCCGTGTCTGTCAATTTTTCATGGAGTACTCGGGCATTTCGGGTAAGACTTTTGCAAATAAACAGCAGCTCTTCTTCAGAGTAGGTATTTAATCTGTCTAATCCTACATTTCCTGCCATTAGCTCTTCTATTTCTACTCTCAATTTGTAGAGATCTAAAGGTTTCGTCTGCGGAGTTTGTTTCTCTAATTCTTGACTCCATCTTTCGATTTCCTCAGGAGTCACCAACGTGACACTCTTAGTACCCAAAGTCGATTCCATTTGAATCTCCCTCGTGTTGAAAGGATTATGTCTTTTCTGCATCCTTTTCCCCGTATTTCTAATGGGCAGATCCAATAGTGAGACCTCAGATTCGCACTCACTTGTCTGTTCATCTACAATTAAGGGCTCTGGTCTTGGCTGTGCTATGACGGGAGTAATGACTGGAGTTTTCGGACTCCCTTGACGGTCCCCATACAACGGAACCACCGGTCCGATAGTTACTGGGATTGTCAAGGCTTCAGGACTGGTATTTAACTGGGAGATTTTCTGAATTATCTCAGCTCTCTGCTTTGCTAGAACCTCTCGCTCCTTTTCTTCCAATAATCTCTCTAAGGTTTTGTCATGTAACACCTGCGGGGTCAGAGTGGGAGCATAACTCTGGGCAGTGGGATGTGTTTCACTTGGTCCTTTGCCATAATTAGGTCTTGGGAACAAACTTCCTGTGCCTAGGGATCTTGGTTCCTCCTCATATAGAGGTTGTAAGAACGGCATTCCTGAACCTGAGGGTCTCGCTTCACCTCCGTAGGGAGGTCAAGAGCAAAAGTCTCTTTCACGGGAGTATCTTGCCTCCCCACTAACTGGTATCCTTGGATAAATATCCCTCTTCTCTACAGGACCTAGACTCTCGGGGTAGGGAGGTATGAAGCAACCCCCTCCTGCACTGGCAGATCTGGCCTCCTCCGGGGGAGGAGGTCTTCGGAAAATTTCCCCTTCACTAGAAGGTCGACGTTCTTCATTATAAGGAGGTGGGCTTCTTGTAAATATGTCATCTAACAATTCATCATCCGATTCCCCAATGGGCACCCAATGTTTACATTTTTCTGTTTTCTTCTCCCCCCCAGGAGGCCCACATGCTGGCATCATTGGAAACAGTCCTTCTACAATCATATTCTGTCTCCACTGTTTCATCTTTTTGGCTCGGGCTTCCTGCTTCAACTTTGGATAAAATTTAGTTAACCCTTTATCCATTCGGGGCTTATCCCTTTCAAAAGCCTCGATTTCCCATTCCTCTAGTGCTTCGTACTGCGTTAATCTAGGTCTGGGATGTAAATCATTCATTCGGGTTCTCAGATTGAATAGAATCCTGCTGTTAAATGTTCCGTCTAACGGAAAAGCCAATACTCCGTCATCTTTCGTGTATTCCGCCCAGTTTTCCAACCATACACATGTGTTGTACCCTTTATCGAACATCATGAAAGATGCGGGAGTGTTGGGTGGCGGAATGACAACACCTTCTCTAGTTTTAATCGGCTTGTCTTTTTTGAAAAAATTCTTTACCTTATTTACAAGGGACAATTTTCTCTTATTTCCGTACATAATGTCGTTTTTAACACCTTTCCACTGATCGTTCTCAAATCCCATATGCCGTGGATCGGGTCGAGTATGTGGTCTATACGAATGCCACATACGATTCCTACGAGTGACTTCTGTTTACGAAATCACTTCCAATCTAAGTGCGTCTTTTATTTTCGTGCGGCCAATGAAATGCACGAGTTCAAATATTTTCGACCAATGGGTGCGCGGCCCTTTCGCGAGACAGTTCTCACGCTTCGGCACTCACCCCTCCTTTTCAATTCCAGCTCCGCTACACACCCGCTGCATCTACCAATCCCAGCGCGGCACAGAGTGACGTCAGAGCAGCTTCGCGACTGACTCCCTCTTTACAAGGTAACAGAATCTTTCTTTCTTTCTAAAGTGCTAGTGCTTGGTTATTTAACAACGAATACACATTCACCACTGTGCTCAAGTGTCTAGACAGGAAAGAGTTTGTTTCACTGCAAGTAAACTACTTCCATTTACTTTTCATATACTACGAGTAGATCTCTTCTGCCTACCCTTCACTCAAGCATTAGGGAACCTGTTACTTCCCTAGACTCATCCACCTTTCCGGGATATATCCGAGTCTAAAGTTTCACCAGCGAACCCCTTTGCTTTCACCCAAGCTTCGATGAACCTGCTACTCTTCCGGTGTGACCCTCACTAGGTTATGCCACAATAGGAATTTTGCCAATGAACCTCGTTGCTAACATTTATTCAATCATACATTCAGAAACCCTAGTTAGTGCTTCCAGTTCTGCCTAACCTGCACCAACTTTCCTTGAAAGCCAGTGACCTCGAAGCAAGTGGATTCTATTCACCACTCGCTATTCATTTCCCCGGGGATTCCGACAACACATATAACGTTTTACAAACGAATGGATTAATACATATAACAGTATAATAACAAGAATAACGATTTTAAAACATTTCATAATTTTTCAAAGCAAACATTTCAAGTGAGTGATCAGATCACCCGAATTGCCTACTCTTGTTAGCAGCATCCAACTTAACTAGTCTAACTAGACCTACCTATCCTTTAACTATTCCCTAACCATCCTCTATGCTACAAGAAAATTACTGATAGAGATCGCAGGTCACCCGACCAATAATTACACCACTTAGGTTTCGGGCCCATGTACTTCAATTTACCATATGCATTGATCAGATGACCTTACAATCCACTACCAATAATCATTGAGTCCCTTTCGATTATTTCCAGTGTACCCGACTTACCATCCAAACATTTAGGTTTTCTAAATGATAGTGCAACAGGAAACATGCTAAAAAGGAAACTTAAGAATAGACATCTTTAAAGGGGCAAGTTTAAGCAAGTATATATTTATACTACAGGGCATGAATATGAATGGGAAATTTAGGAATCCTAAACAACTATAATAAGAGCGAAAAGTGGAATACTCTAAAACTCTAGAAATTTACTTCAGTCAATTTTATATGAAAAATTATAGATCTCATCAGAAAATTGCAAACTGCAATGGAGAAAATGATTTCTAAAAGGTAGGGTAACATAGGAACACGCTATGAAATTAAATGCGAAATGACTTTAGGATATGCAAAGGTTGCGGAAAGTATGGAAAATTATCATATGCAAAGGTATGTCTTTATTGAAGCAAAGACAGAAAATAGAAAGGTGCAGTTTTAGAGTTTTTCGGCAAGATATTTACCTAGACTGGTGTGAAAACCAACCCTGGCCACGGGTCATTTAAGGACAGGAAATACCCCCAGGAAGGACAGACATCAACGGGACAGCAGGTGCAGACTGGACACCCCAGGACAGGACAGGACCACCAGATTAGGATCAGGACAGGACCACCAGGACACGACCAGCACCCGCAGTTTGGAAGCAACGCCTGCGCTCCACCCTCTCTGCAGCTATCAGTCAGAACCCCGATTGGGTTAGCGAACTCCCCAGCAAAGTGCTCCGCCAGCACTTAAGGTTTAGTAAAACCTTTGAGTCTATGGTCAAATTCGGACAGAGTGCTCCGCAGCGCTCTGTATTCAGTCACCTATTGAGTGCGTTGGGTCAGTGACAGGTCAGCTATTCGGACAAGTCGGACAAATTCCCTAGGTGAACCTAGGGTAGTTATACTGTTTTTGGGTCAGTGTACCACCCCCAAATGTTGCAAAGTGTCAGAATCCCCAATTTCGATTGGTCCTAAGGTAGGATGGGTTAACACACCAATCAGAACAGATTTTTCTAAGGCCTAATCTACATTTTTGGGTACCGCCTAGCAAGATTGGGGTTCCCATGAGAGAATACACAGAATACAATAGAATAATATCATTGTAACAGTTTCAGAACAGTTAACTCCATCTTGCTGGGTCAGAGGTGGCTTTCACATGAGCATCTTGACTGTGGCTGCCAGCTGGCTGAGTTCCACTGTCCAAGGTTATTTCTTCCTTGGCGGCGCGCGCATGCGCGGAAGGGACCTTCAAGATGGCTCTCAGTACATTCAGACCCCCATTTCCCGCGATACATGAAAAGTAAGCGAAAACAAATTAAAACATAGAAAATAAATGAATGTATTTCATGTCATGATTTCACACTTCAGGTTTATCATTATAAAAATATTCTATGCAGTTTTAGGTTAGAGCAACACACAATAACACGAGAGCAACTGATCGAGCTTCACCACGTTATTACATTAAGCTGCCATCTTATGGCTATTACGCATGCGCACCCTTTCCCTCCAGAACTCCAATTACGTAAAGTCACGTGAGTGTGACTAACGCATGCGCAGAAGCAGATTCTAAAACAGCGGCCATTTTTAGGGACGAGGGTTAATCGTATTAGTAGAACACATAGGCAAGCATCACTAGGATACACACGCACATTCAAAAATACATAAAATTAGTAAAACGTACAATTGGGATTACAGGATTATAACAGATTTCGAGGTTCTTGACTCGAGCAAGTCGCGATGCGAAATCTTGCTCTATCAAAACCACCACCAGTACGTATTTTAACTTAATAACTCTCTCCATTTGGATGTAATCAATCTGAATAACTTCAAAAGGCAAGGATGGTGGTGCAAAGTTTCCACCTAGAACGGACTCTCTGCCCCCCGAATTATAGCGTAAGCATACTGGACAGTATTTGACCACATGTGCGGCCGTTTTGGGAATGTTTGGGTTGTTCCAGACGGGGTCCAATACAGCACAAATACCTTTTGCTCCTATGTGTGCCGGGCCATGGGCCATGGTCACTACTGCATATACTAATGCATTAGGGAGTAACCAACGCTGTCTTTCAGTTCGATCTATCCAACATTCGTTCTTGTCTAGTTTCCCTACTTCCTGCTCCCATTTCTGTGTCTCGTCTATAGTGGCTTCTTTCTGTAATTCCCTTACACTCTCTATGGTATTGTCAAACACAGAAGTTTCCGCCACCCATCGAGCTGAAGTACTGGGAAACATGGGAGTTGCTTTCGTCTGAGCTGTTTCTTTCACCACTGAATCAGCATAGGCGTTTCCCTTTCCTGTAGAATCGACTATTTTCTGATGGGCGCTACATTTGATAATGGCCACTTTATCTGGTAGTGTCAAAGCTAACAACAAACGATCAACTAAAGGACCATGTTGAATCTTTTGGCCATGAGTGGTAAAGAAACCACTCTCCCTCCATAACCTCCCAAAACTATGGGCAACGCCAAAGGCGTACTGGCTGTCCGTGTAAATGTTTACTCTCAATCCTTTGCTAATTTCGCATGCACGTAACATTAGTTCAGCTGCCTGGGCTGAGTGGTGTGAAATCCTAGCAGTTTCCACTACTGTCTTCAAAGTCGTAATGGCATACGCAGCTGTTGCGGTTCCATCTGGTAACTTAAAACAGGAACCATCGACATACAATTCTCCTTGGGGTTGTCTGTGAGATCTACACGGCCTTTTGTCTCTTCCTCAGTTCTAAACACACAATCATGGATATCGTCCTTCGTATCACTAGAAGGGAGAGGTAATAGTGTTGCTGGATTCAATGTGGAACATCTCTTAATGGTAATGTGGGGTGCAAACAATGTCAATTCGTATCCTGTCAAGCGGGCACTCGTAAGGTGCTGGGTTTTAGTTTTATTTAACAAAATATCCACAGCATGTGGTACCATTACTGTGAGGTCAGTGTTCAACACTATTCCCTCTGATTGTCGGATGGCCACTGCTACCGCCGCAGTGGCCCTCAGACAACTGGGAAGGGCCTGTGCTACTATGTCCAGTACTAATGAAAAGAAGGCACAGGGTCTTTGTTTCCCCCCGAAATCCTGAGTTAATACTGAAAGAGAACAACCGTCCACCTCGTGCACATAAAGTGAAAAAGGCTTCCGGTAATCCGGGGTACCCAAAACAGGTGCAGAACATAAAGCAGATTTCAGAGAGTCAAAGGCTTCTTGACATTCATCCGTCCAGGGTAGGGGTTCATGCACATCTTTGGTAGTCAAGTACAACAAGGGTTTAGAGATGAGGGAATAGTTAGGAATCCACTGGCGACAGTAAGAGGTTATGCCAAGAAAAGCACGGACATCACGTTGAGTACGAGGTACAGACATGTTAGTAATTACAGATATTCATTCTGGTGTTAGTCGTCGCCCCGCTTTCGACAGTAAGTGGCCAAGGTAGGTCACTTCCTGTCGACAATATTGAAATTTGGAAAGGGAGACCTTATTTCCTTTTTTAGCCAAATGGTGTAACAATTTTACAGTAGCATCTCTGCACCTATCCTCCGTATCAGAGGCCACCAAAATGTCGTCGACATATTGAATGATTGTATTGCCGGTGGGTAGAACTAGTTCATCCAATACTGCTTTTAAGTCCTGGCTATATATACTAGGACTTTCTAAAACTTCGTCCTCCTAATGAGAATCCGAAGATATGTCTGCTATCAGGATGAATAGGAATGCTAAAGAAAGCATTCTTTAAATCGATAACAGAAAAATATCGAGCAGTAGGGGGAATCATGGTAAGGATCGTAGTGATATCTGGTACCACTGGGTATTGTGGGACCACTATTTTATTGACTGCTCTAAGGTCAATCACAAAACGATATGCAGATTTATAATCTGGGGTGCCATCAATTGGAGTTTTTTTCAAAATCGGCAAAATAGGACTGTTACAGATATTTGCCGCTGTTTCTTCTACCACCCCTTTTTCAACTAAATCGCGAATGATATGGAGCAATGCTTGTTCGCCCTCTGGTGATATTTTATACTGTGGAATGCGAGGCATCTTTGCATTTGGTTTTATGGTGATTGACACAGGGTCTATTCTTAACAGACCCACGTCGGTATCCCCTTTCGCCCACAAGGTCGAAGGGATGGTAGCAAATTCAGGAGGCAAGGGTTCGTTTTTAGCAAAATACTGAGTCATCTCTATAGGCGGTTTCTGTATGGTCAGAAAAACACCATCAGGTGAGCAGTAGATTCGTGCATGAAGTTTCTTTAAAATATCCGAACCTAACAAATTCTCTCCACAATTAGAAGTAAGGAGAAAAGGGGTATGCACAGAAATAGGACCAATCGTAAAAGGCAGAGGTTTTGCACGGGGCTGACTACCGGTATTCCAGAGAATCCGACTGATACATTATTTTGGCCAGACAGAGCTGCCCCTGGGACCAGAGCCTGGGCGACTGAACTACTCATCGCCCCAGTATCCACTAAAAACTTCCCTGATGTACCCAACAGTTCTCCTTCTACATAAGGTCCCTCTTGGTCCACTGGTACTGTAATACGGCCCCCGCTCTGTCCTTGGCTGTCTCATGCGTACTTCTGGTCCTCGTATCTGTCATTTTGATAAATTTCATTGTAATATTGTCTATTCTGGGGGTCGTCAAAATGATTCTTACGAGAACCCTCATGCTGCGCTTCCTCTCTCCTCATGCTATTTCGATCTATATTTCCCCGACCTCTTCCTCGACCCCTACTGGGTCCGTTCCGACCTTGTAGCAGAGGGCAATCTATTCTCCAATGTCCCTCCTCTTTACAATAGGAACATTGGTTTATCCCGATATTCGGCGGGCCCCCTCTGCCTCTCCCTGCTGGCTGGCCCCTTGGATACGAGCCCCGCACTCCCCTTCCTGTCATTTGACCTCTGCTAACTTGTTGTAATAACACCCTTGTTTTTAAATCCTTAGTTTTCTTCTCCAATCTGTCCTTACTCTCATTCTCGCGGTGCTCGTAATATTGGGCCATACTAAGAATGATGGACGGTGCAGCTGTAGTCCACGTACTTTCAGAGGACTGAAGACGAGACATAACCTCCGGGAGTAGATTTGTAACAAATCTATTTACGAATAGTCGAATTCCCCCTTCTGTAGAGAGGTCCTGTCCACTAAAATCTATAAACACCTTCTCAAACCGAGTAAAGAAGTCGGACACACTTTCATCCTTCTTCTGTCTACATGCTGTTAATTTGTCCCAATCTACCTTCCTCGGAGGTAAGAGTGTTTTCATGAATGTAACAATTTTTTCAGGTACGGCTAATATTTCATCCCGGGGCTTCTCTCCGGGTTTTCGTTCCTTGTCCCAATCTTTTAATTGGTTCCATGTTCCTCCTAACTCGGGGATATGGTCAGTATCATGAATCTGCCTCCAGATATCAACCGGGATTAGGAGACCAAAAAATAGCTCGATATCAGCTATAGTCATGATAGCAGAATTGGCAGCTTCGGTCAATTCTTTGTAATAAGCTGTAGGATTTTTACGAGGATCTGGTAACTGGGCCTTTAAGGTAAGCACTTCACTCCGTTTCCAAGGGGTATAAACCCATTGTTCCTGAAGCCTGGCGTCCACCCTGGCCCTAGTTACCACATTATTGGCATCCTTTAATTCAGGTACTTCAGGGAAAAAGAGGGGATGCACCTCTCGCATGGGATGCTGCGCTCTCCATTCAGCGCTCTTTCGGTGCATCCTTTCCCTATAGCTCAAAAGGATGTTAACATTCTGATATACTTCTTCAACCTGGAGATGGAATTTATGAGCATGATCCCTGATGTCACGCAAAATCTGAGGAGGTAATCCCTCCTCAAAACATTGTTCCCATAGTGAGATCAATCGGATCGCCATGCTCTCTAGCGCCAATTGTTGCGCAACGGGTTCAAAATCCTTCATAGTACTCCAAATATCCTCTAAGGTATAAATAGGATTCCGCATCCACTGGGATGCCTGATTTATAATAGCTCTTCTCTCCTCCTGCCCTAACAGCGACCGAGTGAAAGCTCGTTGATCACTCGGGTCAGACATCGGTCGCTTGGGTGTGGCCCCAGTGCCAACCATATTTCGAAGATCTAAAGAGGTCTGCGTTGGAGGAGAGAGAAATACTGGGTGCAAGGGAGAAGGGACAGCCGCGTCCGGCCGAAGAGATAATAAGGGTGAGGTAGTTAATCGAAGAGAAGGAGGGGAAACCGGAACATCGGGTCCTAATCCACCAACGGGGGCCGTAGCAATCATTCCCGACGGTGGTCGGGTGGCTGCAACAGCACCCGCCCGATCCGGACGTACCACAGGGACGGCTGGATACAGACCTTGTGGGGCATAAGGGGGAGGTGGTCGAGTTTCCAACAATTCTTCCAATTCATCCCCTGTCTCTGGTCTAGCTACATAGCTTTTATCGGTCTCCAACCGAAACTGCCTATCCATCCGTTCGATATTCTTCTCCACTTTGTCTTTATCATATGCTATAGCTTTCTGTGTAACCGTCTGACCCGACTTCATCTTCCCCAGCTTCTCTTCCCTAATTCGTCGTCTTTTTGCTTCCTTCAACCATAAATTCAAGGAATCAAACATTGACTGACGACTCTTTTTCATAAATAATTTATTCTGTATATAATTTATCTTTTTCTCATCAAAAGACCCCGTAAGGGGCCACTGTAAATCCAAATTGTCCCTGGTATACTTATTCCACAGAGTGTTAAACAAAATTGGCTGTAATCCATGTTTGGTGTACATATCGAAACTGGGGCTGCCTTTGGAAGGGGCAGGCTGTCTTTCTTCGAGCCGCGTACCTCTCCGACAACAGCACCCAAAACATATTTTACTGAAACACGGCATTGTTCTTTTATTGTACTCGTTCCTTTCACATACAATCACACACACTCAATCGGATGCGTCCTTTCATGGTACTTCACTCAAACATTCATAAAGTGCTGCAAAGCAGTGCAAGGCAATTAGTTCTCGAAACCTATTCAAATGCAAATGACGTCTTCAAATACGAACAGAGCCCGTCGACTCCTGTTCGGAGAATCGATTCAAAAGAATTCTAGACCAACAGATTCACAAAAAGAGACAATCGTTAGAGTGCTCCGAGACCCTCAGATAGGTAAACCTCGAACTCTCTCACGGGGCACCCCACGGTCCTGTTCTGGTTGGGCCGGGTATCTGGACACGTCTCCAGACCCCTAGCTTACCCAGTTGCTCCCAGAACTGTCCCAGAGAGAGTTCGGACGAGCGAGCAACACCGTACTCTGCTAAGGCATCGGAGATAGTCTCAATTAATCACAAAACAAGTCCGTGAGGTCTCTACTCGCGCAGCCCCTTCGCCACAACGATAGATCCCCCCGATTCCCTCGTGGTCCGGCTTCCCCGGCCACCTTCAAACATGAACAGTTAACTGTATATCCAAAAAGAAACACTTCCTTGAAGTGAGTCGTATCCAATTCAATTTTCAAAGATCACTCACCTGGTGCACTCAGGTCGATTGCACACCAACCTGGTGATAAGAATCGTACCTGGGGCGGTGGGTTTCACGTACCTTACTTTTAATAAAGGAGACACAGTACCTATTGCTTACAAGTAACACTTGTACACTTCGGCTGAAATGCGATTTTTCACTGTGGAAAAAGTTTTGACAGCAGTGCAAATGGCGATTCTGAAGGAACGCGCACTGTCGCAGGGAAAACGCATGTTGGTTGTTACCCCGTATCCTGCCCTGGAAGCAGCGATGAAGGCCAGTGTACCAAATTCGAAAGCCTTACACCCACGGTGGATACAATGGACTACGTCTTTGATGTCTCCTGATGTCATGTTTGTCTTTGACGCCTCCTTACAGATGCAGGAGTTCTTGCAGTATGCGGAAACTTTAACTTCCCCTGTTGCTGATAATATGGCATGTCGCTGAGAAGGGTGCTGAAATAACAGATGTTTGTTAGCCAGCTCATTGGTATTCATTTTATTGACCTCAGAAAGATGAAAGTCTTTGTATGACAGGGCACCCAGTTTTGTGTTCTCTATCTTCTTTCCTACCCATTATTCTAAGGTAGTAACAAGACTGCATTTTATTATTTAAGGAATGTGAATATTACAACAGCTGATCATTGCTTTTTATTCCCTCCTTGGAATCTTAGTTTTCTTTCCATTTCTGCTTTCTTGCTTTCTTGCATTATCATGCTGTGTTACCATTACATTGAATCTTGCACCATCTCTTTGATTCAAATATCGCTTTGTAATAATGAATTATATTAAATAAAATACAAATAAAACAATTGCATAACAAAATGTGTATATTTTGAAGGTCTGACTTATATTTGGTGACAAATTATTTGACTGACTGACTCATACCTGATGGGGTCTATAAGCACTGACAATACAAAGCTGTGGATACAAAAAGTGGGTCCTGATCAGGTAGTCAAATCTTACAAGACCAATATGACCTGAGAGTTGTTTCAAATTAGGGCAGCTTGTATTGCAAACTGATCATTACTTTTGCATGCAAACCTAAACTTTGGGTTATATAGAAATGTTCACTCTTGGAACTGGGTCCTTCAGTGATCTTCCCAATCTATCAAGACAGATGTGTATTGAACTTTCATGAGGTGCAACAGATTTTGTAAAGGAATTCCTTATGCCTTTGTACAGATATTTTATCCGCAATTTTCACATCTGTCTAGATGATATTAGAGACATATTTCAATAGCATGTTTGCAAAAAGCGTAGATAGAATATCTGATATCTTCATCATGTCAGAATGATAAAGCAACAACCTTTTTTGGCATATTGCAGTTTTCTAGTGATGTGACAGAAACTCAGAAAAAGAGGATGGTTAAAAAGACCATCCTAACTATTACAGTTTATCTCCAACCAACTCAAATGATGTCTGGCCTGGAAAAAGACACCACAAGAAAAGCACTTCTGGGGAAACCTATAACAGAATATGAAGCTGCAAATATCCAAGTGAGTACAAGATCCAGTTTTATTTTTTTGCATAGTTTATTGAAACTGTTACCAATCCAGCAAAATATAGGAAAACACAAAAAAATATAAAATTGCAGTTAAGGTATGTTTATGGAACTGGCTTTAAAAAGGGAAATAATGCAAGTGTTACATTTACCGCACATAGGGGAGCTCTGGATTATTTTCTTAATTTAACATTGCATGATGAGACACCAATGTAATAGGTCCTCCGACCTGTTTTGAAATAAATAAATTCTGCTACCTTTATAAGAATAGTGCCATAATAAAGCGCTGAGTTCAACACACATCTATAAGGAGCCCATTACATTGGTTGACCAGGGCCGAAGGGTTAGGTTGGCCAGTATTGTTCCATCGGCTTTTGCCCAAAATCTGATTACTTCATGTAATGCTGATTTCCACACCTGTTTGTCAGAAGCAGAGTCACCACAGAGAATTTTGGCGTCATTTACTAATATCTGTAGGTTTATGTGAGCGGGAGGAATCAGTGAGGTCCACAACCAGAGAGGTTTCAATAGAATTTATTTTATATACACGTCCACTAGGGTGGTGCCAGTATTGTACTTTCTATTTAATGTCCTGATTCGTTACTTCTCTGGCTTTCACAGTTCCCACGAATACTGGTACAGTTGCGAGAATATCTTCTTGCCTCAGTCTTTTCCTCAAAATATCAAAATAAAAAAAAGAACAAACAAAAAAATGGTGTGAAAATATGCCTTCTCTTTCACACCATCACCGTAAGGGAAAAAGGAGTGAGGGGTCACCTGGTTGGTGGTAGAACTATGGGGGTTTAGCCTGGCTTCTCCACGCCGACCTTCGCCCACCTCCCAGCCCACCCCTCAATCCGAGCATGCACCTGGGAGAGCCACACTCCTCCTGGAGTGTGACTGGATGTTACACGGACCCGTCGGTCTCCTGCTTCTTCAGCTGGTTCGGTGGTTCCTCGCTCGGCAATCAGGACTGAAGTCGGGGTGCTTTCTTGCTTTTCCAGCTTCTTTTCCTGGGCTCTGCTCACGGTATCCTCCTCCGTTCTCGAGGCTTCTCCCTGGATTCGACACTCGGCGTCTTCCTGATTCTAACTACCCTTCCAGTCCGTTGTGGCCTCTGGAGCCTCGTCATCTATTGGGTTAGGGCGAATGACGCCAGACCAGGAGGCGTGGCTTGTTGAAACATGCTCCCAGTTAAAGGAGCCGCGGGAATCATC
The DNA here is from genome assembly GCF_964261635.1 of Lissotriton helveticus. NCBI lineage: Eukaryota > Metazoa > Chordata > Amphibia > Caudata > Salamandridae > Lissotriton > Lissotriton helveticus. The sequence continues at coordinate 1,043,023,408 of NC_136069.1, read as the reverse complement.
CATCTGTGAAGAAAAAAGGAGAGGATTGTGGTTTTTAGGTTTCGCCTGGAGTTCACTGCGCAAGCAGTACGGGGCTTTAACCCGCCTCTCTCTTCCATTGGCTAGCTCCATAAATGGAGGCTAGCCATTGGAAGAGAGATGTGTCAATAATTGTCGGAGCAGATTTGTGGGCGTTCGGCTGTTTTTTTGAAGCTCCGCCCCTTTTTTGCCGTCATGAACATGTGGGTGTTTACTTTTTTTTTTCCCGGATGTTTGCAGACGCCATTTTTTTTTCATGGAGCTGGGGCGGGTGGGATGATTGCGGTCCGGCAGGTGGATGTGTGCCTTGTTTTATCTATGCCTTCCCTATTGTCACTTTTTCCATATTTTCTCCTCCTCCTTTATTCCTTTTCTGCCTTTCTCCTGCTTTTGTCAAAGTCTGATAAAGAAGCCCGAAAAATGAGCGCAGGTGCGAACATCAAACACTGATTCCGACCGGCAGCCCTTCGAGAAGGCAGCGCCACTTATTGACAGCCAAGCCTGTGAAAATAAAATAAAAATGTGCTTTTCCTGAGTTTGCGAGTGTCCCCGTCTGACCCTTTGGCAAGAGCCACACATCTTGAAGCTTTTCAATTGTCCGCTTTCATTTATGTACCTGGAGGTATTTTAATATGTCTGCCGAGGCGCCGTTTTTACTCTGCTCAGATTCGAAAATCAACATCGAGGGCCTGCGAAGCTCGGGCTCTGCCCGTGCGAAGGTCGCTGCAATCAGTAACTAGGAAATTAAATGTTCCCCGGATGACAGAGCATCGCAAACACCGGGCAAGTCCCACGAGTGGGAGGGTGCAGCGCCGCTGGCGCTGTCCAAGGTAGAGGCCATGTGTGCCACCTTGTGGCCATCCGCGGCAGGGCTTGGGAGCACGTGCGCAGCTGACAGCAGAAGCTGCCGCCCATGACGTGGCAGAACAGAACAGGAGCTGTTCTGCAGTGCACGTCATGGTCATGCCGGCCAGTCCAGGGTTGATATGGTTACAGTATGTGTGGTGATGAATGATGTGCTCTATATATGTGGGAAACTGGTAGCTGTGGTTTGAGCATGAGCTATTACAGAGAAGTTTTTGAATAGTTGCAGTTGCACATTCTCATACCTACTTTGAAAAGGTATATGAGTGGTAAGAGCCATGTTTTCAATGTGGGCTGGAATTTTAGGTGGTTGTCAATATCCCCTAGTCTCCTACTCTGTGACCACAAAGACTTCTCTTTGCCTTGTGACTCTGCATTTGTCTCCATTGAACCTTATCTTCCATCATCATTTGCGAGAGATTAAGCTATTGGCATTGTAAATGACAATGCCATTTATTTATCTGTTTTCAAAACCAACACATAAATAAAAATGTTGTCATTTACAATGCCAATAGCTCTAACTTTTGCAAAGGCGAGACCGTTGCATTGTAAATGCTTGTTATGAATATGCCGCCCAGTATGTACGTCGGTAAGGGGGGCTTCGTGACCGTTTATTAAGTCTGTACTCCTCAAATCTGCTTCCTTACTGGTCACCTGTTGAAAAGATGGTTTGATAGGCAATGCTCCAGAACCCATGAAGGCCTCTGGAATCTTTAGAATACTAAACCTCGTTGTGAAGAAAAAGTTAAGAAGGCCAGGATGGCATTTAAAAAGGTCTGTAAGGATCGCAAAGCTTAAATCAAAGAAGAGACTGTAGTTTTGGGCACTAGGCCCGCATTACGGAGGTCAGGGAGACACTGACACCAGGTTAGTGGGCTAGTTAATGGGCCAAGAGCACGTGCGCTCCGCCCCCTTTATTGACTGGGTCACCTGACTCGTGACATCAGTGGTGGGTGGGTGCCAAGTGTAGATTACATCAATAGAACAACTAGACCGTGTCCAGCAGGACACTACATTCCTCCAAAACTTTAATAAAAATTGAGACAAAACAAAAGTCCAAACCTGTGGGAGGAAAACACAAAACGTGCAATCTCATAACTTTAGGAGGAGCCTCTTCAGCTGCTTGCTAAGTGACGCCGGTGGAACTTGACTCTGGAATGTTAGGTTTCTTGGGCTCGACGTCCTGGTTCTCGGTGGGGTTGCTCTTCAGGACTTGCAGCCTCGCTCTGGTGGTGGCGACAAACAGATGACAAGATGGTAGATTGGTTGGATGTTGTTTTCTACCAATCAGTCCTGGTTTCTTTAGTGTAGGCAGCGTGGCTTCTCTTTGCAAAGGAGGGAGTAGTTGAAGGACACCCCTCTCCTAGGATGCCCCTCTCGTGGGTGTTCTCCTGCCACGAGATATCCCGGAGGCCCTCTTCCTCAGGTTTCCGCTGAGCTGTGTGTTCTCTGTCACGGTGCTCCAACTCCACAGTCTGCGTGTGAATGGAGGAGATGATGAGATCACTTCAAAGTCCGTAGCTCCACCTGGAGGGTGGTTGTTGACTCTTGCCTTTGCGCACACATTCATCTTCTTCCTGGGACGTGCAGGATAGACGGCGATGGATCATCTCTCTTGTCGGGACCCTCTGCCACCGGTGTCCCTGAGGCCTTTGCCCGTTGGATATACACGAGCTGGTGTGGAGTGGTCAGTTCTCCTTCTGCCTGACGTCTGAGCTTTCTCCCCATCCAGAATTCCGCTCAATCACAAAGGTGGGTGTTGCCAATGGTCCAGCCTGTTCATTCCTGCAGTCGACATGTTGTCAGAGGACTTGTTAGTGGATGCCTGTTCTTCTCCTCGTGCCACCGATGTTCTCCTGGTATTGTGTTTTTATCTAGGAACCTAAATCGATATTTCTATTTTATGCCCTTGTACGGTTAGGTATACAACCTTTACAACGAATCTTTTACCACGCACTACCATTACAACGCGGTCATTACAACGCAAACCATTACAACGCATTGCGCTGGGGGGCGCTCTAGGATAGGGAATAGGTTAATTTACTATCCAATAACCTTCCCTAGTGTCCACGGGGACTGGAGTTGGAATAGTAAATTAAACTATTCACTATCCAGCACCCCAAAGCGCTATGCGTTGTAATGGTATGCGTGGTAAAAACCGCGTTGTAATGGTATGCGTGGTAAAAGTATGCGTTGTAACGTCATACATCCGTACGGTTATAATCAATAATATCCCTATAAAGGCATAAGAATCATATCCATATTTAGTCGTAGTCCATGCAGTCACATTAAGCAAGGCTACTTCCCCGGACTCCTAGAAAGCACAACGAGTTCTCTAAACAAACCAAACCTCTCGCAACCTGGGAAATCCCCATTGCTTTTGTTTTGATTTCGTCCTAGAACTCCTGTGAAGCACTGTAAGAACGGCCAGTTCTTAGTGACATCTTTATTGACGTCTTATGTCCAACCTTACGTCAAACCCGGCACCTTTCAGGTATAAATATACCAACGTTGCCTTAAGCAAACACACGGTGGTGGTTTTGGAGCAGAGCAGCTATCTACTTGCCTGAGAGCCCAGCTGATGCGAGAGCCCACGGACGCTGCCCCTCCCCTTTGACGCACTGAGAGAGACGCTGTCTTTTCTCCTGCCGAGAAATCCAGCTCTGGTGTTTCCAGATACCTTCGTGGGTTACTGGGATATCGAGTCCTGAGAGAGAGATACAAGACCTCCTGCTTGCTATTACCCAGGTACGGAACTGGCTAAACCCTTAAAGAGAATTCTTGAGTCAGATTCTTGGCAAAACCAACTTAACTTAAACTGCTACTTACTTACTCCTTCCCACGTATTAGGCTTAGGTCAGGTACACCGGGGTAGGCGTATTTAGAAGCACCAGTTGAGTACGTTAGTCAATGTATATATGTATGTATATATTTTATCTATTTTAAAGTATCATATGGCTAAGAAACCATATCAATGCTTTTACAGTATTATTTTATAATCCTCCTTTTACTGTACGCACTTTACTTTACTATGAGTATTGCAATTGTGGCAATTCATTTCTCTTGCATGAGAAAGAAGACTGCTCAATAAATTACACCTTTTATTGAAAACGCCCGTCTCTCTTTTCTCTGCACTCTGGTGAAACTAAGTATGCACACTTGACTGAGTGAAATAGCTGTCTATTGTTTTCACACGACTCTAGAGATACACTCTTATTCTGAGGGAGCAAAGTTGTCATGTTTTATGGTTGTCAGAAGCTAATCCCTTCTTGTCTATCCAGGGAGGTTAAACTCCTCCTCGTTTATTCGAGAAAGTTTCTAGTGACCTCTGAGCTAGCTGGCAAACCTTAAGTCTACTATAGTCAGCAGAGACCTAGTCGACCTCAGTCCTACGTCTACACTGCTGAATATGTTATTCCAATGCGCAGAGCCTATTGGGAATATAGGAACTACACTACATGGCGCCCAACGTTTGGTAAGGCGATAAATCTAACGCAAGACGTTAGAGTAACTCAGTCGTGCTTTTTCACACAGACCCTTTTTCCCGTAAATACTCCAAAAGACGTCTGGAGTGGGTAAAAGGTTAAAATCCGCCGGAACTTAGTAGGAAGAGATTCCTATGTATAGTTTTTGTTTTAGTCAACGTTGAAGGATACAGTGTTCCAAAATATTGTGCACCTAATCTTTGTTTCCTTGAAACTTGATCTGCATACTAAAAAAGACTTTCTGTCAGTAAAATGCCTCACGGAGACAAAGAAAGAGATGCTACAGCGTCTCAACTGTTGTTGGAAGACACAACTCTCCAACAGAATGACCCAAATGCTATACTCATCCATGGCGGTAATACCCGATGTGCTAAGACAGATTCAAAATGAATACGGTTCAGAACCTGCTTTAACTCTGGGTATGAAATTACTGAAAGACTTCAAGCAGGTCTCAGCTATATTATTAGCCAACATAAAAGGAGAAGCAGCATCTGTGGCGATCCGCCAGAAATTGAAAGAAACAGATATAGCAGAACAACCATTTGAACTTGCCAGAATCATAGAAAAATCCTATGAAGAACTAGGAAGAGATAGTTTGGGTGGGAAACCAGTAAAACCTCAACTAACTGAAAATCCTGAAAAGATATTTATTAAAAATAAACTAAACACTCCAAAAAAGAGCTGGGATGGAAATAAAGAATCCACTTCCAAAGAAAAAAGATTCCAGTCCAGAGGAAGGTCTCCTCGGCGGAGAGAAAGATCTCCGGACCAAGGACACAAGTCTCCCCAGAGGGAGCCCTCTGAGAAAAGATACAACCTTAGAAATAGGGATAATTTGAAGAAACCTGATAGATATCAAGATATTGATACACGTCCCTCTCGATCTTTTCAGACTTCCTCGCAGAAATCGGAAAGAAGAGGACGGTCAGAACACAGGGAAGAGCACGTCAAGTCCAAAGACAAGGAACCTGCTCATCAAAATAAAAAATTACAATTTCCAAAAAAGAAGGTAGCCAGTATTAAAATAATTAAACATGCCGAGGATACTGAGGACACAACTGAAAAACGGAGAGTGGGCCCAGACAATGATAGACAGCGCAGCAGAAGTGACAATAGCTCGCAAGATCCTGATGAATCATCTGGAGACAGTGGACACGAATGAATACATTCAGGTGGAAACTGCAGATACCAGAGTTGGCAAACCTCATAAAATATATGAAATAACATTACGGATAGAGGGAGATAGACTAGGAAAGTAAGGGGTCTATTGTGGGATATTCTTTCGCAAGGCTATGACATCCTTCTAGCTGAGAAAGACTGGCCACCAGAGTTTTTCAGGGAGTGCCCTCATGGCGAAGAAATGATTATGCCTGCCTTCTCAAATCATATTCCAATTCATAAAAAATATACATATGCAAGAAAATGGGCAGTAGCCCAAGCTCCTGCATTATATAAAAACCATGTAGGATGGGATGAGGACTCTCCTCCTCACAAAATCCAGTTAAAATGTCAACCAACTGCACAAAGGCAGTACCAAATTAAGCAAGAAGCTAAAAAACAAGTCAGGGAGATCTTAGATCAACTTGAATACCAAGGGGTGATTGAAACATGCACCTCACAAATGAACAATCCTTTGTTTCCGGTCTCCAAGACAGACGATTCATACCGTCTAGTTTTGGACTACAGACACCTTAACTCATGTTGCAAAACTTTTGCAGTACAAAATTCACACAGTGCAGCACTAATGAATAACATCGTGCGTAAAAAATACAAAAC